>NW_027457682.1:327890-655781 GCF_050624435.1 Tenrec ecaudatus
CTTGGACTGTCTAGGTTACCTAGCGGGCACTTGGACTATCTAGGTTAACGAACGGACACTTGGACTATGTAGGTAACCTAGCGGGAACTTGGACTGTCTACGTTACATAGCGGGCACTTGGACTATCTAGGTTAGCTAACAGGCACTTTGACTATCTAGGTTACCTAGCAGGCACTTGGACTATGTAGGTTACCTAGCGGACACTTGGACGATCTAGGTTAACTAGCGCGCACTTGGACTATCTAGGTTAACTAGCGTGCCCTTGGACTATCTAGGTTAACTAGCGTGCACTTGAACTATATTAGTTACCCAGCGGGCACATGGACTATGTAAGTTACCTAGCGAGCACTTGGACTATCTAGGTTACCTAGCGGGCTCTTGGACTATGTAGGTTACCAGCGGGCACTTGGACTATCTAGGTTAATGAACGTGCACTTGGACTATGTAGGTAACCTAGCGGGCACTTGGACTGTCTAGGTTACCTAGCGGGCACTTGGACTATCTAGGTTAACGAACGGGCAGTTGGGCTATGTAGGTTAACTAGCGGACACTTGGACTCTCTAGGTTAAATATCGGGCAATTGGACTATCAAGGTTACCTAACGGGCTTTTGGACTATGTAGGTTACCTAACGGGCACTTGGACAATGTAGGTTACCTAGCGGGCACTTGGACTATCTAGGTTACCTACCATACACTTTGACTATCTAGGTTAACTAACGGGCACGTGGACTATGTAGGTTGCCTAGCGAGCACTTGGACTATGTAGGTTCCCTAGCGGGCACATGGACTATGTAGATTCCCTATTGGTTACTTGGACTGTCTAGGTTAACTAGTGGGCACTTGACTCTGTACGTTCCCTAGCGGGCACTTGGGCTATCTACGTTACCTAGCGGGCACTTGGAATATGTAGGTTAATGAACGGGCACTTGGACTATGTAGTTTACCTAGCAGGCACAGGGACTATGTAGGTTAACTAGCGGGCATTTGGACTATCTAGGTTACCTACGGGCACTTGGACTATCTAGGTTAACTCGCGGGCACTTGGACTATCTAAGTTAACTAGCAGGCACTTGGCCTATGTAGGTTCCCTAGCGGGCATTTGGACTATATAGGTTACCTAGCGGGCACTTGGATTATGTAGGTTACCTAGTGGGCACTTGGATTATCTAGGTTAACTAACGGGCACGTGGACTATGTATGTTCCAGAGCGGGCAATTGAAATATGTAGGTTCCCTAGCGGGCACTTGGACTATCTAGGTTCCCTAAAGGGCCCTTGGACTATCTAGGTTACCGAAAGGGCACTTGGACTATGTAGTTTAACTAGCGGACAATTGGACGATCTAGGTTAACTAGCGGATACTTGCACTATGTAGGTTACCTAGCGGGAACTTGGGCTATCTAGGTTAACTAGTGGGCACTTTGACTATGTAGGTTAACTAGCGGACACTTGCACTATGTAGGTTTCCTAGCGGGCACTTGGACTATGTAGTTTAACTAGCAGGCCCTTGGACTATCTAGGTTACCTAGCAGGCACTTGGACTATGTAGGTTAACTAGCGGGCACTTGCACCCTCTAGGTTACCTAGCGGGCACTTGGACTATATAGGTTCCCTATCGGGTACTTGGACTGTCTAGGTTAACTAGCGGGCAATTGGACTGTCTAGGTTACCTAGTGGGCACTTGGACTATGTAGTTTACCTAGCAGTCACTTGGAGTATGTAGGTTAACTAGCGGGCACTTGGACTATCTAGGTTACCTAGCGGGCACTTGGACTATCTACGTTACCTAGCGGGCACTTGGACTATGTAGATTAACGAACGGGCACTTGGACTATGTAGGTTAACTAGCGGGCACTTGCACTCTCTAGGTTACCTAGCGGGTACTTGGACTATCTATGTTAACTAGAGGACACTTACTCGATCTAGGTTAACAAGTGGGCTCAAGGACGATGTAGGTTAACTAGCCGGCACTTGGACGATCTAGGTTAACTAGCGGGCACTTGGACGATCTGGGTAACCAGCGGGCACTTAGACTATCAAAGTTAAAAAGCGAGCCCTTGGACTATGTAGGTTAACTAGCGGGCCCTTGGACTATCTAGGTTACCTAGATAGCACTTGGACTATATAGGTTCCCTAGCGGACACTTGGACTATCTAGGTTAACGAACGGGCACTTGGACTATGCAGGTAACCTAGCCGGCACTTGGACTTTCTAGGTTACATAGCGGGCATTGGACTTCTAGCTTAACGAACGGGCACTTGGACTATGTAGGTTGCCTAGCGGGCACTTGGACTATCTAGGTTACCTAGTGGGAACTTGGACAACGTAGGTTACCTAGCGGGCACTTGGACTATCTAGGTTACCTAACGGGCACTTTGACTATCTATGTTAACGAACGGGCACTTGGACTATGTAGGTTACCTAGCGGGCACTTGGACTATGTAGGATCCCTATCGGACATTTGTACTACTTAGGTTAACGAGCGGGCACTTTGACTATCTAGGTTAACTAGCGGGCACATGGAATATCTAGGTCAACTAGCTGGCCATTGTACTATGTAGGTTAACTAGCGGGCACTTGGACTATCTATGTTAACTAGCGGACGTTGGACTATGTAGGTTAACTAGTGGGCCCTTGGACTATGTAGGTTAACTAGCGGGCACTTGGACTATCTAAGTTTCTTAGCAGGCATTTGGACTATGTATATACCCTAGCGCGCACTTGGACTCTCTAGGTTACCTAGCGAGTACTTGGACTATGTACGTCCCCTAGTGGGCACTTGGACTAATTAGGTTAATTAACGGGCACTAGGACTATCTAGGTTAACTAGCGGGCACTTGGACTATCTAGGTTAACTAACGGGCACTTGGACTATCTAGGTTACCTAGCAGTCACTTGGATAATGAATGATACCTAGTGGGCACTTGGACTATCTAGGTTACCTAGCGGGCACTTGGACTATATAGGTTAACTAGCGGACACTTGCACGATCTAGGTTAACTAGTGGGCCCTTGCACTATGTAGGTTAACTAGCGGTCCCATGGATTATGTAGGTTTACTAGGGGGCACTTGGACTCTCTAGGTTACCTAGCTGGCACTTGGACTATGTAGGTCAACTAGCGGGCCCTTGGACTATCTAGGTTAGCTAACGGGCACTTGGACTATGTATGTTCCAGAGCGGGCACTTGGATTATGTAGGTTGCTTAGCGGACATTTAGACTATGTAGGTTTCCTTGCGGGCATTTGGACTATGTGGGTTACCTAGCGGGCACTTGGACTATGTAGGTCCCCTAGTGGTCACGTGGACTATGTAGGCTCCCTAGAAGGCACTTGGATTATGTAGGTTAACTAGCGGGCACTTGGACTATCCAGGTTACCAAGCGGGCACTTGGACTATGTAGGTTACCCAATGGGCACTTGGACTTTCTAGGTTAACGAATGGACACTTGGACTATGTAGGTTAGCTATCAGGCACGTGGACTATCTAGGTTACCTAGCAGGCACTTGGACTATCTAGGTTACCTAGCGGGAACTTGGACGACGTAGGTTACCTAGCGGGCACTTGCACTATCTAGGTTACATAACGGGCACTTTGACTATCTATGTTAACGAACGGGCACTTGGACTATGTAGGTTACCTAGCGGGCACTTGGACTATGTAGGATCCCTATCGGACATTTGTACTACTTAGATTAACTAGCGGGCACTTTGACTATCTAGGTTAACTAGCGGGCACTTGGAATATCTAGGTCAACTAGCGGGCCATTGTACTATGTAGGTTAACTAGCGGGCACTTGGACTATCTATGTTAACTAGCGGACGTTGGACTATGTAGGTTAACTAGTGGGCCCTTGGACTATGTAGGTTAACTAGCGGGCACTTGGACTATCTAAGTTTCCTAGCAGGCACTTGGACTATGTATATACCCTAGCGCGCACTTGGACTCTCTAGGTTACCTAGCGAGAACTTGGACTATGTACGTCCCCTAGTGGGCACTTGGACTATCTAGGTTAACTAACGGGCACTAGGACTATCTAGGTTAACTAGCGGGCACTTGGACTATCTAGGTTAACTAACGGGCACTTGGACTATCTAGGTTACCTAGCAGTCACTTGGATAATGAATGATACCTAGTGGGCACTTGGACTATCTAGGTTACCTAGCGGGCACTTGGACTATATAGGTTAACTAGCGGACACTTGCACGATCTAGGTTAACTAGTGGGCCCTTGCACTATGTAGGTTAACTAGCGGTCCCATGGATTATGTAGGTTTACTAGGGGGCACTTGGACTCTCTAGGTTACCTAGCTGGCACTTGGACTATGTAGGTCAACTAACGGGCCCTTGGACTATCTAGGTTAGCTAACGGGCACTTGGACTATGTATGTTCCAGAGCGGGCACTTGGATTATGTAGGTTGCTTAGCGGACATTTAGACTATGTAGGTTTCCTTGCGGGCATTTGGACTATGTGGGTTACCTAGCGGGCACTTGGACTATGTAGGTCCCCTAGTGGTCACGTGGACTATGTAGGCTCCCTAGAAGGCACTTGGATTATGTAGGTTCCCTAGCGGTCACGTGGACTATGTAGGCTCCCTAGAAGGCACTTGGATTATGTAGGTTTACTAGCGGGCACTTGGACTATCCAGGTTACCAAGCGGGCACTTGGACTATGTAGGTTACCCAATGGGCACTTGGACTTTCTAGGTTAACGAATGGACACTTGGACTATGTAGGTTAGCTATCAGGCACTTGGACTATCTAGGTTACCTAGCAGGCACTTGGACTATCTAGGTTACCTAGCGGGAACTTGGACAACGTAGGTTACCTAGCGGGCACTAACACTATCTAGGTTACATAACGGGCACTTTGACTATCTATGTTAACGAACGGGCACTTGGACTATGTAGGTTACCTAGCGGGCACTTGGACTATGTAGGATCCCTATCGGACATTTGTACTACTTACGTTAACTAGTGGGCACTTTCACTATCTAGGTTAACTAGCGGGCACTTGGAATATCTAGGTCAACTAACGGGCCATTGTACTATGTAGGTTAACTAGCGGGCACTTGGACTATCTATGTTAACTAGCGGACGTTGGACTATGTAGGTTAACTAGTGGGCCCTTGGACTATGTAGGTTAACTAGCGGGCACTTGGACTATCTAAGTTTCCTAGCAGGCACTTGGACTATGTATATACCCTAGCGCGCACTTGGACTCTCTAGGTTACCTAGCGAGTACTTGGACTATGTACGTCCCCTAGTGGGCACTTGGACTATCTAGGTTAACTAACGGGCACTTGGACTATCTAGGCTACCTAGCAGTCACTTGGATAATGAAGGATCCCTAGCGGGCACTTGGACTATCTAGGTTACCTAGCGGGCACTTGGACTATGTAGGTTAACTAGCGGACACTTGCACGATCTAGGTTAACTAGTGGGCCCTTGCACTATGTAGGTTAACTAGCGGTCCCATGGATTATGTAGGTTTACTAGGGGGCACTTGGACTCTCTAGGTTACCTAGCTGGCACTTGGACTATGTAGGTCAACTAGTGGGCCCTTGGACTATCCAGGTTAGCTAACGGGCACTTGGACTATGTATGTTCCAGAGCGGGCACTTGGATTATGTAGGTTGCCTAGCGGACATTTAGACTATGTAGGTTTCCTTGCGGGCACTTGGACTATGTAGGTTCCCTAATGGGCACTTGGACTATATAGGTTCCCTAGCGGTCACGTGGACTATGTAGGCTCCCTAGAAGGCACTTGGATTATGTAGGTTAACTAGCGGGCACTTGGACTATCCAGGTTACCAAGCGGGCACTTGTACTATGTAGGTTACCCAATGGGCACTTGGACTATCTAGGTTAACGAATGGACACTTGGACTATGTAGGTTAGCTATCAGGCACTTGGACTATCTAGGTTACCTAGCAGGCATTTGGACTATGTAGGTTACCTAGCGGACACTTGGACGATTTAGGTTAACTAGTGGGCACTTGGACTATCTAGGTTAACTAGCGGGCCCTTGGAATATCTAGGTTTACTAGCGGGCACTTGGACTATCTATGTTAACTAGCGGGCACTTGGACTATGTAGTTTCCCTAGCGGGCATTTGGATTATTTAGGTTACCTAGTGGGCACTTGGACTACGTAGGTTACCTAGCGGGCACTTGGACTACGTAGGTTAACTAGAAGGCACTTGGACTATCAAGGTTACCTAGCGGGCCCTTGGACTATGTAGGTTACCAGCGGGCACTTGGATTACCTAGGTTAACGAACGTGCACTTGGACTATGTAGGTAACCTAGCGGGCACTTGGACTGTCTAGGTTACCTAGCGGGCACTTGGATTATCTAGGTTAACGAACGGGCACTTGGACTATGTAGTTTAACTAGCGGACACTTCGACTATCTAGGTTAGCTAACGGGCAATTGGACTATCTAGGTTACCTAGCGGGCACTTGGACTATGTAGGTCCCCTAGCGGGCACTTGGACTATTTAGGTTACCTACCATACACTTTGACTATCTAGGTTAACTAACGGGCACGTGGACTATGTAGGTTGCCTAGCGAGCACTTGGACTATGTAGGTTCCCTAGCGGGCACATGGACTATGTAGATTCCCTATTGGTTACTTGGACTGTCTAGGTTAACTAGTGGGCACTTGACTCTGTACGTTCCCTAGCGGGCACTTGGGCTATCTACGTTACCTAGCGGGCACTTGGACTATGTAGGTTAATGAACGGGCACTTGGACTATGTAGTTTACCTAGAAGGCACAGGGACTATGTAGGTTAACTAGCGGGCATTTGGACTATCTAGGTTACCTACGGGCACTTGGACTATCTAGGTTAACTCGCGGGCACTTGGACTATCTAGGTTAACTAGCGGGCCCTTAGAATATCTAGGTTTACTAGCAGGCACTTGGACTATCTATGTTAACTAGCGGGCACTTGGACTATGTAGTTTCCCTAGCGGGCATTTGGATTATTTAGGTTACCTAGTGGGCACTTGAACTACGTAGGTTACCTAGCGGGCACTTGGACTACGTAGGTTAACTAGAAGGCACTTGTACTATCAAGGTTACCTAGCGGGCCCTTGGACTATGTAGGTTACCAGGGGGCACTTGGACTACCTAGGTTAACGAACGTGCACTTGGACTATGTAGGTAAACTAGCGGTCACTTGGACTGTCTAGGTTACCTAGCGGGCACTTGGACTATCTAGGTTAACGAACGGGCACTTGGACTATGTAGTTTAACTAGCGGACACTTCGACTATCTAGGTTAGCAAACGGGCAATTGGACTATCTAGGTTACCTAGCGGGCACTTGGACTATGTAGGTCCCCTAGCGGGCACTTGGACTATTTAGGTTACCTACCATACACTTTGACTATCTAGGTTAACTAACGGGCACTTGGACTATGTAGGTTGCCTAGCTAGCACTTGGATTATGTAGGTTCCCTAGCGGGCACTGGACTATGTAGATTCCCTATTGGTTACTTGGACTGTCTAGGTTAACTAGTGGGCAATTGACTCTGTACGTTCCCTAGCGGGCACTTGGGCTGTCTACGTTACCTAGCGGGCACTTGGACTATGTAGGTTAATGAACGGGCACTTGGACTATGTAGTTTACCTAGCAGGCACAGGGACTATGTAGGTTAACTAGCGGGCATTTGGACTATCTAGGTTACCTACGGGCACTTGGACTATCTAGGTTAACTCGCGGGCACTTGGACTATCTAAGTTAACTAGCAGGCACTTGGCCTATGTAGGTTCCCTAGCGGGCATTTGGACTATATAGGTTACCTAGCGGGCACTTGGATTATGTAGGTTACCTAGCGGGCACTTGGATTATCTAGGTTAACTAACGGGCACTTGGACTATGTATGTTCCAGAGCGGGCAATTGAAATATGTAGGTTCCCTAGCGGGCACTTGGACTATCTAGGTTCCCTAAAGGGCCCTTGGACTATCTAGGTTACCGAAAGGGCACTTGGACTATCTAGGTTACCTAGCGGGCACTTGGACTATGTAGGTTAACTAGCGGAAAATTGGACGATCTAGGTTAACTAGCGGGTACTTGCACTATGTAGGTTACCTAGCGGGCACTTGGACTATCTAGGTTAACTAGCGGGCACTTTGACTATGTAGGTTAACTAGCGGACACTTGCACTATGTAGGTTTCCTAGCGGGCACTTGGACTATGTAGTTCAACTAGCAGGCCCTTGGACTATCTAGGTTACCTAGCAGGCACTTGGACTATGTAGGTTAACTAGCGGGCACTTGCACCCTCTAGGTTACCTAGCGGGCACTTGGACTATATAGGTTCCCTATCGGTTACTTGGACTGTCTAGGTTAACTAGCGGGCAATTGGACTGTCTAGGTTACCTAGTGGGCACTTGGACTATGTAGTTTACCTAGCAGTCACTTGGAGTATGTAGGTTAACTAGCGGGCACTTGGACTATCTAGGTTACCTAGCGGGCACTTGAACTATGTACGTTCCCTAGCGGGCACTTGGGCTATCTACGTTACCTAGCGGGCACTTGGACTATGTAGATTAACGAACGGGCACTTGGACTATGTAGGTTAACTAGCGGGCACTTGCACTCTCTAGGTTACCTAGCGGGCACTTGGACTATCTATGTTAACTAGAGGACACTTGCTCGATCTAGGTTAACAAGTGGGCCCTTGGACGATGTAGGTTAACTAGCCGGCACTTGGACGATCTAGGTTAACTAGCGGGCACTTGGACGATCTGGGTAACCAGCGGGCACTTACACTATCAAAGTTAAAAAGCGAGCCCTTGGACTATGTAGGTTACCTAGCGGGCACTTGGACTATCTATGTTAACTAGAGGACACTTGCTCGATCTAGGTTAACAAGTGGGCCCTTGGACGATGTAGGTTAACTAGCCGGCACTTGGACGATCTAGGTTAACTAGCGGGCACTTGGACGATCTGGGTAACCAGCGGGCACTTACACTATCAAAGTTAAAAAGCGAGCCCTTGGACTATGTAGGTTAACTAGCGGGCCCTTGGACTGTCTAGGTTACCTAGATAGCACTTGGACTATATAGGTTTCCTAGCGGGCACTTGGACTATCTAGGTTAACGAACGGGCACTTGGACTATGCAGGTAACCTAGCCGGCACTTGGACTGTCTAGGTTACATAGCGGGCATTGGACTTCTAGCTTAACGAACGGGCACTTGGACTATGTAGGTTGCCTAGCGGGCACTTGGACTATCTAGGTTACCTAGCGGGAACTTGGACAACGTAGGTTACCTAGCGGGCACTTGGACTATCTAGGTTACCTAACGGGCACTTTGACTATCTATGTTAACGAACGGGCACTTGGACTATGTAGGTTACCTAGCGGGCACTTGGACTATGTAGGATCCCTATCGGACATTTGTACTACTTAGGTTAACGAGCGGGCACTTTGACTATCTAGGTTAACTAGCGGGCACATGGAATATCTAGGTCAACTAGCGGGCCATTGTACTATGTAGGTTAACTAGCGGGCACTTGGACTATCTATGTTAACTAGCGGACGTTGGACTATGTAGGTTAACTAGTGGGCCCTTGGACTATGTAGGTTAACTAGCGGGCACTTGGACTATCTACGTTAACTAACGGGCACTAGGACTATCTAGGTTATCTAGCGGGCACTTGGACTATCTAGGTTACCTAGCAGTCACTTGGATAATGAAGGATCGCTAGTGGGCACTTGGACTATCTAGGTTACCTAGCGGGCACTTGGATTATGTAGGTTAACTAGCGGACAATTGCACGATCTAGGTTAACTAGTGGGTCCTTGCACTATGTAGGTTAACCTGCGGTCCAATGGATTATGTAGGTTTACTAGGGGGCACTTGGACTATCTAGGTTACCTAGCTGGCACTTGGACTATGTAGGTCAACTAGCGGGCCCTTGGACTATCTAGGTTAGCTAACGGGCACTTGGACTATGTATATTCCAGAGCGGGCAATTGGATTATGTAGGTTGCCTAGGGGGCATTTAGACTATGTAGGTTTCCTTGCGGGCATTTGGACTATGTAGGTTACCTAGCGGTCACGCGGACTATGTAGGCTCCCTAGAAGGCACTTGGACTATGTAGGTTAACTAGCGGGCACTTGGACTATCCAGGTTATCAATAGGGCACTTGGACAATGTAGGTTACCCAATGGGCACATGGACTATCTAGGTTAACGAATGGACACTTAGACTATGTAGGTTAGCTATCAGTCACTTGGACTATCTAGGTTACCTAGCAGACACTTGGACGATTTAGGTTAACTAGCAGACACTTGGACGATTTAGGTTAACTAGTGGGCACTTGGACTATCTAGGTTAACTAGCGGGCACTTGGACTATGTAGTTTCCCTAGCGGGCTTTTGGATTGTTTAGGTTACCTAGTGGGCACTTGGACTACGTAGGTTACCTAGCGGGAACTTGGACTACGTAGGTTAACTAGAAGGCACTTGGACTATCAAGGTTACCTAGCGGGCCCTTGGACTATGTAGGTTACCAGCGGGCACTTGGACTATCTAGGTTAACGAACGTGCACTTGGACTATGTAGGTAACCTAGCGGGCACTTGGACTGTCTAGGTTACCTAGCAGGCACTTGCACTATCTAGGTTAACGAACGGGCACTTGGACTATGTAGTTTAACTAGCGGACACTTCGACTATCTAGGTTAGCTAACGGGCAATTGGATTATCTAGGTTACCTAGCGGGCACTTGGACTATGTAGGTCCCCTAGCGGGCACTTGGACTATTTAGGTTACCTACCATACACTTTGACTATCTAGGTTAACTAACGGGCACTTGGACTATGTAGGTTGCCTAGCGAGCACTTGGACTATGTAGGTTCCCTATTGGTTACTTGGACTGTCTAGGTTAACTAGCGGGCAATTGGACTGTCTAGGTTACCTAGTGGGCACTTGACTCTGTACGTTCCCTAGCGGGCACTTGGGCTATCTACATTACCTAGCGGGCACTTGGACTATGTAGGTTAACGAACGGGCACTAGGACTATGTAGTTTACCTAGCAGGCACTTGGTCTATGTAGGTTAACTAGCGGGCACTTGGACTATCTAGGTTAACTCGCGGGCACTTGGACTATCTAGGTTAACTAGCGGGCACTTGGCCTATGTAGGTTCCCTAGCGGGCATTTGGACTATATAGGTTACCTAGCGGGCACTTGGACTATGTAGGTTACCTAGCGGGCACTTGGATTATCTAGGTTAACTAACGGGCACTTGGACTATGTATGTTCCAGAGCGGGCAATTGGACTATGTAGGTTCCCTAGCGGGCACTTGGACTATCTAGGTTCCCTAAAGGGCCCTTGGACTATCTAGGTTACCGAACGGGCACTTGGACTATCTAGGTTACCTAGCGGGCACTTGGACTATGTAGGTTAACTAGCGGACAATTGGACGATCTAGGTTAACTAGCGGATACTTGCACTATGTAAGTTACCTAGCAGGCACTTGGACTATGCATATACCCTAGCTCGCACTTGGACTCTCTAGGTTACCTAGCGAGTACTTGGACTATGTACGTCCCCTAGTGGGCACTTGGACTATGTAGGTTAACTAACGGGCACTTCGACTATCTAGGTTACCTAGCAGTCACTTGGATAATGAATGATACCTAGCGGGCACTTGGACTATCTAAGTTACCTAGCGGGCACTTGGACTATGTAGGTTAACTAGCGGACACTTGCACGGTCTAGGTTAACTAGTGGGCCCTTGCACTATGTAGGTTACTTAGCGGTCCCATGGATTATGTAGGTTTACTAGGGGGCACTTGGACTCTCTAGGTTACCTAGCTGGCACTTGGACTATGTAGGTCAACTAGCGGGCCCTTGGACTATCTAGGTTAGCTAACGGGCACTTGGACTATGTATGTTCCAGAGCGGGCACTTGGATTATGTAGGTTGCTTAGCGGACATTTAGACTATGTAGGTTTCCTTGCGGGCATTTGGACTATGTGGGTTACCTAGCGGGCACTTGGACTATGTAGGTTCCCTAACGGGCACTTGGATTATGTAGGTTCCCTAGCGGTCACGTGGACTATGTAGGCTCCCTAGAAGGCACTTGGATTATGTGGGGTTAACTAGCGGGCGCTTGGACTATCCAGGTTACCAAGCGGGCACTTGGACTATGTAGGTTACCCAATGGGCGCTTGGACTTTCTAGGTTAACGAATGGACACTTGGACTATGTAGGTTAGCTATCAGGCACTTGGACTATCTAGGTTACCTAGCAGGCACTTGGACTATCTAGGTTACCTAGCGGGAACTTGGACAACGTAGGTTACCTAGCGGGCACTTGCACTATCTAGGTTACCTAACGGGCACTTTGACTATCTATGTTAACGAACGGGCACTTGGACTATGTAGGTTACCTAGCGGGCACTTGGACTATGTAGTTTCCCTAGCGGGCATTTGGATTATTTAGGTTACCTAGTGGGCACTTGGACTACGTAGGTTACCTAGCGGGCACTGGGACTACGTAGGTTAACTAGAAGGCACTTGGACTATCAAGGTTACCTAGCGGGCCCTTGGACTATGTAGGTTACCAGCGGGCACTTGGACTACCTAGGTTAACGAACGTGCACTTGGACTATGTAGGTAACCTAGCGGGCACTTGGACTGTCTAGGTTACCTAGCGGGCACTTGGACTATCTAGGTTAACGAACGGGCACTTGGACTATGTAGTTTAACTAGCGGACACTTCGACTATCTAGGTTAGCTAACGGGCAATTGGACTATCTAGGTTACCAAGCAGGCACTTGGACTATGTAGGTCCCCTAGCGGGCACTTGGACTATTTAGGTTACCTACCATACACTTTGACTATCTAGGTTAACTAACGGGCACTTGGACTATGTAGGTTGCCTAGCGAGCACTTGGACTATGTAGGTTCCCTAGCGGGCACTTGGACTATGTAGATTCCCTATTGGTTACTTGGACTGTCTAGGTTAACTAGTGGGCACTTGACTCTGTACGTTCCCTAGCAGGCACTTGGGCTATCTACGTTACCTAGCGGGCACTTGGACTATGTAGGTTAATGAACGGGCACTTGGACTATGTAGTTTACCTAGCAGGCACTTGGACTATGTAGGTTAACTAGCGGGCATTTGGACTATCTAGGTTACCTATGGGCACTTGGACTATCTAGGTTAACTCGCGGGCACTTGGACTATCTAGGTTAACTAGCAGGCACTTGGCCTATGTAGGTTCCCTAGCGGGCACTTGGATTATGTAGGTTACCTAGCGGGCACTTGGATTATCTAGGTTAACTAACGGGCACTTGGACTATGTATGTTCCAGAGCGGCCAATTGGAATATGTAGGTTCCCTAGCGGGCACTTGGACTATCTAGGTTCCCTAAAGGGCCCTTGGACTATCTAGGTTACCGAAAGGGCACTTGGACTATCTAGGTTACCTAGCGGGCACTTGGAGTATGTAGGTTAATAGCGGACAATTGGACGATCTAGGTTAACTAGCGGATACTTGCACTATGTAGGTTACCTAGTGGGAACTTGGACTATCTAGGTTAACTAGCGGGCACTTTGACTATGTAGGTTAACTAGCGGACACTTGCACTATGTAGGTTTCCTAGCGGGCACTTGGACTATGTGGTTTAACTAGCAGGCCCTTGGACTATCTAGGTTACCTAGCAGGCACTTGGAATATGTAGGTTAACTAGCGGGCACTTGCACCCTCTAGATTACCTAGCGGGCACTTGGACTATATAGGTTCCCTATCGGGTACTTGGACTGTCTAGGTTAACTAGCGGGCAATTGGACTGTCTAGGTTACCTAGCGGGCACTTGGACTATGTAGTTTACCTAGCAGTCACTTGGAGTATGCAGGTTAACTAGCGGGCACTTGGACTATCTAGGTTACCTAGCGGGCACTTGGACTATGTAGATTAACGAACGGGCACTTGGACTATGTAGGTTAACTAGCGGGCACTTGCACTCTCTAGGTTACCTAGCGGGCACTTGGACTATCTATGTTAACTAGAGGACACTTACTCGATCTAGGTTAACAAGTGGGCCCAAGGACGATGTAGGTTAACTAGCCGGCACTTGGACGATCTAGGTTAACTAGCGGGCACTTGGACGATCTGGGTAACCAGCGGGCACTTAGACTTTCAAAGTTAAAAAGCGAGCCCTTGGACTATGTAGGTTAACTAGCGGGCCCTTGGACTATCTAGGTTACCTAGATAGCACTTGGACTATATAGGTTCCCTAGAGGACACTTGGACTATCTAGGTTAACGAACGGGCACTTGGACTATGCAGGTAACCTAGCCGGCACTGGGACTTTCTAGGTTACATAGCGCGCATTGGACTTCTAGCTTAACGAACGGGCACTTGGACTATGTAGGTTGCCTAGCGGGCACTTGGACTATCTAGGTTACCTAGCGGGAACTTGGACAACGTAGGTTACCTAGCGGGCACTTGGACTATGTAGGTTACCTAGCGGGCACTTGGACTATGTAGGATCCCTATCGGACATTTGTACTACTTAGGTTAATGAGCGGGCACTTTGACTATCTAGGTTAACTAGCGGGCACATGGAATATCTAGGTCAACTAGCGGGCCATTGTACTATGTAGGTTAACTAGCGGGCACTTGGACTATCTATGTTAACTAGCGGACGTTGGACTATGTAGGTTAACTAGAGGGCCCTTGGACTATGTAGGTTAACTAGCGGGCACTTGGACTATCTAAGTTTCCTAGCAGGCATTTGGACTATGTATATACCCTAGCGCGCACTTGGACTCTCTAGGTTACCTAGCGAGTACTTGGATTATGTACGTCCCCTAGTGGGCACTTGGACTATCTACGTTAACTAACGGGCACTAGGACTATCTAGGTTAACTAGCGGGCACTTGGACTATCTAGGTTACCTAGCAGTCACTTGGATAATGAATGATACCTAGCGGGCACTTGGACTATCTAGGTTACCTAGCGGGCACTTGGACTATGTAGGTTAACTAGCGGACACTTGCACGATCTAGGTTAACTAGTGGGCCCTTGCACTATGTAGGTTAACTAGCGGTCCCATGGATTATGTAGGTTTACTAGGGGGCACTTGGACTCTCTAGGTTACCTAGCTGGCACTTGGACTATGTAGGTCAACTAGCGGGCCCTTGGACTATCTAGGTTAGCTAACGGGCACTTGGACTATGTATGTTCCAGAGCGGGCACTTGGATTATGTAGGTTGCTTAGCGGACATTTAGACTATGTAGGTTTCCTTGCGGGCATTTGGACTATGTGGGTTACCTAGCGGGCACTTGGACTATGTAGGTTCCCTAACGGGCACTTTGACTATGTAGGTTCCCTAGCGGTCACGTGGACTATGTAGGCTCCCTAGAAGGCACTTGGATTATGTAGGTTAACTAGCGGGCACTTGGACTATCCAGGTTACCAAGCGGGCACTTGGACTATGTAGGTTACCCAATGGGCACTTGGACTTTCTAGGTTAACGAATGGACACTAGGACTATGTAGGTTAGCTATCAGGCACTTGGACTATCTAGGTTACCTAGTAGGCACTTGGACTATCTAGGTTACCTAGCGGGAACTTGGACAACGTAGGTTACCTAGCGGGCACTTGCACTATCTAGGTTACCTAACGGGCACTTTGACTATCTATGTTAACGAATGGGCACTTGGACTATGTAGGTTACCTAGCGGGCACTTGGACTATGTAGGATCCCTATCGGACATTTGTACTACTTAGGTTAACTAGCCGGCACTTTGACTATCTAGGTTAACTAGCGGGCACTTGGAATATCTAGGTCAACTAGCGGGCCATTGTACTATGTAGGTTAACTAGCGGGCACTTGGACTATCTATGTTAACTAGCGGACGTTGGACTATGTAGGTTAACTAGTGGGCCCTTGGACTATGTAGGTTAACTAGCGGGCACTTGGACTATCTAAGTTTCCTAGCAGGCTCTTGGACTATGTATATACCCTAGCGCGCACTTGGACTCTCTAGGTTACCTAGCGAGTACTTGGACTATGTACGTCCCCTAGTGGGCACTTGGACTATCTAGGTTAACTAACGGGCACTTGGACTATCTAGGCTACCTAGCAGTCACTTGGATAATGAAGGATCCCTAGCGTGCACGTGGACTATCTAGGTTACCTAGCGGGCACTTGGACTATGTAGGTTAACTAGCGGACACTTGCACGATCTAGGTTAACTAGTGGGCCCTTGCACTATGTAGGTTAACTAGCGGTCCCATGGATTATGTAGGTTTACTAGGGGGCACTTGGACTCTCTAGGTTACCTAGCTGGCACTTGGACTATGTAGGTCAACTAGTGGGCCCTTGGACTATCCAGGTTAGCTAACGGGCACTTGGACTATGTATGTTCCAGAGCGGGCACTTGGATTATGTAGGTTGCCTAGCGGACATTTAGACTATGTAGGTTTCCTTGCGGGCATTTGGACTATGTAGGTTACCTAGCGGGCACTTGGACTATGTAGGTTCCCTAATGGGCACTTGGACTATGTAGGTTCCGTAGCGGTCATGTGGACTATGTAGGCTCCCTAGAAAGCACTTGGATTATGTAGGTTAACTAGCGGGCACTTGGACTATCCAGGTTACCAAGCGGGCACTTGGACAATGTAGGTTACGCAATGGGCACTTGGACTATCTACGTTAACGAATGGACACTAGGACTATGTAGGTTAGCTATCATGCACTTCGACTATCCTGGTTACCTAGCAGGCACTTGGACTATGTAGGTTACCTAGCGGACACTTGGACGATTTAGGTTAACTAGCGGGCCCTTAGAATATCTAGGTTTACTAGCAGGCACTTGGACTATCTATGTTAACTAGCGGGCACTTGGACTATGTAGTTTCCCTAGCGGGCATTTGGATTATTTAGGTTACCTAGTGGGCACTTGGACTACGTAGGTTACCTAGCGGGCACTTGGACTACCTAGGTTAACTAGAAGGCACTTGGACTATCAAGGTTACCTAGCGGGCCCTTGGACTATGTAGGTTACCAGCGGGCACTTGGACTATCTAGGTTAACGAACGTGCACTTGGACTATGTAGGTAACCTAGCGGGCACATGGACTGTCTAGGTTACCTAGCGGGCACTTGGACTATCTAGGTTAACGAACGGGCACTTGGACTATGTAGTTTAACTAGCGGACACTTCGACTATCTAGGTTAGCTAACGGGCAATTGGACTATCTAGGTTACCTAGCGGGCACTTGGACTATGTAGGTCCCCTAGCGGGCACTTGGACTATTTAGGTTACCTACCATACACTTTGACTATCTAGGTTAACTAACGGGCACATGGACTATGTAGGTTGCCTAGCTAGCACTTGGACTATGTAGGTTCCCTAGCGGGCACTTGGATTATGTAGATTCCCTATTGGTTACTTGGACTGTCTAGGTTAACTAGTGGGCACTTGACTCTGTACGTTCCCTAGCGGGCACTTGGGCTATCTACGTTACCTAGCGGGCACTTGGACTATGTAGGTTAATGAACGGGCACTTGGACTATGTAGTTTACCTAGCAGGCACATGGACTATGTAGGTTAACTAGTGGGCATTTGGACTATCTAGGTTGCCTACGGGCACTTGGAATATATAGGTTAACTCGCCGGCACTTGGACTATCTAAGTTAACTAGCAGGCACTTGGCCTATGTAGGTTCCCTAGTGGGCATTTGGACTATATAGGTTACCTAGCGGACACTTGGATTATGTAGGTTACCTAGCGGGCACTTGGATTATCTAGGTTATCTAACGGGCACTTGGACTATGTATGTTCCAGAGCGGGCAATTGAAATACGTAGGTTCCCTAGTGGGCACTTGGACTATCTAGGTTCCCTAAAGGGCCCTTGGACTATCTAGGTTACCGAAAGGGCACTTGGACTATCTAGGTTACCTAGCGGGCACTTGGACTATGTAGGTTAACTAGCGGACAATTGGACGATCTAGGTTAACTAGCGGATACTTGCACTATGTAGGTTACCTAGCGGGCACTTGGACTATCTAGGTTAACTAGCGGGCACTTTGACTATGTAGGTTAACGAGCGGACACTTGCACTATGTAGGTTTCCTAGCGGGCACTTGGACTATGTAGTTTAACTAGCAGGCCCTTGGACTATCTAGGTTACCTAGCAGGCACTTGGACTATGTAGGTTAACTAGCGGGCACTTGCACCCTCTAGGTTACCTAGCGGGCACTTGGACTATATAGGTTCTCTATCGGGTACTTGGACTGTCTAGGTTAACTAGCGGGCAATTGGACTGTCTAGGTTACCTAGTGGGCACTTGGACTATGTAGTTTACCTAGCAGTCACTTGGAGTATGTAGGTTAACTAGCGGGCACTTGGACTATCTAGGTTACCTAGCGGGCACTTGGACTATGTACGTTCCCTAGCGGGCACTTGGGCTATCTACGTTACCTAGCGGGCACTTGGACTATGTAGATTAACGAACGGGCACTTGGACTATGTAGGTTAACTAGCGGGCACTTGCACTCTCTAGGTTACCTAGCGGGCACTTGGACTATCTATGTTAACTAGGACACTTGCTCGATCTAGGTTAACAAGTGGGCCCTTGGACAATGTAGGTTAACGAGCCGGCACTTTGACGATCTAGGTTAACTATCGGGCACTTGGACGATCTGGGTAACCAGCGGGCACGTAGACTATCAAAGTTAAAAAGCGAGCCCTTGGACTATGTAGGTTAACTAGCGGGCCCTTGGACTGTCTAGGTTACCTAGATAGCACTTGGACTATATAGGTTTCCTAGCGGGCACTTGGACTATCTAGGTTAACGAACGGGCACTTGGACTATGCAGGTAACCTAGCCGGCACTTGGACTGTCTAGGTTACATAGCGGGCATTGGACTTCTAGCTTAACGAACGGGCACTTGGACAACGTAGGTTACCTAGCGGGCACTTGGACTATCTAGGTTACCTAACGGGCACTTTGACTATCTATGTTAACGAACGGGCACTTGGACTATGTAGGTTACCTAGCGGGCACTTGGACTATGTAGGATCCCTATCGGACATTTGTACTACTTAGGTTAACGAGCGGGCACTTTGACTATCTAGGTTAACTAGCGGGCACATGGAATATCTAGGTCAACTAGAGGGCCATTGTACTATGTAGGTTAACTAGCGGGCACTTGGACTATCTATGTTAACTAGCGGACGTTGGACTATGTAGGTTAACTAGTGGGCCCTTGGAATATGTAGGTTAACTAGCGGGCACTTGGACTATCTACGTTAACTAACGGGCACGAGGACTATCTAGGTTAACTAGCGGGCACTTGGACTATCTAGGTTACCTAGCAGTCACTTGGATAATGAAGGATCGCTAGTGGGCACTTGGATTATCTAGGTTACCTAGCGGGCACTTGGATTATGTAGGTTAACTAGCGGACAATTGCACGATCTAGGTTAACTAGTGGGCCCTTGCACTATGTAGGTTAACCTGCGGTCCAATGGATTATGTAGGTTTACTAGGGGGCACTTGGACTATCTAGGTTACCTAGCTGGCACTTGGACTATGTAGGTCAACTAGCGGGCCCTTGGACTATCTAGGTTAGCTAACGGGCACTTGGACTATGTATGTTCCAGAGCGGGCAATTGGATTATGTAGGTTGCCTAGCGGGCATTTAGACTATGTAGGTTTCCTTGCGGGCATTTGGACTATGTAGCTTACCTAGCGGTCACGTGGACTATGTAGGCTCCCAAAAGGCACTTGGACTATGTAGGTTAACTAGCGGGCACTTGGACTATCCAGGTTACCAAGCGGGCACTTGGACTATGTAGGTTACCCAATGGGCACTTGGACTATCTAGGTTAACGAATGGACACTTAGACTATGTAGGTTAGCTATCAGGTACTTGGACTATCTAGGTTACCTAGCAGACACTTGGACGATTTAGGTTAACTAGCGGACACTTGGACGATTTAGGTTAACTAGTGGGCACTTGGACTCTCTAGGTTACCTAGCGGGCACTTGGATTATGTAGGTTAACTAGCGGACAATTGCACGATCTAGGTTAACTAGTGGGCCCTTGCACTATGTAGGTTAACCTGCGGTCCAATGGATTATGTAGGTTTACTAGGGGGCACTTGGACTATCTAGGTTACCTAGCGGACACTTGGACTATGTAGTTTCCCTAGCGGGCATTTGGATTACTTAGGTTACCTTGTGGGCACTTGGACTACGTAGGTTACCTAGCAGGCACTTGGACAACGTAGGTTAACTAGAAGGCACTTGGACTATCAAGGTTACCTAGCTGGCCCTTGGACTATGTAGGTTACCAGCGGGCACTTGGACTATCTAGGTTAACGAACGTGCACTTGGACTATGTAGGTAACCTAGCGGGCACTTGGACTGTCTAGGTTACCTAGCGGGCACTTGCACTATCTAGGTTAACGAACGGGCACTTGGACTATGTAGTTTAACTAGCGCACACTTCGACTATCTAGGTTAGCTAACGGGCAATTGGATTATCTAGGTTACCTAGTGGGCACTTGGACTATGTAGGTCCCTAGCGGGCACTTGGACTATTTAGGTTACCTACCATACACTTTGACTATCTAGGTTAACTAACGGGCACTTGGACTATGTAGGTTCCCTAGCGGCACTTGGACTATGTAGGTTCCCTATTGGTTACTTGGACTGTCTAGGTTAACTAGCGGGCAATTGGACTGTCTACGTTACCTAGTGCGCACTTGACTCTGTACGTTCCCTAGTGGGCACTTGGGCTATCTACGTTACCTAGCGGGCACTTGGACTATGTAGGTTAACGAACGGGCACTAGGACTATGTAGTTTACCTATCAGGCACTTGGACTATGTAGGTTAACTAGCGGGCACTTGGACTATCTAGGTTACCTACGGGTACTTGGACTATCTAGGTTAACTCGCGGGCACTTGGACTATCTAGGTTAACTAGCGGGCACTTGGCCTATGTAGGTTCCCTAGCGGTCATTTGGACTATATAGGTTACCTAGCGGGCACTTGGACTATGTAGGTTACCTAGCGGGCACTTGGATTATCTAGGTTAACTAACGGGCACTTGGACTATGTATGTTCCAGAGCGGACAATTGGACTATGTAGGTTCCCTAGCGGGCACTTGGACTATCTAGGTTCCCTAAAGGGCCCTTTTACTATCTAGGTTACCGAACGGGCACTTGGACTATCTAGGTTACCTAGCGGGCACTTGGACTATGTAGGTTAACTAGCGGACAATTGGACGATCTAGGTTAACTAGCGGATACTTGCACTATGTAAGTTACCTAGCAGGCACTTGGACTATGCATATACCCTAGCTCGCACTTGGACTCTCTAGGTTACCTAGCGAATACTTGGACTATGTACGTCCCCTAGTGGGCACTTGGACTATGTGGGTTAACTAACGGGCACTTGGACTATCTAGGTTACCTATCAGTCACTTGGATAATGAATGATACCTAGCGGGCACTTGGACTATCTAGGATACCTAGCGGGCACTTGGACTATGTAGGTTAACTAGCGGTCCCATGGATTATGTAGGTTTACTAGGGGGCACTTGGACTCTCTAGGTTACCTAGCTGGCACTTGGACTATATAGGTCAACTAGCGGGCCCTTGGACTATCTAGGTTAGCTAACGGGCACTTGGACTATGTATGTTCCAGAGCGGGCACTTGGATTATGTAGGTTGCTTAGCGGACATTTAGACTATGTAGGTTTCCTTGCGGGCATTTGGACTATGTGGGTTACCTAGCGGGCACTTGGACTATGTAGGTTCCCTAACGGGCACTTGGACTATGTAGGTTCCTAGCGGTCACGTGGACTATGTAGGCTCCCTAGAAGGCACTTGGATTATGTAGGTTAACTAGCGGGCACTTGGACTATCCAGGTTACCAAGCGGGCACTTGGACTATGTAGGTTACCCAATGGGCACTTGGACTTTCTAGGTTAACGAATGGACACTTGGACTATGTAGATTAGCTATCAGGCACTTGGACTATCTAGGTTACCTAGCAGGCACTTGGACTATCTAGATTACCTAGCGGGAACTTGGACAACGTAGGTTACCTAACGGGCACTTGGACTATCTAGGTTACCTAACGGGCACTTTGACTATCTATGTTAACGAACGGGCACTTGGACTATGTAGGTTACCTAGCGGGCACTTGGACTATGTAGGATCCCTATCGGACATTTGTACTACTTACGTTAACTAGCGGGCACTTTGACTATCTAGGTTAACTAGCGGGCACTTGGAATATCTAGGTCAACTAACGGGCCATTGTACTATGTAGGTTAACTAGCGGGCACTTGGACTATCTATGTTAACTAGCGGACGTTGGACTATGTAGGTTAACTAGTGGGCCCTTGGACTATGTAGGTTAACTAGCGGGCACTTGGACTATCTAAGTTTCCTAGCAGGCACTTGGACTATGTATATACCCTAGCGCGCACTTGGACTCTCTAGGTTACCTTGCGAGTACTTGGACTATGTACGTCCCCTAGTGGGCACTTGGACTATCTAGGTTAACTAACGGGCACTTGGACTATCTAGGCTACCTAGCAGTCACTTGGATAATGAAGGATCCCTAGCGGGCACTTGGACTATCTAGGTTACCTAGCGGGCACTTGGACTATGTAGGTTAACTAGCGGACACTTGCACGATCTAGGTTAACTAGTGGGCCCTTGCACTATGTAGGTTAACTAGCGGTCCCATGGATTATGTAGGTTTACTAGGGGGCACTTGGACTCTCTAGGTTACCTAGCTGGCACTTGGACTATGTAGGTCAACTAGTGGGCCCTTGGACTATCCAGGTTAGCTAACGGGCACTTGGACTATGTATGTTCCAGAGCGGGCACTTGGATTATGTAGGTTGCCTAGCGGACATTTTGACTATGTAGGTTTCCTTGCGGGCATTTGGACTATGTAGGTTACCTAGCGGGCACTTGGACTATGTAGGTTCCCTAATGGGCACTTGGACTATGTAGGTTCCATAGCGGTCACGTGGACTATGTAGGCTCCCTAGAAGGCACTTGGATTATGTAGGTTAACTAGCGGGCACTTGGACTATCCAGGTTACCAAGCGGGCACTTGGACTATGTAGGTTACCCAATGGGCACTTGGACTATCTAGGTTAACGAATGGACACTTGGACTATGTAGGTTAGCTATCAGGCACTTGGACTATCTAGGTTACCTAGCAGGCACTAGGACTATGTAAGTTACCTAGCATTCACTTGGACGATTTAGGTTAACTAGTGGGCACTTGGACTATCTAGGTTAACTAGCGGGCCCTTGGAATATCTAGGTTTACTAGCGGGCACTTGGACTATCTATGTTAACCAGCGGGCACATGGACTAAGTAGTTTCCCTAGCGGGCATTTGGATTATTTAGGTTACCTAGTGGGCACTTGGACTACGTAGGTTACCTAGCAGGCACTTGGACTACGTAGGTTAACTAGAAGGCACTTGGACTATCAAGGTTGCCTAGCGGGCCCTTGGACTATGTAGGTTACCAGCGGGCACTTGGACTATCTAGGTTAACGAACGTGCACTTGGACTATGTAGGTAACCTAGCGGGCACTTGGACGGTCTAGGTTACCTAGCGGGCACTTGCACTATCTAGGTTAACGAACGGGCACTTGGACTATGTAGGTTAACTAGCGGACACTTTGACTATCTAGGTTAGATAACGGGCAATTGGACAATCTAGGTTACCTAGCGGGCACTTGGACTATGTAGTTCCCCTTCGGGCACTTGGACTATTTAGGTTACTTACCAGACACTTTGACTATCTAGGTTAACTAACAGGCACTTGGACTATGTAGGTTGCCTAGCGAGCACTTGGACTATGTAGGTTCCCTAGCGGGCACTTGGACTATGTAGGTTCCCTATCGGGTACTTGCACTGTCTAGGATAACTAGCGGGCAATTGGACTGTCTAGGTTACCTAGTGGGCACTTGACTCTGTTCGTTCCCTAGCGGGCACTTGGGCTGTCTACGTTACCTAGAAGGCACTTGGACTATGTAGGTTAACGAACGGGCACTTGGACTATGTAGTTTACCTAGCAGGCACTTGGACTATGTAGGTTAAGTAGCGGGCACTTGGACTATCTAGGTTACCTACGGGCACTTGTACTATCTAGGTTAACTCGCGGGCACTTGGACTATCTAGGTTAACTAGCGGGCACTTGGACTATGTAGGTTAACTAGCGGACAATTGGACGATCTAAGTTAACTAGCGGATACTTGCACTGTGTAGGTTACCTAGCGGGCACTTGGACTATGTAGTTTAACTAGCAGGCCCTTGGACTATCTAGGTTACCTAGCAGGCACTTGGACTATGTAGGTTAACTAGCGGGCACTTGCACTCTCTAGGTAGCCTAGCGGGCACTTGGACTATGTACCTTCCCTAGCGGGCACTTGGACTATTTATGTTAACTAGCGGGCACTTGGACTATGTAGGTTACCTAGCGGGCACTTGGACTATGTAGGTTAACTATAGGACACTTGGACGATCTAGGTTAACTAGCGTGCACTTGGACAATCTAGGTTAACTAGCGGGCCCTTGGACTATCTAGGTTACCTAGATAGCACCTGGACTATATAGGTTCCCTAGCGTGCCCTTGGACTATCTAGGTTAACGAACGGTCACTTGGACTATGCACGTAAACTAGCGGGCACTTGGACTGTCTAGGTTACATAGCGCGCACTTGGACTTCTAGGTTAACGAACGGGCACTTGGACTATGTATGTTGCCTAGCGGGTACTTGGACTATCTAGGTTAGGTAACGGGCACTTGGACTATCTAGGTTACCTAACGGGAACTTGCACAATGTAGGTTACCTAGCAGGCACTTGGACTATCTAGGTTACCTCACGGGCACTTTGACTATCTAGGTTACCTAGCGGGCACTTGGACTATGTAGGTTAACTAGCGGGCACTTGGACTATCTAGGTTACCTAGCGGGCACTTGGACTATGTAGGTTACCTAGTGGGCCCTTGGACTATGTAGGTTACCTAGCGGGCACTTGGACTATCTAGGTTAAGGAACGGGCACTTGGAGTATATAGGTAACCTATCGGGCACTTGGACTGTATAGGTTACATAGCGGGCACTTTGACTGTCTAGGTTAACTAGCAAACCTTGGACAATGTAGGTTAACTACGGGCCCTTGGACTATGTAGGTTAACTAGCGGGCACTTGGACTATCTAGGTTTCCTAGCAGGCACTTGGACTATGTACATACCCTAGCGCGCACTTGGACTATCTAGGTTACCTAGCGGGCACTTGGACTATGTACGTCCCCTAGTGGGCACATGGACTATCTAGGTTAACTAACAGGCACTAGGACTATCTAGGTTAACTAGCGTGCACTTGGACTATCTAGGTTACCTAGCAGGCACTTGGATTATGAAGGATCCCTAGAGGGCACTTGCACTATCTAGGTTAACTAGCAGGCACTTGGACTATGTAGGTTAACTAGCGGACACTTGCACGATCTAGGTTAACTAGCGGGCCCTTGCGCTATGTAGGTTAACTAGCGGGCCCATGGATTATGTAAGTTTACTAGCAGGCACTTGGACTATCTAGGTTAACTAGCGGGTACTTGGACTATGTAGTTTCCCTAGCGGGCATTTGGACTATTTAGGTTACCCAGCGGGAACTTGGACTATGTAGGTTACCTAGCGGGCACTTGGACTATCTAGGTTACCTAGCTTGCACTTCGACTATGTAGGTCAACTAGCGGGCCCTTGTACTACCTAGGTTAGCTAACGGGCACTTAGATTATGTAGGTTAACTAGGGGTCACTGGGAATATGTAGGTTAACTAGTGGACACTTGCACTATGTAGGTTAACTAGCGGGCCCATGGACTATGTAAGTTGACTAGCGGGCCTTTGGACTATCTAGGTTCCCTAAAGGGCACTTGGTCTATCTAGGTTACCGAACGGGCACTTGGACTATCTAGGTTACCTAGGGGCACTTGGACTATGTAGGCTAACTAGGGGGCCCTTGGACGATCTAGGTTACCTAGCGGGTACTAGAACTATCTAGGTTAACTAGCGGGCACTTGCACTATATAAGTTACCTAGCGGGCACTTTGACTATGTACGTTCCCTAGCGGGCACTTGGACTATGTACGTTCCCTAGTTGGCACTTAGACTATCTATGTTAACTAGCGGGCACTTGGACTATCTAGGTTAACTAGCGGGAACTTGGACTATCTAAGTTAACTAGCGGGCACTTGGACGATGCAGGTTCCCTAGAGGGCACTTGGACTATCTAGGTTCCCTAACGGGCACTTGGACTATGTAGGTTCCCTAGCGGGCAATTGGACTATGTAGGTCCCTTAGCGGGAACTTGGACTATGTAGGTTCCCTATCGCGCAGATGGACTATTTAGGTTAACTAGTGGGCCCTTAGACTATCTAGGTTATCTAACGGGCATTTGGACTATGTACATCCCCTAGTGGGCACTTGCATTATCTAGGTTAACTAGAGGGCCCTTGGACTATGTAGGTTAACTGGCGCGCACTTGGAATATCTAGGTTAACTAGCGCACCGTGGACTATGTAGGTTAACTAGCGGGCACTTGGACGATCTAGGTTAACTAGTGGGCACATGGACTATCTAGGTTAACTAGCGGGCACTTGGACTATCTAGATTAACTAGCGGGCAATTGGACGATGCAGGTTCCCTAGCGGGCACTTGGACTATATAGGTTAATTAGCGGGCACTTGGACTATGGAGGTTACCTAGCGGGCACTTGGACTGTCTAGGTTACCTAATGGGCACTTGGACTATGTAGGTCCCTTGGCGGGCACTTGGACTATGTAGGTTACCTAGTGGGCACTTGGACGATGCAGGTTCCCTAGCGGGCACTTGGACTATCTAGGTTAACTAGCGGGCACTTGTACAATGCAGGTTCCCTAGCGGGCACTTTGACTATGTAGGTTCCCTAGAGGGCACTTGGAATATATAGGTTCCCTATGGGCACTTGGACTATCTAGGTGCCCTAACGGGCACTTGGAATACGTAGGTTCCCTTTCGGACACTTGGACGATGTAGGTTCCTCAGCGGGCACTTGGACTATGTAGGTTAACTAGCGGGCACTTGGACTATCTAGGTTACCTAACAGGAACTTGGACTATGTAGGTTTACTAGCGGACACGTGGACGATCTAGGTTAACTAGCGGGCACTTGGACGATCTAGGTTAACTAGCGGGCACATGGACTATCTAGGTTAACTAGCAGGCACTTGGACTATCTAGATTAACTCGCGGGCACTTGGACGATGCAGGTTTCCTAGCGGGCACTTGGACTATATAGGTTAATTAGCGGGCACTTGGACTATGGAGGTTACCTAGTGGGCACTTGGATTGTCTAGGTTACCTAACGGGCATTTGGACTATGTAGGTCCCTTGGCGGGCACTTGGACTATGTAAGTTACCTAGTGGGCACGTGGACTATCTAGGTTAACAAACGGGCACGTGGACTATGTAGGTAACCTAACGGGCACTTGGACTATCTTGGTTAGGTAACGGGCACTTGGACTATCTAGGTTACCTAGCGGGAACTTGGAATATGTAGGTTACCTAGCGGGCACTCGGACTATAGGTTACCTAGCGGGCCCTTGGACTATATAGGTTACATAGCGGGCCCTTGGACTATGTAGGTTACCTAGCGCGACTTGGACTATCTAAGTTAACGAACGTGCACTTGGACTATGTAGGTAACCTAGCGGGCACTTGGACAGTATATGTTACCTAGCGGGCACTTGGACTATCTAGAGTAACCAATGGGTACTTGGACTATGTAGGGTACCTAGCGGGCACATGGACTATCTAGGTTAGTAAACCGGAACTTGGAATATCTAGGTTACCTAGCGGGCACTTGGACTATGTAGGTTACCTTGCGGGCACTTGGCCTATCTAGGTTACCTAACGGGAACTTGGACAATGTAGGTTTACTAGCGGACACTTGGACGATCTAGGTTAACTAGCGGGCACTTGGACAATGCAGGTTCCCTAGCGCGCACTATGAATATGTAGCTTCCCTGGAGGGCACTTGGACTATATAGGTTCCCTATGGGTACTTGGACTATCTGGGTTCCCTAACGGGCACTTGGAATATGAAGATTCCCTATCGGGCACTTGGACTATGTAACTTCCTCATTGGGCACTTGGACTATGTAGGTTCCCTATCGGGCACTTGGACTATGTAGGTTAACTAGCGGGCCTTTGGACTATCTAGGTTACCTAGCGGGCACTTGGACTATCTTGGTTAACTGCGGGCACTTGTACAATGCAGGTTCCCTAGCGGGCACTTGGACTATCTAGGTGCCCTAACGGGCACTTGGAATACGTAGGTTCCCTTTCGGACACTTGGACTATGTAGGTTCCTCAGCGGGCACTTGGACTATGTAGGTTAACTAGCGGGCACTTGGACTATCTAGGTTACCTAACGGGAACTTGGACTATGTAGGTTTACTAGCGGACACTTGGACGATCTAGGTTAACTAGCGGGCACTTGGACTATCTGGGTTCCCTAACGGGCACTTGGAATATGAAGATTCCCTATCGGGCACTTGGACTATGTAGTTAACTAGCGGGCCCTTGGACTATCTAGGTTACCTAGCGGGAACTTGGACTATCTAGGTTAACTAGCGGGCACTTATACAATGCAGGTTCCCTTGCGGGCACTTTGACTATGTAGATTCCCTAGAGGGCACTTGGATTATATAGGTTCCCTATGGGCACTTGGACTATCTAGGTGCCCTAACGGGCACTTGGAATACGTAGGTTCCCTTTTGGACACTTGGACTATGTAGGTTCCTCAGCGGGCACTTGGACTATGTAGGTTAACTAGCGGGCACTTGGACTATCTAAGTTACCTAGCGGGCACTTGGACTATGTACGTCCCTTAGCGGGCACTTAGACTATCGAGGTTAACTAGACGGCCCTTGGACTATGTAGGTTAACTAGCGGGCACTTGGAATATCTAGGTTAACTAACGGACCTTGGACTATGTAGGTTAACTAGCGGGCACTTGGACGATCTAGGTTAACTAGCGGGAACTTGGACTATCTATGTTAACTAGCGGGCACTTGGACGATGCAGGTTCCCTAGAGGGCACTTGGACTATCTAGGTTCCCGAACGGGCACTTGGACTATGTAGGTTCCCTAGCAGGCACATGGACTATGTAGGTCCTTTGGGGGGCACTTGGACTATGTAGGTTAACTAGCGGGCACTTAGACTATCTAGGTTCCCTAGCGGGCACTGGGACTATGTAGGTAACCTAACAGGCACTTGGACTATCTAGGTTAGGTAACGGGCACTTGGACTATCTAGGTTACCTAGCGGGAACTTGGAATATGTAGGTTAACTAGCGGGCATTCGGGCTATAGGTTAACTAGCGGGCACTTGGACTATATAGGTTACCTAGCGGGCCCTTGGACTATGTAGGTTACCTAGCAGGCACTATGAATATGTAGCTTCCCTAGAGGGCACTTGGACTATATAGGTTCCCTATGGGTACTTGGACTATCTGGGTTCCCTAACGGGCACTTGGAATATGAAGATTCCCTATCGGGCACTTGGACTATGTAACTTCCTCATTGGGCACTTGGACTATGTAGGTTCCCTATCGGGCACTTGGACTATGTAGGTTAACTAGCGGGCCTTTGGACTATCTAGGTTACCTAGCGGGCACGTGGACTATCTAGGTTAACTGCGGGCACTTGTACAATGCAGGTTCCCTAGCGGGCACTTTGACTATGTAGGTTCCCTAGAGGGCACTTGGACTATATAGGTTCCCTATGGGCACTTGGACTATCCAGGTGCCCTAACGGGCACTTGGAATACGTAGGTTCCCTTTCGGACACTTGGACTATGTAGGTTCCTCAGCGGGCACTTGGACTATGTCGGTTAACTAGCGGGCACTTGGACTATCTAGGTTACCTAACGGGAACTTGGACTATGTAGGTTTACTAGCGGACACTTGGACGATCTAGGTTAACTAGCGGGCACTTGGACTATCTGGGTTCCCTAACGGGCACTTGGAATATGAAGATTCCCTATCGGGCACTTGGACTATGTAGGTTAACTAGCGGGCCCTTGGACTATCTAGGTTACCTAGCGGGAACTTGGACTATCTAGGTTAACTAGCGGGCACTTATACAATGCAGGTTCCCTTGCGGGCACTTTGACTATGTAGATTCCCTAGAGGGCACTTGGATTATATAGCTTCCCTATGGGCACTTGGACTATCTAGGTGCCCTAACGGACACTTGGAATACGTAGGTTCCCTTTTGGACACTTGGACTATGTAGGTTCCTCAGCGGGCACTTGGACTATGTAGGTTCACTAGCGGGCACTTGGACTATCTAAGTTACCTAGCGGGCACTTGGACTATGTACGTCCCCTAGCGGGCACTTAGACTATCGAGGTTAACTAGACGGCCCTTGGACTATGTAGGTTAACTAGTGGGCACTTGGAATATCTAGGTTAACTAACGGACCTTGGACTATGTAGGTTAACTAGCGGGCACTTGGACGATCTAGGTTAACTAGCGGGAACTTGGACTATCTCTGTTAACTAGCGGGCACTTGGACGATGCAGGTTCCCTAGAGGGCACTTGGACTATCTAGGTTACCGAACGGGCACTTGGACTATGTAGGTTCCCTAGCAGGCACATGGACTATGTAGGTCCCTTGACGGGCACTTGGACTATGTAGGTTAACTAGCGGGCACTTAGACTATCTAGGTTGCCTAGCGGGCACTGGGACTATGTAGGTAACCTAACGGGCACTTGGACTATCTAGGTTAGGTAACGGGCACTTGGACTATCTAGGTTACCTAGCGGGAACTTGGAATATGTAGGTTACCTAGCAGGCATTCGGGCTATAGGTTAACTAGCGGGCACATGGACTATATAGGTTACCTAGCGGGCCCTTGGACTATGTACGTTACCTAGCGGGCACTATGAATATGTAGCTTCCCTAGAGGGCACTTGGACTATATAGGTTAGCTATGGGTACTTGGACTATCTGGGTTCCCTAACGGGCACTTGGAATATGAGGATTCCCTATCGGGCACTTGGACCATGTAGGTTCCTCATTGGGCACTTGGACTATGTAGGTTCCCTATCGGGCAATTGGACTATGTAGGTTAACTAGCGGGCCTTTGGACTATCTAGGTTAACTAGCGGGCACTTGGACTATCTAGGTTACCTAACGGGAAATTGGACTATGTAGGTTTACTAGCGGGCACTTGCACGATCTAGGTTAACTTGCGGCACTTGGACTATCTGGGGTCCCTGACAGCACTTGGAATATGAAGATTCCCTATCGGGCACTTGGACTATGTAGGTTAACTAGCGGGTCCTTGGACTATCTAGGTTACCTAGCGGGTACTTGCACTATCTAGGTTAACTAGCGGGCACTTGTACAATGCAGGTTCCCTAGCGGGCACTTTGACTATGTAGGTTCCCTAGAGGGCACGTGGACTATATAGGTTCCCTATGGGCACTTGGAGTATCTAGGTTCCCTAACGGGCACTTGGAAAACGTAGGTTCCCTTTCGGACACTTGGACTATGTAGGTTCCTCAGCGGGCACTTGGACTATGTAGGTTAACTAGCGGGCACTTGGACTATCTAAGTTACCTAGCGGGCACTTGGACTATATACGTCCCCTCACGGGCACTTAGACTATCGAGGTTAACTAGAGGGCCCTTGGACTATGTAGGTTAACTAGCGGGCACTTGGAATATCTAGGTTAACTAACGGACCTTGGACTATGTAGGTTAACTAGCGGGCACTTGGACGATCTAGGTTAACTAGCGGGAACTTGGACTATCTATGTTAACTAGCGGGCACTTGGACGATGCAGGTTCCCTAAAGGGCACTTGGACTATCTAGGTTCCCGAACGGGCACTTGGACTATGTAGGTCCCTTGGCGGGCACTTGGACTATGTAGGTTAACTAGCGGGCACTAAGACTATCTAGGTTGCCTAGCGGGCACTTAGACTATCTAGGTTGCCTAGCGGGCACTTGGACTATGTAGGTAACCTAACGGGCACTTGGACTATCTAGGTTAGGTAACGGGCAATTGGACTATCTAGGTTACCTAGCGAGAACTTAGAATATGTAGGTTACCTAGCAGGCACTCGAACTGTAGGTTAACTAGCGGGCTCTTGGACTATATAGGTTACCTAGCGGGCCCTTGGACTATGTAGATTACCTAGCGCGACTTGGACTATCTAAGTTAACGAACGTGCACTTGGACTATGTAGGTAACCTAGCGGGCACTTGGACAGTATAGGTTACCTAGCGGGCACTTGGACTATCTAGGTTAACGAATGGGCACTTGGACTATGTAGGTTACCTAGCGGGCACTTGGACTATCTAGGTTAGTAAACCGGAACTTGGAATATCTACGTTACCTAGCGGGCATTTGGAATATGTAGGTTACCTTGCGGGCACTTGGCCTATCTAGGTTACCTAACGGGAACATGGACAATGTAGGTTTACTAGCGGACACTTGGACGATCTAGGTTAACTAGCGGGCACTTGGACAATGCAGGTTCCCATCGGGCACTATGAATATGTAGCTTCCCTAGAGGGCACTTGGACTATATAGGTTCCCTATGGGTACTTGGACTATCTGGGTTCCCTAACGGGCACTTGGAATGTGAAGATTCCCTATCAGGCACTTGGACTATGTAGGTTCCTCATTGGGCACTTGGACTATGTAGGTTCCCTATCGGGCACTTGGACTATGTAGGTTAACGAGCGGGCCTTTGGACTATCTAGGTTACCTAGCGGGCACTTGGACTATCTAGGTTAACTGCGGGCACTTGTACAATGCAGGTTCCCTAGCGGGCACTTTGACTATGTAGGTTCCCTAGATGGCACTTGGACTATATAGGTTCCCTATGGGCACTTGGACTATCTAGGTGCCCTAACGGGCACTTGGAATACGTAGGTTCCCTTTCGGACACTTGGACTATGTAGGTTCCTCAGCGGGCACTTTGACTATGTAGGTTAACTAGCGGGCACTTGGACTATCTAGGTTACCTAACGGGAATTGGACTATGTAGGTTTACTAGCGGACACTTGGACGATCTAGGTTAAATAGCGGGCACTTGGACAATGCAGGTTCCCTAGCGGGCACTATGAATATGTAGCTTCCCTAGAGGGCACTTGGACTATACAGGTTCCCTATGGGCACTTGGACTATCTGGGTTCCCTAACGGGCACTTGGAATATGAAGATTCCCTATCGGGCACTTGGACTATGTAGGTTCCTCATTGGGCACTTGGACTATGTAGGTTCCCTATCGGGCACATGGACTATGTAGGATAACTAGCGGGCTCTTGGACTATCTAGGTTACCTAGCGGGCACTTGCACTATCTAGGTTAACTAGCGGGCACTTGTACAATGCAGGTTCCCTAGCGGGCACTTTGACTACGTAGGTTCCCTAGAGGGCACTTGGACTATATAAGTTCCCTATGGGCACTTGGACTATCTAGGTGCCCTAACGGGCACTTGGAATACGTAGGTTCCCTTTCGGACACTTGGACTAAGTAGGTTCCTCAGCGGGCACTTGGACTATGTAGGTTAACTAGCGGGCACTTGGACTATCTAAGTTACCTAGCGGACACTTGGACTATGTACGTCCCCTAGCGGGCACTTGGACTATCGAGGTTAACTAGACGGCCCTTGGACTATGTAGGTTAACTAGAGGGCACTTGAACTATCTAGGTTAACTAACGGACGTTGGACTATGTAGGTTAACTAGCGGGCACTTGGACGATCTAGGTTAACTAGCGGGAACATGGACTATCTATGTTAACTAGCGGGCACTTGGACGATGCAGGTTCCCTAGAGGGCACTTGGACTATCTAGGTTCCCGAACGGGCACTGGGAGTATGTAGGTTCCCTAGCGGGCCCTTAGACTATCTAGATTACCTAGCGGGCACTTGGACTATGTAGGTAACCTAACGGGTACTTGGACTATCTAGGTTAGGTAACGGGCACTTGGACTATCTAGGTTACCTAGCGGGAACTTGGACTATGTAGGTTCCCTATCAGGCACATGGACTATGTAGGTTAACTAGCGGGCCCTTGGACTATCTAGGTTACCTAGCGGGCACTTGGACTATCTAGGTTAACTAGCGGGCACTTGTACAATGCAGGTTCCCTAGCGGGCACTTTGACTATGTAGGTTCCCTAGAGGGCACTTGGAATATATAGGTTCCCTATGGGCACTTGGACTATCTAGGTGCCCTAACGGGCACTTGGAATACGTAGGTTCCCTTTCGGACACTTGGACGATGTAGGTTCCTCAGCGGGCACTTGGACTATGTAGGTTAACTAGCGGGCACTTGGACTATCTAGGTTACCTAACGGGAACTTGGACTATGTAGGTTTACTAGCAGACATGTGGACGATCTAGGTTAACTAGCGGGCACTTGGACGATCTAGGTTAACTAGTGGGCACATGGACTATCTAGGTTAACTAGCGGGCACTTGGACTATCTAGATTAACTAGCGAGCACTTGGACGATGCAGGTTCCCTACCGGGCACTTGGACTATATAGGTTAATTAGCGGGCACTTGGACTATGGAGGTTACCTAGTGGGCACTTGGATTGTCTAGGTTACCTAACGGGCACTTGGACTATGTAGGTCCCTTGGCGGGCACTTGGACTATGTAAGTTACCTAGTGGGCACTTGGACTTACTAGGTTAACAAACGGGCACGTGGACTATGTAGGTAACCTAACGGGCACTTGGACTATCTTGGTTAGGTAACGGGCACTTGGACTATCTAGGTTACCTAGCGGGAACTTGGAATATGTAGGTTACCTAGCGGGCACTCGGACTATAGGTTACCTAGCGGGCACTTGGACTATATAGGTTACCTAGCGGGCCCTTGGACTATGTAGGTTACCTAGCGCGACTTGGACTATCTAAGTTAACGAACGTGCACTTGGACTATGTAGGTAACCTAGCGGGCACTTGGACAGTATAGGTTAACTAGCGGGCACTTGGACTATCTAGGTTAACCAATGGGCACTTGGACTATGTAGGGTACCTAGCGGGCACTTGGACTATCTAGGTTAGTAAACCGGAACTTGGAATATCTAGGTTACCTAGCGGGCACTTGGACTATGTAGGTTACCTTGCGGGCACTTGGCCTATCTAGGTTACCTAACGGGAACTTGGACAATGTAGGTTTACTAGCGGACACTTGGACGATCTAGGTTAACTAGCGGGCACTTGGACAATGCAGGTTCCCTAGCGCGCACTATGAATATGTAGCTTCCCTGGAGGGCACTTGGACTATATAGGTTCCCTATGGGTACTTGGACTATCTGGGTTCCCTAACGGGCACTTGGAATATGAAGATTCCCTATCGGGCACTTGGACTATGTAACTTCCTCATTGGGCACTTGGACTATGTAGGTTCCCTATCGGGCACTTGGACTATGTAGGTTAACTAGCGGGCCTTTGGACTATCTAGGTTACCTAGCGGGCACTTGGACTATCTTGGTTAACTGCGGGCACTTGTACAATGCAGGTTCCCTAGCGGGCACTTTGACTATGTATGTTCCCTAGAGGGCACTTGGACTATATAGGTTCCCTATGGGCACTTGGACTATCTAGGTGCCCTAAAGGGCACTTGGAATACGTAGGTTCCCTTTCGGACACTTGGACTATGTAGGTTCCTCAGCGGGCACTTGGACTATGTAGGTTAACTAGAGGGCACTTGGACTATCTAAGTTACCTAGCGGGCACTTGGACTATGTACGTCCCCTAGCGGGCACTTGGACTATCGAGGTTAACTAGACGGCCCTTGGACTATGTAGGTTAACTAGCGGGCACTTGGACAATCTAGGATAACTAACGGACGTTGGACTATGTAGGTTAACTAGCGGGCACTTGGACGATCTAGGTTAACTAGCCGGAACTTGGACTATCTATGTTAACTAGCGGGCACTTGGACGATGCAGGTTCCCTAGAGGGCACTTGAACTATCTAGGTTCCCGAACGGGCACTTGGAGTATGTAGGTTCCCTAGCGGGCCCTTAGACTATCTAGATTACCTAGCGGGCACTTGGACTATGTAGGTAACTTAACGGGTACTTGGACTATCTAGGTTAGGTAACGGGCACTTGGACTATGTAGGTTCCCTAGCGGGAACTTGGACTATGTAGGTTCCCTATCGGTCACATGGACTATGTAGGTTAACTAGCGGGCCCTTGGACTATCTAGGTTACCTAGCGGGCACTTGGACTATCTAGGTTAACTAGCGGGCACTTGTACAATGCAGGTTCCCTAGCGGGCACTTTGACTATGTAGGTTCCCTAGAGGGCACTTGGACTATCTAGGTGCCCTAACGGGCACTTGGAATACGTAGGTTCCCTTTCGGACACTTGGACGATGTAGGTTCCTCAGCGGGCACTTGGACTATGTAGGTTAACTAGCGGGCACTTGGACTATCTAGGTTACCTAACGGGAACTTGGACTATGTAGGTTTACTAGCGGACACGTGGACGATCTAGGTTAACTAGCGGGCACTTGGACGATCTAGGTTAACTAGCGGGCACATGGACTATCTAGGTTAACTAGCAGGCACTTAGACTATCTAGATTAACTCGCGGGCACTTGGACGATGCAGGTTTCCTAGCGGGCACTTGGACTATATAGGTTAATTAGCGGGTACTTGGACTATGGAGGTTACCTAGTGGGCACTTGGATTGTCTAGGTTACCTAACGGGCATTTGGACTATGTAGGTCCCTTGGCGGGCACTTGGACTATGTAAGTTACCTAGTGGGCACGTGGACTATCTAGGTTAACAAACGGGCACGTGGACTATGTAGGTAACCTAACGGGCACTTGGACTATCTTGGTTAGGTAACGGGCACTTGGACTATCTAGGTTACCTAGCGGGAACTTGGAATATGTAGGTTACCTAGCGGGCACTCGGACTATAGGTTACCTAGCGGGCCCTTGGACTATATAGGTTACATAGCGGGCCCTTGGACTATGTAGGTTACCTAGCGCGACTTGGACTATCTAAGTTAACGAACGTGCACTTGGACTATGTAGGTAACCTAGCGGGCACTTGGACAGTATATGTTACCTAGCGGGCACTTGGACTATCTAGAGTAACCAATGGGTACTTGGACTATGTAGGGTACCTAGCGGGCACATGGACTATCTAGGTTAGTAAACCGGAACTTGGAATATCTAGGTTACCTAGCGGGCACTTGGACTATGTAGGTTACCTTGCGGGCACTTGGCCTATCTAGGTTACCTAACGGGAACTTGGACAATGTAGGTTTACTAGCGGACACTTGGACGATCTAGGTTAACTAGCGGGCACTTGGACAATGCAGGTTCCCTAGCGCGCACTATGAATATGTAGCTTCCCTGGAGGGCACTTGGACTATATAGGTTCCCTATGGGTACTTGGACTATCTGGGTTCCCTAACGGGCACTTGGAATATGAAGATTCCCTATCGGGCACTTGGACTATGTAACTTCCTCATTGGGCACTTGGACTATGTAGGTTCCCTATCGGGCACTTGGACTATGTAGGTTAACTAGCGGGCCTTTGGACTATCTAGGTTACCTAGCGGGCACTTGGACTATCTTGGTTAACTGCGGGCACTTGTACAATGCAGGTTGCCTAGCGGGCACTTGGACTATCTAGGTGCCCTAACGGGCACTTGGAATACGTAGGTTCCCTTTCGGACACTTGGACTATGTAGGTTCCTCAGCGGGCACTTGGACTATGTAGGTTAACTAGCGGGCACTTGGACTATCTAGGTTACCTAACGGGAACTTGGACTATGTAGGTTTACTAGCGGACACTTGGACGATCTAGGTTAACTAGCGGGCACTTGGACTATCTGGGTTCCCTAACGGGCACTTGGAATATGAAGATTCCCTATCGGGCACTTGGACTATGTAGTTAACTAGCGGGCCCTTGGACTATCTAGGTTACCTAGCGGGAACTTGGACTATCTAGGTTAACTAGCGGGCACTTATACAATGCAGGTTCCCTTGCGGGCACTTTGACTATGTAGATTCCCTAGAGGGCACTTGGATTATATAGGTTCCCTATGGGCACTTGGACTATCTAGGTGCCCTAACGGACACTTGGAATACGTAGGTTCCCTTTTGGACACTTGGACTATGTAGGTTCCTCAGCGGGCACTTGGACTATGTAGGTTAACTAGCGGGCACTTGGACTATCTAAGTTACCTAGCGGGCACTTGGACTATGTACGTCCCTTAGCGGGCACTTAGACTATCGAGGTTAACTAGACGGCCCTTGGACTATGTAGGTTAACTAGCGGGCACTTGGAATATCTAGGTTAACTAACGGACCTTGGACTATGTAGGTTAACTAGCGGGCACTTGGACGATCTAGGTTAACTAGCGGGAACTTGCACTATCTATGTTAACTAGCGGGCACTTGGACGATGCAGGTTCCCTAGAGGGCACTTGGACTATCTAGGTTCCCGAACGGGCACTTGGACTATGTAGGTTCCCTAGCAGGCACATGGACTATGTAGGTCCTTTGGGGGGCACTTGGACTATGTAGGTTAACTAGCGGGCACTTAGACTATCTAGGTTGCCTAGCGGGCACTGGGACTATGTAGGTAACCTAACAGGCACTTGGACTATCTAGGTTAGGTAACGGGCACTTGGACTATCTAGGTTACCTAGCGGGAACTTGGAATATGTAGGTTACCTAGCGGGCACTCGGACTATAGGTTACCTAGCGGGCCCTTGGACTATATAGGTTACATAGCGGGCCCTTGGACTATGTAGGTTACCTAGCGCGACTTGGACTATCTAAGTTAACGAACGTGCACTTGGACTATGTAGGTAACCTAGCGGGCACTTGGACAGTATATGTTACCTAGCGGGCACTTGGACTATCTAGAGTAACCAATGGGTACTTGGACTATGTAGGGTACCTAGCGGGCACATGGACTATCTAGGTTAGTAAACCGGAACTTGGAATATCTAGGTTACCTAGCGGGCACTTGGACTATGTAGGTTACCTTGCGGGCACTTGGCCTATCTAGGTTACCTAACGGGAACTTGGACAATGTAGGTTTACTAGCGGACACTTGGACGATCTAGGTTAACTAGCGGGCACTTGGACAATGCAGGTTCCCTAGCGCGCACTATGAATATGTAGCTTCCCTGGAGGGCACTTGGACTATATAGGTTCCCTATGGGTACTTGGACTATCTGGGTTCCCTAACGGGCACTTGGAATATGAAGATTCCCTATCGGGCACTTGGACTATGTAACTTCCTCATTGGGCACTTGGACTATGTAGGTTCCCTATCGGGCACTTGGACTATGTAGGTTAACTAGCGGGCCTTTGGACTATCTAGGTTACCTAGCGGGCACTTGGACTATCTTGGTTAACTGCGGGCACTTGTACAATGCAGGTTGCCTAGCGGGCACTTGGACTATCTAGGTGCCCTAACGGGCACTTGGAATACGTAGGTTCCCTTTCGGACACTTGGACTATGTAGGTTCCTCAGCGGGCACTTGGACTATGTAGGTTAACTAGCGGGCACTTGGACTATCTAGGTTACCTAACGGGAACTTGGACTATGTAGGTTTACTAGCGGACACTTGGACGATCTAGGTTAACTAGCGGGCACTTGGACTATCTGGGTTCCCTAACGGGCACTTGGAATATGAAGATTCCCTATCGGGCACTTGGACTATGTAGTTAACTAGCGGGCCCTTGGACTATCTAGGTTACCTAGCGGGAACTTGGACTATCTAGGTTAACTAGCGGGCACTTATACAATGCAGGTTCCCTTGCGGGCACTTTGACTATGTAGATTCCCTAGAGGGCACTTGGATTATATAGGTTCCCTATGGGCACTTGGACTATCTAGGTGCCCTAACGGACACTTGGAATACGTAGGTTCCCTTTTGGACACTTGGACTATGTAGGTTCCTCAGCGGGCACTTGGACTATGTAGGTTAACTAGCGGGCACTTGGACTATCTAAGTTACCTAGCGGGCACTTGGACTATGTACGTCCCTTAGCGGGCACTTAGACTATCGAGGTTAACTAGACGGCCCTTGGACTATGTAGGTTAACTAGCGGGCACTTGGAATATCTAGGTTAACTAACGGACCTTGGACTATGTAGGTTAACTAGCGGGCACTTGGACGATCTAGGTTAACTAGCGGGAACTTGCACTATCTATGTTAACTAGCGGGCACTTGGACGATGCAGGTTCCCTAGAGGGCACTTGGACTATCTAGGTTCCCGAACGGGCACTTGGACTATGTAGGTTCCCTAGCAGGCACATGGACTATGTAGGTCCTTTGGGGGGCACTTGGACTATGTAGGTTAACTAGCGGGCACTTAGACTATCTAGGTTGCCTAGCGGGCAGTGGGACTATGTAGGTAACCTAACAGGCACTTGGACTATCTAGGTTAGGTAACGGGCACTTGGACTATCTAGGTTACCTAGCGGGAACTTGGAATATGTAGGTTACCTAGCGGGCATTCGGGCTATAGGTTAACTAGCGGGCACTTGGACTATATAGGTTACCTAGCGGGCCCTTGGACTATGTAGGTTACCTAGCAGGCACTATGAATATGTAGCTTCCCTAGAGGGCACTTGGACTATATAGGTTCCCTATGGGTACTTGGACTATCTGGGTTCCCTAACGGGCACTTGGAATATGAAGATTCCCTATCGGGCACTTGGACTATGTAACTTCCTCATTGGGCACTTGGACTATGTAGGTTCCCTATCGGGCACTTGGACTATGTAGGTTAACTAGCGGGCCTTTGGACTATCTAGGTTACCTAGCGGGCACGTGGACTATCTAGGTTAACTGCGGGCACTTGTACAATGCAGGTTCCCTAGCGGGCACTTTGACTATGTAGGTTCCCTAGAGGGCACTTGGACTATATAGGTTCCCTATGGGCACTTGGACTATCCAGGTGCCCTAACGGGCACTTGGAATACGTAGGTTCCCTTTCGGACACTTGGACTATGTAGGTTCCTCAGCGGGCACTTGGACTATGTCGGTTAACTAGCGGGCACTTGGACTATCTAGGTTACCTAACGGGAACTTGGACTATGTAGGTTTACTAGCGGACACTTGGACGATCTAGGTTAACTAGCGGGCACTTGGACTATCTGGGTTCCCTAACGGGCACTTGGAATATGAAGATTCCCTATCGGGCACTTGGACTATGTAGGTTAACTAGCGGGCCCTTGGACTATCTAGGTTACCTAGCGGGAACTTGGACTATCTAGGTTAACTAGCGGGCACTTATACAATGCAGGTTCCCTTGCGGGCACTTTGACTATGTAGATTCCCTAGAGGGCACTTGGATTATATAGCTTCCCTATGGGCACTTGGACTATCTAGGTGCCCTAACGGACACTTGGAATACGTAGGTTCCCTTTTGGACACTTGGACTATGTAGGTTCCTCAGCGGGCACTTGGACTATGTAGGTTAACTAGCGGGCACTTGGACTATCTAAGTTACCTAGCGGGCACTTGGACTATGTACGTCCCCTAGCGGGCACTTAGACTATCGAGGTTAACTAGACGGCCCTTGGACTATGTAGGTTAACTAGTGGGCACTTGGAATATCTAGGTTAACTAACGGACCTTGGACTATGTAGGTTAACTAGCGGGCACTTGGACGATCTAGGTTAACTAGCGGGAACTTGGACTATCTCTGTTAACTAGCGGGCACTTGGACGATGCAGGTTCCCTAGAGGGCACTTGGACTATCTAGGTTACCGAACGGGCACTTGGACTATGTAGGTTCCCTAGCAGGCACATGGACTATGTAGGTCCCTTGACGGGCACTTGGACTATGTAGGTTAACTAGCGGGCACTTAGACTATCTAGGTTGCCTAGCGGGCACTGGGACTATGTAGGTAACCTAACGGGCACTTGGACTATCTAGGTTAGGTAACGGGCACTTGGACTATCTAGGTTACCTAGCGGGAACTTGGAATATGTAGGTTACCTAGCAGGCATTCGGGCTATAGGTTAACTAGCGGGCACATGGACTATATAGGTTACCTAGCGGGCCCTTGGACTATGTACGTTACCTAGCGGGCACTATGAATATGTAGCTTCCCTAGAGGGCACTTGGACTATATAGGTTAGCTATGGGTACTTGGACTATCTGGGTTCCCTAACGGGCACTTGGAATATGAGGATTCCCTATCGGGCACTTGGACCATGTAGGTTCCTCATTGGGCACTTGGACTATGTAGGTTCCCTATCGGGCAATTGGACTATGTAGGTTAACTAGCGGGCCTTTGGACTATCTAGGTTAACTAGCGGGCACTTGGACTATCTAGGTTACCTAACGGGAAATTGGACTATGTAGGTTTACTAGCGGGCACTTGCACGATCTAGGTTAACTTGCGGCACTTGGACTATCTGGGGTCCCTGACAGCACTTGGAATATGAAGATTCCCTATCGGGCACTTGGACTATGTAGGTTAACTAGCGGGTCCTTGGACTATCTAGGTTACCTAGCGGGTACTTGCACTATCTAGGTTAACTAGCGGGCACTTGTACAATGCAGGTTCCCTAGCGGGCACTTTGACTATGTAGGTTCCCTAGAGGGCACGTGGACTATATAGGTTCCCTATGGGCACTTGGAGTATCTAGGTTCCCTAACGGGCACTTGGAAAACGTAGGTTCCCTTTCGGACACTTGGACTATGTAGGTTCCTCAGCGGGCACTTGGACTATGTAGGTTAACTAGCGGGCACTTGGACTATCTAAGTTACCTAGCGGGCACTTGGACTATATACGTCCCCTCACGGGCACTTAGACTATCGAGGTTAACTAGAGGGCCCTTGGACTATGTAGGTTAACTAGCGGGCACTTGGAATATCTAGGTTAACTAACGGACCTTGGACTATGTAGGTTAACTAGCGGGCACTTGGACGATCTAGGTTAACTAGCGGGAACTTGGACTATCTATGTTAACTAGCGGGCACTTGGACGATGCAGGTTCCCTAAAGGGCACTTGGACTATCTAGGTTCCCGAACGGGCACTTGGACTATGTAGGTCCCTTGGCGGGCACTTGGACTATGTAGGTTAACTAGCGGGCACTAAGACTATCTAGGTTGCCTAGCGGGCACTTAGACTATCTAGGTTGCCTAGCGGGCACTTGGACTATGTAGGTAACCTAACGGGCACTTGGACTATCTAGGTTAGGTAACGGGCAATTGGACTATCTAGGTTACCTAGCGAGAACTTAGAATATGTAGGTTACCTAGCAGGCACTCGAACTGTAGGTTAACTAGCGGGCTCTTGGACTATATAGGTTACCTAGCGGGCCCTTGGACTATGTAGATTACCTAGCGCGACTTGGACTATCTAAGTTAACGAACGTGCACTTGGACTATGTAGGTAACCTAGCGGGCACTTGGACAGTATAGGTTACCTAGCGGGCACTTGGACTATCTAGGTTAACGAATGGGCACTTGGACTATGTAGGTTACCTAGCGGGCACTTGGACTATCTAGGTTAGTAAACCGGAACTTGGAATATCTACGTTACCTAGCGGGCATTTGGAATATGTAGGTTACCTTGCGGGCACTTGGCCTATCTAGGTTACCTAACGGGAACATGGACAATGTAGGTTTACTAGCGGACACTTGGACGATCTAGGTTAACTAGCGGGCACTTGGACAATGCAGGTTCCCATCGGGCACTATGAATATGTAGCTTCCCTAGAGGGCACTTGGACTATATAGGTTCCCTATGGGTACTTGGACTATCTGGGTTCCCTAACGGGCACTTGGAATGTGAAGATTCCCTATCAGGCACTTGGACTATGTAGGTTCCTCATTGGGCACTTGGACTATGTAGGTTCCCTATCGGGCACTTGGACTATGTAGGTTAACGAGCGGGCCTTTGGACTATCTAGGTTACCTAGCGGGCACTTGGACTATCTAGGTTAACTGCGGGCACTTGTACAATGCAGGTTCCCTAGCGGGCACTTTGACTATGTAGGTTCCCTAGATGGCACTTGGACTATATAGGTTCCCTATGGGCACTTGGACTATCTAGGTGCCCTAACGGGCACTTGGAATACGTAGGTTCCCTTTCGGACACTTGGACTATGTAGGTTCCTCAGCGGGCACTTTGACTATGTAGGTTAACTAGCGGGCACTTGGACTATCTAGGTTACCTAACGGGAATTGGACTATGTAGGTTTACTAGCGGACACTTGGACGATCTAGGTTAAATAGCGGGCACTTGGACAATGCAGGTTCCCTAGCGGGCACTATGAATATGTAGCTTCCCTAGAGGGCACTTGGACTATACAGGTTCCCTATGGGCACTTGGACTATCTGGGTTCCCTAACGGGCACTTGGAATATGAAGATTCCCTATCGGGCACTTGGACTATGTAGGTTCCTCATTGGGCACTTGGACTATGTAGGTTCCCTATCGGGCACATGGACTATGTAGGATAACTAGCGGGCTCTTGGACTATCTAGGTTACCTAGCGGGTACTTGCACTATCTAGGTTAACTAGCGGGCACTTGTACAATGCAGGTTCCCTAGCGGGCACTTTGACTATGTAGGTTCCCTAGAGGGCACGTGGACTATATAGGTTCCCTATGGGCACTTGGAGTATCTAGGTTCCCTAACGGGCACTTGGAAAACGTAGGTTCCCTTTCGGACACTTGGACTATGTAGGTTCCTCAGCGGGCACTTGGACTATGTAGGTTAACTAGCGGGCACTTGGACTATCTAAGTTACCTAGCGGGCACTTGGACTATATACGTCCCCTCACGGGCACTTAGACTATCGAGGTTAACTAGAGGGCCCTTGGACTATGTAGGTTAACTAGCGGGCACTTGGAATATCTAGGTTAACTAACGGACCTTGGACTATGTAGGTTAACTAGCGGGCACTTGGACGATCTAGGTTAACTAGCGGGAACTTGGACTATCTATGTTAACTAGCGGGCACTTGGACGATGCAGGTTCCCTAAAGGGCACTTGGACTATCTAGGTTCCCGAACGGGCACTTGGACTATGTAGGTCCCTTGGCGGGCACTTGGACTATGTAGGTTAACTAGCGGGCACTAAGACTATCTAGGTTGCCTAGCGGGCACTTAGACTATCTAGGTTGCCTAGCGGGCACTTGGACTATGTAGGTAACCTAACGGGCACTTGGACTATCTAGGTTAGGTAACGGGCAATTGGACTATCTAGGTTACCTAGCGAGAACTTAGAATATGTAGGTTACCTAGCAGGCACTCGAACTGTAGGTTAACTAGCGGGCTCTTGGACTATATAGGTTACCTAGCGGGCCCTTGGACTATGTAGATTACCTAGCGCGACTTGGACTATCTAAGTTAACGAACGTGCACTTGGACTATGTAGGTAACCTAGCGGGCACTTGGACAGTATAGGTTACCTAGCGGGCACTTGGACTATCTAGGTTAACGAATGGGCACTTGGACTATGTAGGTTACCTAGCGGGCACTTGGACTATCTAGGTTAGTAAACCGGAACTTGGAATATCTACGTTACCTAGCGGGCATTTGGAATATGTAGGTTACCTTGCGGGCACTTGGCCTATCTAGGTTACCTAACGGGAACATGGACAATGTAGGTTTACTAGCGGACACTTGGACGATCTAGGTTAACTAGCGGGCACTTGGACAATGCAGGTTCCCATCGGGCACTATGAATATGTAGCTTCCCTAGAGGGCACTTGGACTATATAGGTTCCCTATGGGTACTTGGACTATCTGGGTTCCCTAACGGGCACTTGGAATGTGAAGATTCCCTATCAGGCACTTGGACTATGTAGGTTCCTCATTGGGCACTTGGACTATGTAGGTTCCCTATCGGGCACTTGGACTATGTAGGTTAACGAGCGGGCCTTTGGACTATCTAGGTTACCTAGCGGGCACTTGGACTATCTAGGTTAACTGCGGGCACTTGTACAATGCAGGTTCCCTAGCGGGCACTTTGACTATGTAGGTTCCCTAGATGGCACTTGGACTATATAGGTTCCCTATGGGCACTTGGACTATCTAGGTGCCCTAACGGGCACTTGGAATACGTAGGTTCCCTTTCGGACACTTGGACTATGTAGGTTCCTCAGCGGGCACTTTGACTATGTAGGTTAACTAGCGGGCACTTGGACTATCTAGGTTACCTAACGGGAATTGGACTATGTAGGTTTACTAGCGGACACTTGGACGATCTAGGTTAAATAGCGGGCACTTGGACAATGCAGGTTCCCTAGCGGGCACTATGAATATGTAGCTTCCCTAGAGGGCACTTGGACTATACAGGTTCCCTATGGGCACTTGGACTATCTGGGTTCCCTAACGGGCACTTGGAATATGAAGATTCCCTATCGGGCACTTGGACTATGTAGGTTCCTCATTGGGCACTTGGACTATGTAGGTTCCCTATCGGGCACATGGACTATGTAGGATAACTAGCGGGCTCTTGGACTATCTAGGTTACCTAGCGGGCACTTGCACTATCTAGGTTAACTTGCGGCACTTGGAATATCTGGGGTCCCTGACAGCACTTGGAATATGAAGATTCCCTATCGGGCACTTGGACTATGTAGGTTAACTAGCGGGTCCTTGGACTATCTAGGTTACCTAGCGGGTACTTGCACTATCTAGGTTAACTAGCGGGCACTTGTACAATGCAGGTTCCCTAGCGGGCACTTTGACTATGTAGGTTCCCTAGAGGGCACGTGGACTATATAGGTTCCCTATGGGCACTTGGAGTATCTAGGTTCCCTAACGGGCACTTGGAAAACGTAGGTTCCCTTTCGGACACTTGGACTATGTAGGTTCCTCAGCGGGCACTTGGACTATGTAGGTTAACTAGCGGGCACTTGGACTATCTAAGTTACCTAGCGGGCACTTGGACTATGTACGTCCCCTCACGGGCACTTAGACTATCGAGGTTAACTAGAGGGCCCTTGGACTATGTAGGTTAACTAGCGGGCACTTGGAATATCTAGGTTAACTAACGGACCTTGGACTATGTAGGTTAACTAGCGGGCACTTGGACGATCTAGGTTAACTAGCGGGAACTTGGACTATCTATGTTAACTAGCGGGCACTTGGACGATGCAGGTTCCCTAAAGGGCACTTGGACTATCTAGGTTCCCGAACGGGCACTTGGACTATGTAGGTCCCTTGGCGGGCACTTGGACTATGTAGGTTAACTAGCGGGCACTAAGACTATCTAGGTTGCCTAGCGGGCACTTAGACTATCTAGGTTGCCTAGCGGGCACTTGGACTATGTAGGTAACCTAACGGGCACTTGGACTATCTAGGTTAGGTAACGGGCAATTGGACTATCTAGGTTACCTAGCGAGAACTTAGAATATGTAGGTTACCTAGCAGGCACTCGAACTGTAGGTTAACTAGCGGGCTCTTGGACTATATAGGTTACCTAGCGGGCCCTTGGACTATGTAGATTACCTAGCGCGACTTGGACTATCTAAGTTAACGAACGTGCACTTGGACTATGTAGGTAACCTAGCGGGCACTTGGACAGTATAGGTTACCTAGCGGGCACTTGGACTATCTAGGTTAACGAATGGGCACTTGGACTATGTAGGTTACCTAGCGGGCACTTGGACTATCTAGGTTAGTAAACCGGAACTTGGAATATCTACGTTACCTAGCGGGCATTTGGAATATGTAGGTTACCTTGCGGGCACTTGGCCTATCTAGGTTACCTAACGGGAACATGGACAATGTAGGTTTACTAGCGGACACTTGGACGATCTAGGTTAACTAGCGGGCACTTGGACAATGCAGGTTCCCATCGGGCACTATGAATATGTAGCTTCCCTAGAGGGCACTTGGACTATATAGGTTCCCTATGGGTACTTGGACTATCTGGGTTCCCTAACGGGCACTTGGAATGTGAAGATTCCCTATCAGGCACTTGGACTATGTAGGTTCCTCATTGGGCACTTGGACTATGTAGGTTCCCTATCGGGCACTTGGACTATGTAGGTTAACGAGCGGGCCTTTGGACTATCTAGGTTACCTAGCGGGCACTTGGACTATCTAGGTTAACTGCGGGCACTTGTACAATGCAGGTTCCCTAGCGGGCACTTTGACTATGTAGGTTCCCTAGATGGCACTTGGACTATATAGGTTCCCTATGGGCACTTGGACTATCTAGGTGCCCTAACGGGCACTTGGAATACGTAGGTTCCCTTTCGGACACTTGGACTATGTAGGTTCCTCAGCGGGCACTTTGACTATGTAGGTTAACTAGCGGGCACTTGGACTATCTAGGTTACCTAACGGGAATTGGACTATGTAGGTTTACTAGCGGACACTTGGACGATCTAGGTTAACTAGCGGGCACTTGGACAATGCAGGTTCCCTAGCGGGCACTATGAATATGTAGCTTCCCTAGAGGGCACTTGGACTATACAGGTTCCCTATGGGCACTTGGACTATCTGGGTTCCCTAACGGGCACTTGGAATATGAAGATTCCCTATCGGGCACTTGGACTATGTAGGTTCCTCATTGGGCACTTGGACTATGTAGGTTCCCTATCGGGCACATGGACTATGTAGGATAACTAGCGGGCTCTTGGACTATCTAGGTTACCTAGCGGGCACTTGCACTATCTAGGTTAACTAGCGGGCACTTGTACAATGCAGGTTCCCTAGCGGGCACTTTGACTACGTAGGTTCCCTAGAGGGCACTTGGACTATATAAGTTCCCTATGGGCACTTGGACTATCTAGGTGCCCTAACGGGCACTTGGAATACGTAGGTTCCCTTTCGGACACTTGGACTAAGTAGGTTCCTCAGCGGGCACTTGGACTATGTAGGTTAACTAGCGGGCACTTGGACTATCTAAGTTACCTAGCGGACACTTGGACAATGTACGTCCCCTAGCGGGCACTTGGACTATCGAGGTTAACTAGAGGGCCCTTGGACTATGTAGGTTAACTAGAGGGCACTTGAACTATCTAGGTTAACTAACGGACGTTGGACTATGTAGGTTAACTAGCGGGCACTTGGACGATCTAGGTTAACTAGCGGGAACATGGACTATCTATGTTAACTAGCGGGCACTTGGACGATGCAGGTTCCCTAGAGGGCACTTGGACTATCTAGGTTCCCGAACGGGCACTGGGAGTATGTAGGTTCCCTAGCGGGCCCTTAGACTATCTAGATTACCTAGCGGGCACTTGGACTATGTAGGTAACCTAACGGGTACTTGGACTATCTAGGTTAGGTAACGGGCACTTGGACTATCTAGGTTACCTAGCGGGAACTTGGACTATGTAGGTTCCCTATCAGGCACATGGACTATGTAGGTTAACTAGCGGGACCTTGGACTATCTAGGTTACCTAGCGGGCACTTGGACTATCTAGGTTAACTAGCGGGCACTTGTACAATGCAGGTTCCCTAGCGGGCACTTTGACTATGTAGGTTCCCTAGAGGGCACTTGGAATATATAGGTTCCCTATGGGCACTTGGACTATCTAGGTGCCCTAACGGGCACTTGGAATACGTAGGTTCCCTTTCGGACACTTGGACGATGTAGGTTCCTCAGCGGGCACTTGGACTATGTAGGTTAACTAGCGGGCACTTGGACTATCTAGGTTACCTAACGGGAACTTGGACTATGTAGGTTTACTAGCAGACATGTGGACGATCTAGGTTAACTAGCGGGCACTTGGACGATCTAGGTTAACTAGTGGGCACATGGACTATCTAGGTTAACTAGCGGGCACTTGGACTATCTAGATTAACTAGCGAGCACTTGGACGATGCAGGTTCCCTACCGGGCACTTGGACTATATAGGTTAATTAGCGGGCACTTGGACTATGGAGGTTACCTAGTGGGCACTTGGATTGTCTAGGTTACCTAACGGGCACTTGGACTATGTAGGTCCCTTGGCGGGCACTTGGACTATGTAAGTTACCTAGTGGGCACTTGGACTTACTAGGTTAACAAACGGGCACGTGGACTATGTAGGTAACCTAACGGGCACTTGGACTATCTTGGTTAGGTAACGGGCACTTGGACTATCTAGGTTACCTAGCGGGAACTTGGAATATGTAGGTTACCTAGCGGGCACTCGGACTATAGGTTACCTAGCGGGCACTTGGACTATATAGGTTACCTAGCGGGCCCTTGGACTATGTAGGTTACCTAGCGCGACTTGGACTATCTAAGTTAACGAACGTGCACTTGGACTATGTAGGTAACCTAGCGGGCACTTGGACAGTATAGGTTAACTAGCGGGCACTTGGACTATCTAGGTTAACCAATGGGCACTTGGACTATGTAGGGTACCTAGCGGGCACTTGGACTATCTAGGTTAGTAAACCGGAACTTGGAATATCTAGGTTACCTAGCGGGCACTTGGACTATGTAGGTTACCTTGCGGGCACTTGGCCTATCTAGGTTACCTAACGGGAACTTGGACAATGTAGGTTTACTAGCGGACACTTGGACGATCTAGGTTAACTAGCGGGCACTTGGACAATGCAGGTTCCCTAGCGCGCACTATGAATATGTAGCTTCCCTGGAGGGCACTTGGACTATATAGGTTCCCTATGGGTACTTGGACTATCTGGGTTCCCTAACGGGCACTTGGAATATGAAGATTCCCTTTCGGGCACTTGGACTATGTAACTTCCTCATTGGGCACTTGGACTATGTAGGTTCCCTATCGGGCACTTGGACTATGTAGGTTAACTAGCGGGCCTTTGGACTATCTAGGTTACCTAGCGGGCACTTGGACTATCTTGGTTAACTGCGGGCACTTGTACAATGCAGGTTCCCTAGCGGGCACTTTGACTATGTATGTTCCCTAGAGGGCACTTGGACTATATAGGTTCCCTATGGGCACTTGGACTATCTAGGTGCCCTAAAGGGCACTTGGAATACGTAGGTTCCCTTTCGGACACTTGGACTATGTAGGTTCCTCAGCGGGCACTTGGACTATGTAGGTTAACTAGAGGGCACTTGGACTATCTAAGTTACCTAGCGGGCACTTGGACTATGTACGTCCCCTAGCGGGCACTTGGACTATCGAGGTTAACTAGACGGCCCTTGGACTATGTAGGTTAACTAGCGGGCACTTGGACAATCTAGGATAACTAACGGACGTTGGACTATGTAGGTTAACTAGCGGGCACTTGGACGATCTAGGTTAACTAGCCGGAACTTGGACTATCTATGTTAACTAGCGGGCACTTGGACGATGCAGGTTCCCTAGAGGGCACTTGAACTATCTAGGTTCCCGAACGGGCACTTGGAGTATGTAGGTTCCCTAGCGGGCCCTTAGACTATCTAGATTACCTAGCGGGCACTTGGACTATGTAGGTAACTTAACGGGTACTTGGACTATCTAGGTTAGGTAACGGGCACTTGGATTATGTAGGTTCCCTAGCGGGAACTTGGACTATGTAGGTTCCCTATCGGTCACATGGACTATGTAGGTTAACTAGCGGGCCCTTGGACTATCTAGGTTACCTAGCGGGCACTTGGACTATCTAGGTTAACTAGCGGGCACTTGTACAATGCAGGTTCCCTAGCGGGCACTTTGACTATGTAGGTTCCCTAGAGGGCACTTGGACTATCTAGGTGCCCTAACGGGCACTTGGAATACGTAGGTTCCCTTTCGGACACTTGGACGATGTAGGTTCCTCAGCGGGCACTTGGACTATGTAGGTTAACTAGCGGGCACTTGGACTATCTAGGTTACCTAACGGGAACTTGGACTATGTAGGTTTACTAGCGGACACGTGGACGATCTAGGTTAACTAGCGGGCACTTGGACGATCTAGGTTAACTAGCGGGCACATGGACTATCTAGGTTAACTAGCAGGCACTTAGACTATCTAGATTAACTCGCGGGCACTTGGACGATGCAGGTTTCCTAGCGGGCACTTGGACTATATAGGTTAATTAGCGGGTACTTGGACTATGGAGGTTACCTAGTGGGCACTTGGATTGTCTAGGTTACCTAACGGGCATTTGGACTATGTAGGTCCCTTGGCGGGCACTTGGACTATGTAAGTTACCTAGTGGGCACGTGGACTATCTAGGTTAACAAACGGGCACGTGGACTATGTAGGTAACCTAACGGGCACTTGGACTATCTTGGTTAGGTAACGGGCACTTGGACTATCTAGGTTACCTAGCGGGAACTTGGAATATGTAGGTTACCTAGCGGGCACTCGGACTATAGGTTACCTAGCGGGCCCTTGGACTATATAGGTTACATAGCGGGCCCTTGGACTATGTAGGTTACCTAGCGCGACTTGGACTATCTAAGTTAACGAACGTGCACTTGGACTATGTAGGTAACCTAGCGGGCACTTGGACAGTATATGTTACCTAGCGGGCACTTGGACTATCTAGAGTAACCAATGGGTACTTGGACTATGTAGGGTACCTAGCGGGCACATGGACTATCTAGGTTAGTAAACCGGAACTTGGAATATCTAGGTTACCTAGCGGGCACTTGGACTATGTAGGTTACCTTGCGGGCACTTGGCCTATCTAGGTTACCTAACGGGAACTTGGACAATGTAGGTTTACTAGCGGACACTTGGACGATCTAGGTTAACTAGCGGGCACTTGGACAATGCAGGTTCCCTAGCGCGCACTATGAATATGTAGCTTCCCTGGAGGGCACTTGGAATATATAGGTTCCCTATGGGTACTTGGACTATCTGGGTTCCCTAACGGGCACTTGGAATATGAAGATTCCGTATCGGGCACTTGGACTATGTACTTCCTCATTGGGCACTTGGACTATGTAGGTTCCCTATCGGGCACTTGGACTATGTAGGTTAACTAGCGGGCCTTTGGACTATCTAGGTTACCTAGCGGGCACTTGGACTATCTTGGTTAACTGCGGGCACTTGTACAATGCAGGTTCCCTAGCGGGCACTTTGACTATGTAGGTTCCCTAGAGGGCACTTGGACTATATAGGTTCCCTATGGGCACTTGGACTAACTAGGTGCCCTAACGGGCACTTGGAATACGTAGGTTCCCTTTCGGACACTTGGACTATGTAGGTTCCTCAGCGGGCACTTGGACTATGTAGGTTAACTAGCGGGCACTTGGACTATCTAGGTTACCTAACGGGAACTTGGACTATGTAGGTTTACTAGCGGACACTTGGACGATCTAGGTTAACTAGCGGGCACTTGGACTATCTGGGTTCCCTAACGGGCACTTGGAATATGAATATTCCCTATCGGGCACTTGGACTATGTAGTTAACTAGCGGGCCCTTGGACTATCTAGGTTACCTAGCGGGAACTTGGACTATCTAGGTTAACTAGCGGGCACTTATACAATGCAGGTACCCTTGCGGGCACTTTGACTATGTAGATTCCCTAGAGGGCACTTGGATTATATAGGTTCCCTATGGGCACTTGGACTATCTAGGTGCCCTAACGGGCACTTGGAATACGTAGGTTCCCTTTTGGACACTTGGACTATGTAGGTTCCTCAGCGGGCACTTGGACTATGTAGGTTAACTAGCGGGCACTTGGACTATCTAAGTTACCTAGCGGGCACTTGGACTATGTACGTCCCTTAGCGGGCACTTAGACTATCGAGGTTAACTAGACGGCCCTTGGACTATGTAGGTTAACTAGCGGGCACTTGGAATATCTAGGTTAACTAACGGACCTTGGACTATGTAGGTTAACTAGCGGGCACTTGGACGATCTAGGTTAACTAGCGGGAACTTGCACTATCTATGTTAACTAGCGGGCACTTGGACGATGCAGGTTCCCTAGAGGGCACTTGGACTATCTAGGTTCCCGAACGGGCACTTGGACTATGTAGGTTCCCTAGCAGGCACATGGACTATGTAGGTCCCTTGGCGGGCACTTGGACTATGTAGGTTAACTAGCGGGCACTTAGACTATCTAGGTTGCCTAGCGGGCACTGGGACTATGTAGGTAACCTAACGGGCACTTGGACTATCTAGGTTAGGTAACGGGCACTTGGACTATCTAGGTTACCTAGCGGGAACTTGGAATTTGTAGGTTACCTAGCAGGCATTCGGGCTATAGGTTAACTAGCGGGCACTTGGACTATATAGGTTACCTAGCGGGCCCTTGGACTATGTAGGTTACCTAGCAGGCACTATGAATATGTAGCTTCCCTAGAGGGCACTTGGACTATATAGGTTCCCTATGGGTACTTGGTATCTGGGTTCCCTAACGGGCACTTGGAATATGAAGATTCCCTATCGGGCACTTGGACTATGTAACTTCCTCATTGGGCACTTGGACTATGTAGGTTCCCTATCGGGCACTTGGACTATGTAGGTTAACTAGCGGGCCTTTGGACTATCTAGGTTACCTAGCGGGCACTTGGACTATCTAGGTTAACTGCGGGCACTTGTACAATGCAGGTTCCCTAGCGGGCACTTTGACTATGTAGGTTCCCTAGAGGGCACTTGGACGATATAGGTTCCCTATGGGCACTTGGACTATCTAGGTGCCCTTACGGGCACTTGGAATACGTAGGTTCCCTTTCGGACACTTGGACTATGTAGGTTCCTCAGCGGGCACTTGGACTATGTAGGTTAACTAGCGGGCACTTGGACTATCTAGGTTACCTAACGGGAACTTGGACTATGTAGGTTTACTAGCGGACACTTGGACGATCTAGGTTAACTAGCGGGCACTTGGACTATCTGGGTTCCCTAACGGGCACTTGGAATATGAAGATTCCCTATCGGGCACTTGGACTATGTAGGTTAACTAGCGGGCCCTTGGACTATCTAGGTTACCTAGCGGGAACTTGGACTATCTAGGTTAACTAGCGGACACTTATACAATGCAGGTTCCCTTGCGGGCACTTTGACTATGTAGATTCCCTAGAGGGCACTTGGATTATATAGGTTCCCTATGGGCACTTGGACTATCTAGGTGCCCTAACGGGCACTTGGAATACGTAGGTTCCCTTTTGGACACTTGGACTATGTAGGTTCCTCAGCGGGCACTTGGACTATGTAGGTTAACTAGCGGGCACTTGGACTATCTAAGTTACCTAGCGGGAACTTGGACTATGTACGTCCCCTAGCGGGCACTTAGACTATCGAGGTTAACTAGACGGCCCTTGGACTATGTAGGTTAACTAGCGGGCACTTGGAATATCTAGGTTAACTAACGGACCTTGGACTATGTAGGTTAACTAGCGGGCACGTGGACGATCAAGGTTAACTAGCGGGCACTTGGACGATCTAGGTTAACTAGCGGGCACATGGACTATCTAGGTTAACTAGCGGGCACTTGGACTATCTAGATTAACTCGCGGGCACTTGGACGATGCAGGTTCCCTAGCGGGCACTTGGACTATATAGGTTAATTAGCGGGCACTTGGACTATGGAGGTTACCTAGTGGGCACTTGGATTGTCTAGGTTACCTAACGGGCATTTGGACTATGTAGGTCCCTTGGCGGGCACATGGACTATGTAAGTTACCTAGTGGGCACTTGGACTATCTAGGTTAACAAACGGGCACGTGGACTATGCAGGTAACCTAACGGGCACTTGGACTATCTTGGTTAGGTAACGGGCACTTGGACTATCTAGGTTACCTAGCGGGAACTTGGAATATGTAGGTTACCTAGCGGGCACTCGGACTATAGTTACCTAGCGGGCACGTGGACTATATAGGTTACCTAGCGGGCCCTTGGACTATGTAGGTTACCTAGCGCGACTTGGACTATCTAAGTTAACGAACGTGCACTTGGACTATGTAGGTAACCTAGCGGGCACTTGGACAGTATAAGTTACCTAGCGGGCACTTGGACTATCTAGGTTAACCAATGGGCACTTGGACTATGTAGGGTACCTAGCGGGCACATGGACTATCTAGGTTAGTAAACCGGAACTTGGAATATCTAGGTTACCTAGCGGGCAATTGGACTATGTAGGTTACCTTGCGGGCACTTGGACTATCTAGGTTACCTAACGGGAACTTGGACAATGTAGGTTTACTAGCGGACACTTGGACGATCTAGGTTAACTAGCGGGCACTTGGACAATGCAGGTTCCCTAGCGCGCACTATGAATATGTAGCTTCCCTGGAGGGCACTTGGACTATATAGGTTCCCTATGGGTACTTGGACTATCTGGGTTCCCTAACGGGCACTTGGAATATGAAGATTCCCTATCGGGCACTTGGACTATGTAACTTCCTCATTGGGCACTTGGACTATGTAGGTTCCCTATCGGGCACTTGGACTATGTAGGTTAACTAGCGGGCCTTTGGACTATCTAGGTTACCTAGCGGGCACTTGGACTATCTTGGTTAACTGCGGGCACTTGTACAATGCAGGTTCCCTAGCGGGCACTTTGACTATGTAGGTTCCCTAGAGGGCACTTGGACTATATAGGTTCCCTATGGGGACTTGGACTATCTAGGTGCCCTAACGGGCACTTGGAATACGTAGGTTCCCTTTCGGACACTTGGACTATGTAGGTTCCTCAGCGGGCACTTGGACTATGTAGGTTAACTAGCGGGCACTTGGACTATCTAGGTTACCTAACGGGAACTTGGACTATGTAGGTTTACTAGCGGACACTTGGACGATCTAGGTTAACTAGCGGGCACTTGGACTATCTGGGTTCCCTAACGGGCACTTGAAATATGAAGATTCCCTATCGGGCACTTGGACTATGTAGTTAACTAGCGGGCCCTTGGACTATCTAGGTTACTTAGCGGGCACTTGGACTATCTAGGTTAACTATCGGGCACTTATACAATGCAGGTTCCCTTGCGGGCACTTTGACTATGTAGATTCCCTAGAGGGCACTTGGATTATATAGGTTCCCTATGGGCACTTGGACTATCTAGGGGCCCTAACGAGCACTTGGAATACGTAGGTTCCCTTTTGGACACTTGGACTATGTAGGTTCCTCAGCGGGCACTTGGACTATGTAGGTTAACTAGCGGGCACTTGGACTATCTAAGTTACCTAGCGGGCACTTGGACTATGTACGTCCCCTAGCGGGCACTTAGACTATCGAGGTTAACTAGACGGCCCTTGGACTATGTAGGTTAACTAGCGGGCACTTGGAATATCTAGGTTAACTAACGGACCTTGGACTATGTAGGTTAACTAGCGGGCACTTGGACGATCTAGGTTAACTAGCGGGAACTTGGACTATCTATGTTAACTAGCGGGCACTTGGACGATGCAGGTTCCCTAGAGGGCACTTGGACTATCTAGGTTCCCGAACGGGCACTTGGACTATGTAGGTTCCCTAGCAGGCACATGGACTATGTAGGTCCTTTGGCGGACACTTGGACTATGTAGGTTAACTAGCGGGCACTTAGACTATCTAGGTTGCCTAGCGGGCACTGGGACTATGTAGGTAACCTAACAGGCACTTGGACTATCTAGGTTAGGTAACGGGCACTTGGACTATCTAGGTTACCTAGCGGGAACTTGGAATATGTAGGTTACCTAGCAGGCATTCGGGCTATAGGTTAACTAGCGGGCACTTGGACTATATAGGTTACCTAGCGGGCCCTTGGACTATGTAGGTTACCTAGCAGGCACTATGAATATGTAGCTTCCCTAGAGGGCACTTGGACTATATAGGTTCCCTATGGGTACTTGGACTATCTGGGTTCCCTAACGGGCACTTGGAATATGAAGATTCCCTATCGGGCACTTGGACTATGTAACTTCCTCATTGGGCACTTGGACTATGTAGGTTCCCTATCGGGCACTTGGACTATGTAGGTTAACTAGCGGGCCTTTGGACTATCTAGGTTACCTAGCGGGCACTTGGACTATCTAGGTTAACTGCGGGCACTTGTACAATGCAGGTTCCCTAGCGGGCACTTTGACTATGTAGGTTCCCTAGAGGGCACTTGGACTATATAGGTTCCCTACGGGCACTTGGACTATCTAGGTGCCCTAACGGGCACTTGGAATACGTAGGTTCCCTTTCGGACACTTGGACTATGTAGGTTCCTCAGCGGGCACTTGGACTATGTCGGTTAACTAGCGGGCACTTGGACTATCTAGGTTACCTAACGGGAACTTGGACTATGTAGGTTTACTGGCGGACACTTGGACGATCTAGGTTAACTAGCGGGCACTTGGACTATCTGGGTTCCCTAACGGGCACTTGGAATATGAAGATTCCCTATCGGGCACTTGGACTATGTAGGTTAACTAGCGGGCCCTTGGACTATCTAGGTTACCTAGCGGGAACTTGGACTATCTAGGTTAACTAGCGGGCACTTATACAATGCAGGTTCCCTTGCGGGCACTTTGACTATGTAGATTCCCTAGAGGGCACTTGGATTATATAGGTTCCCTATGGGCACTTGGACTATCTAGGTGCCCTAACGGGCACTTGGAATACGTAGGTTCCCTTTTGGACACTTGGACTATGTAGGTTCCTCAGCGGGCACTTGGACTATGTAGGTTAACTAGCGGGCACTTGGACTATCTAAGTTACCTAGCGGGCACTTGGACTATGTACGTCCCCTAGCGGGCACTTAGACTATCGAGGTTAACTAGACGGCCCTTGGACTATGTAGGTTAACTAGCGGGCACTTGGAATATCTAGGTTAACTATCGGACCTTGGACTATGTAGGTTAACTAGCGGGCACTTGGACGATCTAGGTTAACTAGCGGGAACTTGGACTATCTCTGTTAACTAGCGGGCACTTGGACGATGCAGGTTCCCTAGAGGGCACTTGGACTATCTAGGTTCCCGAACGGGCACTTGGACTATGTAGGTTCCCTAGCAGGCACATGGACTATGTAGGTCCCTTGACGGGCACTTGGACTATGTAGGTTAACTAGCGGGCACTTAGACTATCTAGGTTGCCTAGCGGGCACTGGGACTATGTAGGTAACCTAACGGGCACTTGGACTATCTAGGTTAGGTAACGGGCACTTGGACTATCTAGGTTACCTAGCGGGAACTTGGAATATGTAGGTTACCTAGCAGGCATTCGGGCTATAGGTTAACTAGCGGGCACATGGACTATATAGGTTACCTAGCGGGCCCTTGGACTATGTAGGTTACCTAGCGGGCACTATGAATATGTAGCTTCCCTAGAGGGCACTTGGACTATATAGGTTAGCTATGGGTACTTGGACTATCTGGGTTCCCTAACGGGAACTTGGAATATGAGGATTCCCTATCGGGCACTTGGACCATGTAGGTTCCTCATTGGGCACTTGGACTATGTAGGTTCCCTATCGGGCAATTGGACTATGTAGGTTAACTAGCGGGCCTTTGGACTATCTAGGTTAACTAGCGGGCACTTGGACTATCTAGATTACCTAACGGGAAATTGGACTATGTAGGTTTACTAGCGGGCACTTGCACGATCTAGGTTAACTTGCGGCACTTGGACTATCTGGGGTCCCTAACAGCACTTGGAATATGAAGATTCCCTATCGGGCACTTGGACTATGTAGGTTAACTAGCGGGTCCTTGGACTATCTAGGTTACCTAGCGGGTACTTGGACTATCTAGGTTAACTAGCGGGCACTTGTACAATGCAGGTTCCCTAGCGGGCACTTTGACTATGTAGTTTCCCTAGAGGGCACGTGGACTATATAGGTTCCCTATGGGCACTTGGAGTATCTAGGTTCCCTAACGGGCACTTGGAAAACGTAGGTTCCCTTTCGGACACTTGGACTATGTAGGTTCCTCAGCGGGCACTTGGACTATGTAGGTTAACTAGCGGGCACTTGGACTATCTAAGTTACCTAGCGGGCACTTGGACTATGTACGTCCCCTCACGGGCACTTAGACTATCGAGGTTAACTAGAGGGCCCTTGGACTATGTAGGTTAACTAGCGGGCACTTGGAATATCTAGGTTAACTAACGGACCTTGGACTATGTAGGTTAACTAGCGGGCACTTGGACGATCTAGGTTAACTAGCGGGAACTTGGACTATCTATGTTAACTAGCGGGCACTTGGACGATGCAGGTTCCCTAGAGGGCACTTGGACTATCTAGGTTCCCGAACGGGCACTTGGACTATGTAGGTCCCTTGGCGGGCACTTGGACTATGTAGGTTAACTAGCGGGCACTAAGACTATCTAGGTTGCCTAGCAGGCACTTAGACTATCTAGGTTGCCTAGCGGGCACTTGGACTATGTAGGTAACCTAACGGGCACTTGGACTATCTAGGTTAGGTAACGGGCAATTGGACTATCTAGGTTACCTAGCGGGAACTTAGAATATGTAGGTTACCTAGCAGGCACTCGGACTGTAGGTTAACTAGCGGGCTCTTGGACGATATAGGTTACCTAGCGGGCCCTTGGACTATGTAGATTACCTAGCGCGACTTGGACTATCTAAGTTAACGAACGTGCACTTGGACTATGTAGGTAACCTAGCGGGCACTTGGACAGTATAGGTTACCTAGCGGGCACTTGGACTATCTAGGTTAACGAATGGGCACATGGACTATGTAGGTTACCTAGCGGGCACTTGGACTATCTAGGTTAGTAAACCGGAACTTGGAATATCTAGGTTACCTAGCGGGCATTTGGACTATGTAGGTTACCTTGCGGGCACTTGGCCTATCTAGGTTACCTAACGGGAACATGGACAATGTAGGTTTACTAGCGGACACTTGGACGATCTAGGTTAACTAGCGGGCACTTGGACAATGCAGGTTCCCATCGGGCACTATGAATATGTAGCTTCCCTAGAGGGCACTTGGACTATATAGGTTCCCTATGGGTACTTGGACTATCTGGGTTCCCTAACGGGCACTTGGAATTTGAAGATTCCCTATCAGGCACTTGGACTATGTACGTTCCTCATTGGGCACTTGGACTATGTAGGTTCCCTATCGGGCACTTGGACTATGTAGGTTAACGAGCGGGCCTTTGGACTATCTAGGTTACCTAGCGGGCACTTGGACTATCTAGGTTAACTGCGGGCACTTGTACAATGCAGGTTCCCTAGCGGGCACTTTGACTATGTAGGTTCCCTAGGGGGCACTTGGACTATATAGGTTCCCTATGGGCACTTGGACTATCTAGGTGCCCTAACGGGCACTTGGAATACGTAGGTTCCCTTTCGGACACTTGGACTATGTAGGTTCCTCAGCGGGCACTTGGACTATGTAGGTTAACTAGCGGGCACTTGGACTATCTAGGTTACCTAACGGGAATTGGACTATGTAGGTTTACTAGCGGACACTTGGACAATCTAGGTTAACTAGCGGGCACTTGGACAATGCAGGTTCCCTAGCGGGCACTATGAATATGTAGCTTCCCTAGAGGGCACTTGGACTATACAGGTTACCTATGGGCACTTGGACTATCTGGGTTCCCTAACGGGCACTTGGAATATGAAGATTCCCTATCGGGCACTTGGACTATGTAGGTTCCTCATTGGGCACTTGGACTATGTAGGTTCCCTATCGGGCACATGGACTATGTAGGTTAACTAGCGGGCTCTTGGACTATCTAGGTTACCTAGCGGGCACTTGCACTATCTAGGTTAACTAGCGGGCACTTGTACAATGCAGGTTCCCTAGCGGGCACTTTGACTACGTAGGTTCCCTAGAGGGCACTTGGACTATATAAGTTCCCTATGGGCACTTGGACTATCTAGGTGCCCTAACGGGCACTTGGAATACGTAGGTTCCCTTTCGGACACTTGGACTAAGTAGGTTCCTCAGCGGGCACGTGGACTATGTAGGTTAACTAGCGGGCACTTGGACTATCTAAGTTACCTAGCGGACACTTGGACTATATACGTCCCCTAGCGGGCACTTGGACAATCGAGGTTAACTAGAGGGCCCTTGGACTAGGTAGGTTAACGAACGGGAACTTGTACTATGTAGGGTACCTAGCGGGCACTTGGACTATCTAGGTTAGTAAACCGGTACTTGGAATATCTAAGTTACCTAGCGGGCACTTGGACTACGTAGGTTACCTTGCGTTCACTTGGCCTATCTGGGTTACCTAACGGGAACTTGGACAATGTAGGTTTACTAGCGGACACTTGGACGATCTAGGTTAACTAGCGGGCACTTGGACAATGCAGGTTCCCTAGCGGGCACTATGAATATGTAGCTTCCCTAGAGGGCACTTGGACTATACAGGTTCCCTATGGGCACTTGGACTATCTGGGTTCCCTAACGGGCACTTGGAATATGAAGATTCCCTATCGGGCACTTGGCCTATGTAGGTTCCTCATTGGGCACATGGACTATATAGGTTCCCTATCGGGCACATGGACTATGTAGGTTAACTAGCGGGCCCTTGGACTATCTAGGTTACCTAGCGGGCACTTGCACTATCTAGGTTAACTAGCGGGCACTTGTACAATGCAGGTTCCCTTGCGGGCACTTTGACTATGTAGATTCCCTAGAGGGCACTTGGATTATATAGGTTCCCTATGGGCACGTGGACTATCTAGGTGCCCTAACGTGCACTTGGAATACGTAGGTTCCCTTTTGGACACTTGGACTATGTAGGTTCCTCAGCGGGCACTTGGACTATGTAGGTTAACTAGCGGGCACTTGGACTATCTAAGTTACCTAGCGGGCACTTGGACTATGTACGTCCCCTAGCGGGCACTTAGACGATCGAGGTTAACTAGACGGCCCTTGGACTATGTAGGTTAACTAGCGGGCACTTGGAATATCTAGGTTAACTAACGGACCTTAGACTATGTAGGTTAACTAGCGGGCACGTGGACGATCTAGGTTAACTAGCGGGCACTTGGACGATCTAGGTTAACTAGCGGGCACATGGACTATCTAGGTTAACTAGCGGGCACTTGGACTATCTAGATTAACTCGCGGGCACTTGGACGATGCAGGTTCCCTAGCGGGCACTTGGACTATATAGGTTAATTAGCGGGCAATTGGACTATGGAGGTTACCTAGTGGGCACTTGGATTGTCTAGGTTACCTAACGGGCATTTGGACTATGTAGGTCCCTTGGCGGGCACATGGACTATGTAAGTTACCTAGTGGGCACTTGGACTATCTAGGTTAACAAACGGGCACGTGGACTATGTAGGTAACCTAACGGGCACTTGGACTATCTTGGTTAGGTAACGGGCACGTGGACTATCTAGGTTACCTAGCGGGAACTTGGAATATATAGGTTACCTAGCGGGCACTCGGACTATAGGTTACCTAGCGGGCACTTGGTTATATAGGTTACCTAGCGGGCCCTTGGACTATGTAGGTTACCTAGCGCGACTTGGACTATCTAAGTTAACGAACGTGCACTTGGACTATGTAGGTGACCTAGCGGGCACTTGGACAGTATAAGTTACCTAGCGGGCACTTGGACTATCTAGGTTAACCAATGGGCACTTGGACTATGTAGGGTACCTAGCGGGCACATGGACTATGTAGGTTAGTAAACCGGAACTTGGAATATCTAGGTTACCTAGCGGGCAATTGGACTATGTAGGTTACCTTGCGGGCACTTGGCCTATCTAGGTTACCTAACGGGAACTTGGACAACGTAGGTTTACTAGCAGACACTTGGACGATCTAGGTTAACTAGCGGGCACTTGGACAATGCAGGTTCCCTAGCGCGCACTATGAATATGTAGCTTCCCTGGAGGGCACTTGGACTATATAGGTTCCCTATGGGTACTTGGACTATCTGGGTTCCCTAACGGGCACTTGGAATATGAAGATTCCCTATCGGGCACTTGGACTATGTAACTTCCTCATTGGGCACTTGGACTATGTAGGTTCCCTATCGGGCACTTGGACTATGTAGGTTAACTAGCGGGCCTTTGGACTATCTAGGTTACTTAGCGGGCACTTGGACTATCTTGGTTAACTGCGGGCACTTGTACAATGCAGGTTCCCTAGCGGACACTTTGACTATGTAGGTTCCCTAGAGGGCACTTGGACTATATAGGTTCCCTATGGGCACTTGGACTATCTAGGTGCCCTAACGGGCACTTGGAATACGTAGGTTCCCTTTCGGACACTTGGACTATGTAGGTTCCTCAGCGGGCACTTGGACTATGTAGGTTAACTAGCGGGCACTTGGACTATCTAGGTTACCTAACGGGAACTTGGACTATGTAGGTTTACTAGCGGACACTTGGACGATCTAGGTTAACTAGCGGGCACTTGGACTATCTGGGTTCCCTAACGGGCACTTGGGATATGAAGATTCCCTATCGGGCACTTGGACTATGTAGTAAACTAGCGGGCCCTTGGACTATCTAGGTTACTTAGCGGGCACTTGGACTATCTAGGTTAACTAGCGGGCACTTATACAATGCAGGTTCCCTTGCGGGCACTTTGACTATGTAGATTCCCTAGAGGGCACTTGGATTATATAGGTTCCCTATGGGCACTTGGACTATCTAGGGGCCCTAACGAGCACTTGGAATACGTAGGTTCCCTTTTGGACACTTGGACTATGTAGGTTCCTCAGCGGGCACTTGGACTATGTAGGTTAACTAGCGGGCACTTGGACTATCTAAGTTACCTAGCGGGCACTTGGACTATGTACGTCCCCTAGCGGGCACTTAGACTATCGAGGTTAACTAGAGAGCCCTTGGACTATGGAGGTTAACCAGCGGGCACTTGGAATATCTAGGTTAACTAACGGACCTTGGACTATGTAGGTTAACTAGCGGGCACTTGGACGATCTAGGTTAACTAGCGGGAACTTGGACTATCTATGTTAACTAGCGGGCACTTGGACGATGCAGGTTCCCTAGAGGGCACTTGGACTATCTAGGTTCCCGAACGGGCACTTGGACTATGTAGGTTCCCTAGCAGGCACATGGACTATGTAGGTCCTTTGGCGGGCATTTGGACTATGTAGGTTAACTAGCGGGCACTTAGACTATCTAGGTTGCCTAGCGGGCACAGGGACTATGTAGGTAACCTAACAGGCACTTGGACTATCTAGGTTAGGTAACGGGCACTTGGACTATCTAGGTTACCTAGCGGGAACTTGGAATATGTAGGTTACCTAGCAGGCATTCGGGCTATAGGTTATCTAGCGGGCACTTGGACTATATAGGTTACCTAGCGGGCCCTTGGACTATGTAGGTTACCTAGCAGGCACTATGAATATGTAGCTTCCCTAGAGGGCACTTGGACTATATAGGTTCCCTATGGGTACTTGGACTATCTGGGTTCCCTAACGGGCACTTGGAATATGATTATTCCCTATCGGGCACTTGGACTATGTAACTTCCTCATTGGGCACTTGGACTATGTAGGTTCCCTATCGGGCACTTGGACTATGTAGGTTAACTAGCGGGCCTTTGGACTATCTAGGTTACCTAGCGGGCACTTGGACTATCTAGGTTAACTGCGGGCACTTGTACAATGCAGGTTCCCTAGCGGGCACTTTGACTATGTAGGTTCCCTAGAGGGCACTTGGAATATATAGGTTCCCTATGGGCACTTGGACTATCTAGGTGCCCTAACGGGCACTTGGAATACGTAGGTTCCCTTTCGGACACTTGGACTATGTAGGTTCCTCAGCGGGCACTTGGACTATGTAGGTTAACTAGCGGGCACTTGGACTATCTAGGTTACCTAACGGGAACTTGGACTATGTAGGTTTACTAGCGGACACTTGGACGATCTAGGTTAACTAGCGGGCACTTGGACTATCTGGGTTCCCTAACGGGCACTTGGAATATGAAGATTCCCTATCGGGCACTTGGACTATGTAGGTTAACTAGCGGGCCCTTGGACTATCTAGGTTACCTAGCGGGAACTTGGACTATCTAGGTTAACTAGCGGGCACTTATACAATGCAGGTTCCCTTGCGGGCACTTTGACTATGTAGATTCCCTAGAGGGCACTTGGATTATATAGGTTCCCTATGGGCACTTGAACTATCTAGGTGCCCTAACGGGCACTTGGAATACGTAGGTTCCCTTTTGGACACTTGGACTATGTAGGTTCCTCAGCGGGCACTTGGACTATGTAGGTTAACTAGCGGGCCTTTGGACTATCTAGGTTACCTAGCGGGCACTTGGACTATCTAGGTTAACTGCGGGCACTTGTACAATGCAGGTTCCCTAGCGGGCACTTTGACTATGTATGTTCCCTAGAGGGCACTTGGACTATATAGGTTCCCTATGGGCACTTGGACTATCTAGGTGCCCTAACGGGCACTTGGAATACCTAGGTTCCCTTTCGGACACTTGGACTATGTAGGTTCCTCAGCGGGCACTTGGACTATGTAGGTTAACTAGCGGGCACTTGGACTATCTAGGTTACCTAACGGGAACTTGGACTATGTAGGTTTACTAGCGGACACTTGGACGATCTAGGTTAACTAGCGGGCACTTGGACTATCTGGGTTCCCTAACGGGCACTTGGAATATGAAGATTCCCTATCGGGCACTTGGACTATGTAGGTTAACTAGCGGGCCCTTGGACTATCTAGGTTACCTAGCGGGAACTTGGACTATCTAGGTTAACTAGCGGGCACTTATACAATGCAGGTTCCCTTGCGGGCACTTTGACTATGTAGATTCCCTAGAGGGCACTTGGATTATATAGGTTCCCTATGGGCACTTGGAATATCTAGGTGCCCTAACGGGCACTTGGAATACGTAGGTTCCCTTTTGGACACTTGGACTATGTAGGTTCCTCAGCGGGCACTTGGACTATGTAGGTTAACTAGCGGGCACTTGGACTATCTAAGTTACCTAGCGGGAACTTGGACTATGTACGTCCCCTAGCGGGCACTTAGACTATCGAGGTTAACTAGACGGCCCTTGGACTATGTAGGATAACTAGCGAGCACTTGGAATATCTAGGTTAACTAACGGACCTTGGACTATGTAGGTTAACTAGCGGGCACTTGGACGATCTAGGTTAACTAGCGGGAACTTGGACTATCTCTGTTAACTAGCGGGCACTTGGACGATGCAGGTTCCCTAGAGGGCACTTGGACTATCTAGGTTCCTGAACAGGCACTTGGACTATGTAGGTTCCCTAGCAGGCACATGGACTATGTAGGTCCCTTGACGGGCACTTGGACTATGTAGGTTAACTAGCGGGCACTTAGACTATCTAGGTTGCCTAGCGGGCACTGGGACTATGTAGGTAACCTAACGGGCACTTGGACTATCTAGGTTAGGTAACGGGCACTTGGACTATCTAGGTTACCTAGCGGGAACTTGGAATATGTAGGTTACCTAGCAGGCATTCGGGCTATAGGTTAACTAGCGGGCACATGGACTATATAGGTTACCTAGCGGGCCCTTGGACTATGTAGGTTACCTAGCGGGCACTATGAAAATGTAGCTTCCCTAGAGGGCACTTGGACTATATAGGTTAGCTATGGGTACTTGGACTATCTGGGTTCCCTAACGGGCACTTGGAATATGAAGATTCCCTATCGGGCACTTGGACCATGTAGGTTCCTCATTGGGCACTTGGACTATGTAGGTTCCCTATCGGGCAATTGGACTATGTAGGTTAACTAGCGGGCCTTTGGACTATCTAGGTTAACTAGCGGGCACTTGGACTATCTAGGTTACCTAACGGGAAATTGGACTATGTAGGTTTACTAGCGGGCACTTGCACGATCTAGGTTAACTTGCGGCACTTGGACTATCTGGGGTCCCTAACAGCACTTGGAATATGAAGATTCCCTATCGGGCACTTGGACTATGTAGGTTAACTAGCGGGTCCTTGGACTATCTAGGTTACCTAGCGGGTACTTGGACTATCTAGGTTAACTAGCGGGCACTTGTACAATGCAGGTTCCCTAGCGGGCACTTTGACTATGTAGGTTCCCTAGAGGGCACGTGGACTATATAGGTTCCCTATGGGCACTTGGAGTATCTAGGTTCCCTAACGGGCACTTGGAAAACGTAGGTTCCCTTTCGGACACTTGGACTATGTAGGTTCCTCAGCGGGCACTTGGACTATGTAGGTTAACTCGCGGGCACTTGGACTATCTAAGTTACCTAGCGGGCACTTGGGCTATGTACGTCCCCTCACGGGCACTTAGACTATCGAGGTTAACTAGAGGGCCCTTGGACTATGTAGGTTAACTAGCGGGCACTTGGAATATCTAGGTTAACTAACGGACCTTGGACTATGTAGGTTAACTAGCGGGCACTTGGACGATCTAGGTTAACTAGCGGGAACTTGGACTATCTATGTTAACTAGCGGGCACTTGGACGATGCAGGTTCCCTAGAGGGCACTTGGACTATCTAGGTTCCCGAACGGGCACTTGGACTATGTAGGTCAATTGGCGGGCACTTGGACTATGTAGGTTAACTAGCGGGCACTAAGACTATCTAGGTTGCCTAGCGGGCACTTAGACTATCTAGGTTGCCTAGCGGGCACTTGGACTATGTAGGTAACCTAACGGGCACTTGGACTATCTAGGTTAGGTAACGGGCAATTGGACTATCTAGGTTACCTAGCGGGAACTTAGAATATGTAGGTTACCTAGCAGGCACTCGGACTGTAGGTTAACTAGCGGGCTCTTGGACTATATAGGTTACCTAGCGGGCCCTTGGACTATGTAGATTACCTAGCGCGACTTGGACTATCTAAGTTAACGAACGTGCACTTGGACTATGTAGGTAACCTAGCGGGCACTTGGACAGTATAGGTTACCTAGCGGGCACTTGGACTATCTAGGTTAACGAATGGGCACTTGGACTATGTAGGTTACCTAGCGGGCACTTGGACTATCTAGGTTAGTAAACCGGAACTTGGAATATCTAGGTTACCTAACGGGCATATGGAATATGTAGGTTACCTTGCGGGCACTTGGCCTATCTAGGTTACCTAACGGGAACATGGACAATGTAGGTTTACTAGCGGACACTTGGACGATCTAGGTTAACTAGCGGGCACTTGGACAATGCAGGTTCCCATCGGGCACTATGAATATGTAGCTTCCCTAGAGGGCACTTGGACTATATAGGTTCCCTATGGGTACTTGGACTATCTGGGTTCCCTAACGGGCACTTGGAATTTGAAGATTCCCTATCAGGCACTTGGACTATGTAGGTTCCTCATTGGGCACTTGGACTATGTAGGTTCCCTATCGGGCACTTGGACTATGTAGGTTAACGAGCGGGCCTTTGGACTATCTAGGTTACCTAGCGGGCACTTGGACTATCTAGGTTAACTGCGGGCACTTGTACAATGCAGGTTCCCTAGCGGGCACTTTGACTATGTAGGTTCCCTAGATGGCACTTGGACTATATAGGTTCCCTATGGGCACTTGGACTATCTAGGTGCCCTAACGGGCACTTGGAATATGTAGGTTCCCTTTCGGACACTTGGACTATGTAGGTTCCTCAGCGGGCACTTGGACTATGTAGGTTAACTAGCGGGCACTTGGACTATCTAGGTTACCTAACGGGAATTGGACAATGTAGGTTTACTAGCGGACACTTGGACGATCTAGGTTAACTAGCGGGCACTTGGACAATGCAGGTTCCCTAGCGGGCACTATGAATATGTAGCTTCCCTAGAGGGCACTTGGACTATACAGGTTCCCTATGGGCACTTGGACTATCTGGGTTCCCTAACGGGCACTTGGAATATGAAGATTCCCTATCGGGCACTTGGCCTATGTAGGTTCTTCATTGGGCACTTGGACTATGTAGGTTCCCTATCGGGCACATGGACTATGTAGGTTAACTAGCGGGCCCTTGGACTATCTAGGTTACCTAGCGGGCACTTGCACTATCTAGGTTAACTAGCGGGCACTTGTACAATGCAGGTTCCCTAGCGGGCACTTTGACTATGTAGGTTCCCTAGAGGGCACTTGGACTATATAGGTTCCCTATGGGCACTTGGACTATCTAGGTGCCCTAACGGGCACTTGGAATACGTAGGTTCCCTTACGGACACTTGGACTATGTAGGTTCCTCAGCGGGCACTTGGACTATGTAGGTTAACTAGCGGGCACTTGGGCTATCTAGGTTACCTAACGGGAACATGGACTATGTAGGTTTACTAGCGGACACTTGGACGATCTAGGTTAACTAGCGGGCACTTGGACTATCTGGGTTCCCTAACGGGCACTTGGAATATGAAGATTCCCTATCGGGCACTTGGACTATTTAGGTTAACTAGCGGGCCCTTGGACTATCTAGGTTACCTAGCGGGAACTTGGACTATCTAGGTTAACTAGCGGGCACTTGTACAATGCAGGTTCCCTTGCGGGCACTTTGACTATGTAGATTCCCTAGAGGGCACTTGGACTATATAGGTTCCCTATGGGCACTTGGACTATCTAGGTGCCCTAACGGGCACTTGGAATACTTAGGTTCCCTTTCGGACACTTGGACTATGTAGGTTCCTCAGCGGGCACTTGGACTATGTAGGTTAACTAGAGGGCACTTGGACTATCTAAGTTACCTAGCGGGCACTTGGACTATGTACGTCCCGTAGCGGGCACATGGACTATCGAGGTTAACTAGAGGGCCCTTGGACTATGGACTATGTAGGTTAACTATCGGGCACTTGGACTATCTAGGTTAAATAACGGACGTTGGACTATGTAGGTTAACTAGCGGGCACTTGGACGATCTAGGTTAACTAGCCGGAACTTGGACTATCTATGTTAACTAGCGGGCACTTGGACGATGCAGGTTCCCTAGAGGGCACTTGGACTATCTAGGTTCCCGAACGGACACTTGGCGTATGTAGGTTCCCTAGCGGGGCCTTAGACTATCTAGATTACCTAGCGGGCACTTGGACTATGTAGGTAACCTAACGGGTACTTGGACTATCTAGGTTAGGTAACGGGCACTTGGACTATGTAGGTTCCCTAGCGGGAACTTGGACTATGTAGGTTCCCTATCGGTCACATGGACTATGTAGGTTAACTAGCGGGCCCTTGGACTATCTAGGTTACCTAGCGGGCACTTGGACTATCTAGGTTAACTAGCGGGCACTTGTACAATGCAGGTTCCCTAGCGGGCACTTTGACTATGTAGGTTCCCTAGAGGGCACTTGGACTATCTAGGTGCCCTAACGGGCACTTGGAATACGTAGGTTCCCTTTCGGACACATGGACGATGTAGATTCCTCAGCGGGCACTTGGACTATGTAGGTTAACTAGCGGGCACTTGGACTATCTAGGTTACCTAATGGGAACTTGGACTATGTAGGTTTACTAGCGGACACGTGGACGATCTAGGTTAACTAGCGGGCACTTGGACGATCTAGGTTAACTAGCGGGCACATGGACTATCTAGGTTAACTAGCGGGCACTTGGACTATCTAGATTAACTCGCGGGCACTTGGACGATGCAAGTTCCCTAGCGGGCACTTGGACTATATAGGTTAATTAGTGGGCACTTGGACTATGGAGGTTACCTAGTGGGCACTTGGATTGTCTAGGTTACCTAACGGGCACTTGGACTATGTAGGTCCCTTGGCGGGCACTTGGACTATGTAACTTACCTAGTGGGCACTTGGACTATCTAGGTTAACAAACGGGCACATGGACTATGTAGGTAACCTAACGGGCACTTGGACTATCTTGGTTAGGTAACGGTCACTTGGACTATCTAGGTTACCTAGCGGGAACTTGGAATATGTAGGTTACCTAGCGGGCACTCGGACTATATGTTACCTAGCGGGCACTTGGACTATATAGGATACTTAGCGGGCCCTTGGACTATGTAGGTTACCTAGCGTGACTTGGACTATCTAAGTTAACGAACGTGCACTTGGACTATGTAGGTAACCTAGAGGGCACTTGGACAGTATAGGTTACCTAGCGGGCACTTGGACTATCTAGGTTAACCAATGGGCACTTGGACTATGTAGGGTCCCTAGCGGGCACTTGGACTATCTAGGTTAGTAAACCGGAACTTGGAATATCTAGGTTACCTAGCGGGCACTTGGACTATGTAGGTTACCTTGCGGGCACTTGGCCTATCTAGGTTACCTAACGGGAACTTGGACAATGTAGGTTTACTAGCCGACACTTGGACGATCAAGGTTAACTAGCGGGCACTTGGACAATGCAGGTTCCCTAGCGCGCACTATGAATATGTAGCTTCCCTGGAGGGCACTTGGACTATATAGGTTCCCTATGGGTACTTGGACTATCTGGGTTCCCTAACGGGCACTTGGAATATGAAGATTCCCTATCGGGCACTTGGACTATGTAACTTCCTCATTGGGCACTTGGACTATGCAGGTTCCCTATCGGGCACTTGGACTATGTAGGATAACTAGCGGGCCTTTGGACTATCTAGGTTACCTAGCGGGCACTTGGACTATCTTGGTTAACTGCGGGCACTTGTACAATGCAGGTTCCCTAGCGGGCACTTTGACTATGTAGGTTCCCTAGAGGGCACTTGGACTATATAGGTTCCCTATGGGCACTTGGACTATCTAGGTGCCCTAACGGGCACATGGAATACGTAGGTTCCCTTACGGACACTTGGACTATGTAGGTTCCTCAGCGGGCACTTGGACTATGTAGGTTAACTAGCGGGCACTTGGGCTATCTAGGTTACCTAACGGGAACATGGACTATGTAGGTTTACTAGCGGACACTTGGACGATCTAGGTTAACTAGCGGGCACTTGGACTATCTGGGTTCCCTAACGGGCACTTGGAATATGAAGATTCCCTATCGGGCACTTGGACTATTTAGGTTAACTAGCGGGCCCTTGGACTATCTAGGTAACCTAGCGGGCACTTGGACTATCTAGGTTAACTAGCGGGCACTTGTACAATGCAGGTTCCCTTGCGGGCACTTTGACTATGTAGATTCCCTAGAGGGCACTTGGACTATATAGGTTCCCTATGGGCACTTGGACTAACTAGGTGCCCTAACGGGCACTTGGAATACTTAGGTTCCCTTTCGGACACTTGGACTATGTAGGTTCCTCAGCGGGCACTTGGACAATGTAGGTTAACTAGAGGGCACTTGGACTATCTAAGTTACCTAGCGGGCACTTGGACTATGTACGTCCCCTAGCGGGCACTTGGACTATCGAGGTTAACTAGACGGCCCTTGGACTATGGACTATGTAGGTTAACTATCGGGCACTTGGACTATCTAGGTTAAATAACGGACGTTGGACTATGTAGGTTAACTAGCGGGCACTTGGACGGTCTAGGTTAACTAGCCGGAACTTGGACTATCTATGTTAACTAGCGGGCACTTGGACGATGCAGGTTCCCTAGAGGGCACTTGGACTATCTAGGTTCCCGAACGGGCACTTGGAGTATGTAGGTTCCCTAGCGGGGCCTTAGACTATCTAGATTACCTAGAGGGCACTTGGACTATGTAGGTAACCTAACGGGTACTTGGACTATCTAGGTTAGGTAACGGGCACTTGGAATATGTAGGTTCCCTAGCGGGAACTTGGACTATGTAGGTTCCCTATCGGTCACATGGACTATGTAGGTTAACTAGCGGGCCCTTGGACTATCTAGGTTACCTAGCGGGCACTTGGACTATCTAGGTTAACTAGCGGGCACTTGTACAATGCAGGTTCCCTAGCGGGCACTTTGACTATGTAGGTTCCCTAGAGGGCACTTGGACTATCTAGGTGCCCTAACGGGCACTTGGAATACGTAGGTTCCCTTTCGGACACATGGACGATGTAGATTCCTCAGCGGGCACTTGGACTATGTAGGTTAACTAGCGGGCACTTGGACTATCTAGGTTACCTAATGGGAACTTGGACTATGTAGGTTTACTAGCGGACACGTGGACGATCTAGGTTAACTAGCGGGCACTTGGACGATTTAGGTTAACTAGCGGGCACATGGACTATCTAGGTTAACTAGCGGGCACTTGGACTATCTAGATTAACTCGCGGGCACTTGGACGATGCAAGTTCCCTAGCGGGCACTTGGACTATATAGGTTAATTAGCGGGCACTTGGACTATGGAGGTTACCTAGTGGGCACTTGGATTGTCTAGGTTACCTAACGGGCACTTGGACTATGTAGGTCCCTTGGCGGGCACTTGGACTATGTAACTTACCTAGTGGGCACTTGGACTATCTAGGTTAACAAACGGGCACATGGACTATGTAGGTAACCTAACGGGCACTTGGACAATCTTGGTGAGGTAACGGTCACTTGGACTATCTAGGTTACCTAGCGGGAACTTGGACTATCTAGGTTAACTAGCGGGCACTTATACAATGCAGGTTCCCTTGCGGGCACTTTGACTATGTAGATTCCCTAGAGGGCACTTGGATTATATAGGTTCCCTATGGGCACTTGGACTATCTAGGTGCCCTAAAGGGCACTTGGAATACGTAGGTTCCCTTTTGGACACTTGGACTATGTAGGTTCCTCAGCGGGCACTTGGACTATGTAGGTTAACTAGCGGGCACTTGGACTATCTAAGTTACCTAGCGGGCACTTGGACTATGTACGTCCCCTAGCGGGCACTTAGACTATCGAGGTTAACTAGAGGGCCCTTGGACTATGTAGGTTAACTAGCGGGCACTTGGAATATCTAGGTAAACTAACGGACCTTGGACTATGTGGTTAACTAGCGGGCACTTGGACGATCTAGGTTAACTAGCGGGAACTTGGACTATCTATGTTAACTAGCGGGCACTTGGACGATGCAGGGTCCCTAGAGGGCACTTGGACTATCTACGTTCCCGAACGGGCACTTGGACTATGTAGGTTCCCTAGCAGGCACATGGACTATGTAGGTCCCTTGGCGGGCACTTGGACTATGTAGGTTAACTAGCGGGCACTTAGACTATCTAGGTTGCCTAGCGGGCACTGGGACTATGTAGGTAACCTAACGGGCACTTGGACTATCTAGGTTAGGTAACGGGCCCTTGGACTATCTAGGTTACCTAGCGGGAACTTGGAATATGTAGGTTACCTAGCAGGCATTCGGGCTATAGGTTAACTAGCGGGCACTTGGACTATATAGGTTACCTAGCAGGCCCTTGGACTATGTAGGTTACCTAGTGGGCACTACGAATATGTAGCTTCCCTAGAGGGCACTTGGACTATATAGGTTAGCTATGGGTACTTGGACAATCTGGGTTACCTAACAGGCACTTGGAATATGAAGATTCCCTATCGGGCACTTGGACCATGTAGGTTCCTCATTGGGCACTTGGACTATGTAGGTTCCCTATCGGGCAATTGGACTATGTAGGTTAACTAACGGGCCTTTGGAATACCTGGTTAACTAGCGGGCACTTGGACTATCTAGGTTACCTAACGGGAACTTGGACTATGTAGGTTTACTAGCGGACACTTGCACGATCTAGGTTAACTTGCGGCACTTGGACTATCTGGGGTCCCTAACGGGCACTTGGAATATGAAGATTCCATATCGGGCACTTGGACTATGTAGGTTAACTAGCGGGTCCTTGGACTATCTAGGTTACCTAGCGGGCACTTGGACTATCTAGGTTAACTAGCGGGCACTTGTACAATGCAGGTTCCCTAGCGGGCACTTTGACTATGTAGTTTCCCTAGAGGGCACGTGGACTATATAGGTTCCCTATGGGCACTTGGACTATCTAGGTTCCCTAACGGGCACTTGGAATACGTAGGTTCCCTTTCGGACACTTGGACTATGTAGGTTCCTCAGCGGGCACATGGAATATGTAGGTTAACTAGCGGGCACTTGGACTATCTAAGTTACCTAGCGGGCACTTGGACTATGTACGTCCCCTAGCGGGCACTTAGACTATCGAGGTTAACTAGAGGGCCCTTGGACTATGTAGGTTAACTAGCGGGCACTTGGAATATCTAGGTTAACTAACGGACCTTGGACTATGTAGGTTAACTAGCGGTCACTTGGACGATCTAGGTTAACTAGCGGGAACTTGGACTATCTATGTTAACTAGCGGGCACTTGGACGATGCAGGTTCCCTAGAGGGCACTTGGACTATCTAGGTTCCCGAACGGGCACTTGGACTATGTAGGTCCCTTGGCGGGCACTTGGACTATGTAAGTTAACTAGCGGGCACTTAGACTATCTAGGTTGCCTAGCGGGCACTTAGACTATCTAGGTTGCCTAGCGGGCACTTGGACTATGTAGGTAACCTAACGGGCACGTGGACTATCTAGGTTAGGTAACGGGCACTTGGACTATCTAGGTTACCTAGCGGGAACTTAGAATATGTAGGTTACCTAGCAGGCACTCGGACTGTAGGTTAACTAGCGGGCACTTGGACTATATAGGTTACCTAGCGGGCCCTTGGACTATGTAGATTAACTAGCGCGACTTGGACTATCTAAGTTAACGAACGTGCACTTGGACTATGTAGGTAACCTAGCGGGCACTTGGACAGTATAGGTTACCTAGCGGGCACTTGGACTATCTAGGTTAACGAATGGGCACTTGGACTATGTAGGTTACCTAGCGGGCACTTGAACTATCTAGGTTAGTAAACCGGAACTTGGAATATCTAGGTTACCTAGCGGGCATTTGGACTATGTAGGTTACCTTGCGGGCACTTGGCCTATCTAGGTTACCTAACGGGAACATGGACAATGTAGGTTTACTAGCGGACACTTGGACGATCTAGGTTAACTAGCAGGCACTTGGACAATGCAGGTTCCCATCGGGCACTATGAATATGTAGCTTCCCTAGAGGGCACTTGGACTATATAGGTTCCCTATGGGTACTTGGACTATCTGGGTTCCCTAACGGGCACTTGGAATATGATTATTCCCTATCGGGCACTTGGACTATGTAACTTCCTCATTGGGCACTTGGACTATGTAGGTTCCCTATCGGGCACTTGGACTATGTAGGTTAACTAGCGGGCCTTTGGACTATCTAGGTTACCTAGCGGGCACTTGGACTATCTAGGTTAACTGCGGGCACTTGTACAATGCAGGTTCCCTAGCGGGCACTTTGACTATGTATGTTCCCTAGAGGGCACTTGGAATATATAGGTTCCCTATGGGCACTTGGACTATCTAGGTGCCCTAACGGGCACTTGGAATACGTAGGTTCCCTTTCGGACACTTGGACTATGTAGCTTCCTCAGCGGGCACTTGGACTATGTAGGTTAACTAGAGGGCACTTGGACTATCTAGGTTACCTAACGGGAACTTGGACTATGTAGGTTTACTAGCGGACACTTGGACGATCTAGGTTAACTAGCGGGCACTTGGACAATGCAGGTTCCCTAGCGGGCACTATGAATATGTAGCTTCCCTAGAGGGCACTTGGACTATACAGGTTCCCTATGGGCACTTGGACTATCTGGGTTCCCTAACGGGCACTTGGAATATGAAGATTCCCTATCGGGTACTTGGACTATGTAGGTTCCTCATTGGGCACTTGGACTATGTAGGTTCCCTATCGGGCACTTGGACTATGTAGGTTAACTAGCGGGCCTTTGGACTATCTAGGTTACCTAGCGGGCACTTGGACTATCTAGGTTAACTGCGGGCACTTGTACAATGCAGGTTCCCTAGCGGGCACTTTGACTATGTAGGTTCCCTAGAGGGCACTTGGACTATATAGGTTCCCTATGGGCACTTGGACTATCTAGGTGCCCTAACGGGCACTTGGAATACGTAGGTTCCCTTTCGGACACTTGGACTATGTAGGTTCCTCAGCGGGCACTTGGACTATGTAGGTTAACTAGCGGGCACTTGGACTATCTAGGTTACCTAACGGGAACTTGGACTATGTAGGTTTACTAGCGGACACTTGGACGATCTAGGTTAACTAGCGGACACTTGGACAATGCAGGTTCCCTAGCGGGCACTATGAATATGTAGCTTCCCTAGAGGGCACTTGGACTATACAGGTTCCCTATGGGCACTTGGACTATCTGGGTTCCCTAACGGGCACTTGGAATATGAAGATTCCCTATCGGGCACTTGGACTATGTAGGTTCCTCATTGGGCACTTGGACTATGTAGGTTCCCTATCGGGCACATGGACTATGTAGGTTAACTAGCGGGCCCTTGGACTATCTAGGTTACCTAGCGGGCACTTGCACTATCTAGGTTAACTAGCGGGCACTTGTACAATGCAGGTTCCCTAGCGGGCACTTTGACTATGTAGGTTCCCTAGAGGGCACTTGGACTATATAGGTTCCCTATGGGCACTTGGACTATCTAGGTGCCCTAACGGGCACTTGGAATACGTAGGTTCCCTTTCGGACACTTGGACTAAGTAGGTTCCTCAGCGGGCACTTGGACTATGTAGGTTAACTAGCGGGCACTTGGACTATCTAAGTTACCTAGCGGACACTTGGACTATGTACGTCCCCTAGCGGGCACTTGGACAATCGAGGTTAACTAGAGGGCCCTTGGACTATGTAGGTTAACGAATGGGCACTTGTACTATGTAGGGTACCTTGCGGGCACTTGGACTATCTAAGTTAGTAAACCAGAACTTGGAATATCTAGGTTACCTAGCGGGCACTTGGCCTATCTAGGTTACCTAACGGGAACTTGGACAATGTAGGTTAACTAGCGGGCACTTGGAATATCTAGGTTAACTAGCGGGCACTTGGACAATGCAGGTTCCCTAGCGGGCACTTGGACGATGCATGTTCCCTAGAGGGCACTTGGACTATCTAGGTTCCCGAACGGGCACTTGGACTATGTAGGTCCCTTGGCGGGCACTTGGACTATGTAGGTTAACTAGCGGGCACTTAGACTATCTAGGTTGCCTAGCGGGCACTTGGACTATGTAGGTAACCTAACGGGCACTTGGACTATCTAGGTTACCTAGCGGGAACTTGGAATATGTAGGTTACCTAGCGGGCACCCGGACTATAGGTTAACTAGAGGGCACTTGGACTATATAGGTTACCTAGCGGGCCCTTGGACTATGTAGGTTACCTAGCGCGACTTGGACTATCTAAGTTAACGAACGTGCACTTGGACTATGTAGGTAACCTAGCGGGCATTTGGACAGTATAGGTTACCTAGCGGGCACTTGGACTATCTAGGTTAACGAATGGGCACTTGGACTATGTAGGTTACCTAGCGGGCACTTGGACTATCTAAGTTAGTAAACCGGAACTTGGAATATCTAGGTTACCTAGCGGGCACTTGGCCTATCTAGGTTACCTAACGGGAACTTGGACAATGTAGGTTTACTAGCGGACACTTGGACGATCTAGGTTAACTAGCGGGCACTTGGACAATGCAGGTTCCCTAGCGGGCACTATGAATATGTAGCTTCCCTAGAGGGCACTTGGACTATAAAGGTTCCCTATGGGTACTTGGACTATCTGGGTTCCCTAACGGGCACTTGGAATTTGAATATTTCCTATCGGGCACTTGGACTATGTAGGTTCCTCATTGGGCACTTGGACTATGTAGGTTCCCTATCGGGCACTTGGACTATGTAGGTTAACTAGCGGGCCTTTGGACTATCTAGGTTACCTAGCGGGCACTTGGACTATCTAGGTTAACTGCGGGCACTTGTACAATGCAGGTTCCCTAGCGGGCACTTGGACTATCTAGGTTAGTAAACCGGAACTTGGAATATCTAGGTTATCTAGCGGGCACTTGGACTATGTAGGTTACCTTGCGTTCACTTGGCCTATCTGGGTTACCTAACGGGAACTTGGACAATGTAGGTTTACTAGCGGACACTTGGACGATCTAGGTTAACTAGCGGGCACTTGGACAATGCAGGTTCCCATCGGGCACTATGAATATGTACCTTCCCTAGAGGGCACTTGGACTATATAGGTTCCCTATGGGTACTTGGACTATCTGGGTTCCCTAATGGGCACTTGGAATATGAAGATTCCCTATCGGGCACTTGGACTATGTAGGTTCCTCATTGGGCACTTGGACTATGTAGGTTCCCTATCGGGCACTTGGACTATGTAGGTTAACTAGCGGGCCTTTGGACTATCTAGGTTACCTAGCGGGCACTTGGACTATCTAGGTTAACTGCGGGCACTTGTACAATGCAGGTTCCCTAGCGGGCATTTTGACTATGTAGGTTCCCTAGAGGGCACTTGGACTATATAGGTTCCCTGTGGGCACTTGGACTACCTATGTCCCCTAACGGGCACTTGGAATACATAGGTTCCCTTTCGGACACTTGGACTATGTAGGTTCCTCAGCGGGCACATGGACTATGTAGGTTAACTAGCGGGCACTTGGACTATCTAGGTTACCTAACGGGAACTTGGACTATGTAGGTTTACTAGCGGACACTTGCACGATCTAGGTTAACTTGCGGGCACTTGGACTATCTGGGTTCCCTAACGGGCACTTGGAATATGAAGATTCCCTATCGGGCACTTGGACTATGTAGGTTAACTCGCGGGCCCTTGGACTATCTAGGTTACCTAGCGGGCACTTGGACTATCTAGGTTAACTAGCGGGCACTTGTACATTGCAGGTTCCCTAGCAGGCACTTTGACTATGTAGGTTCCCTAGAGGGCACGTGGACTATATAGGTTCCCTATGGGCACTTGGACTATCTAGGTTCCCTAACGGGCACTTGGAATACGTGGGTTCCCTTTCGGACACTTGGACTATGTAGGTTCCTCAGCGGGCACTTGGACTATGTAGGTTAACTAGCGGGCACTTGGACTATCTAAGTTACCTAGCGGGCACTTGGACTATGTACGTCCCCTAACGGGCACTTAGATTTTCGAGGTTAACTAGAGGGCCTTTGGACTATGTAGGTTAACTAGCGGGCACTTGGAATATGTAGGTTAACTAACGGACCTTGGACTATGTAGGTTAACTAGCGGACACTTGGACGATCTAGGTTAACAAGCGGGAACTTGGACTATCTATGTTAACTAGCGGGCACTTGGACGATGCAGGTTCCCTAGAGGGCACTTGGACTATCTAGGTTCCCGAACGGGCACTTGGACTATGTAGGTCCCTTGGCGGGCACTTGGACTATGTAGGTTAACTAGCGGGCACTTAGACTATCTAGGTTGCCTAGCAGGCACTTGGACTATGTAGGTAACCTAACGGGCACTTGGACTATCTAGGTTAGGTAATGGGCAATTGGACTATCTAGGTTACCTAGCGGAAACTTAGAATATGTAGGTTACCTAGCAGGCACTCGGACTATAGGTTAACTAGCGGGCACTTGGACTATATAGGTTACCTAGCGGGCCCTTGGACTATGTAGATTACCTAGCGCGACTTGGACTATCTAAGTTAACGAACGTGCACTTGGACTATGTAGGTAACCTAGCGGGCACTTGGACAGTATAGGTTACCTAGCGGGCACTTGGACTATCTAGGTTAACGAATGGGCACTTGGACTATGTAGGTTACCTAGCGGGCACTTGGACTATCTAGGTTAGTAAACCGGAACTTGGAATATCTAGGTTACATAGCGGGCATTTGGACTATGTAGGTTACCTTGCGGGCACTTGACCTATCTAGGTTACCTAACGGGAACTTGGACAATGTAGGTTTACTAGCGGACACTTGGACGATCTAGGTTAACTAGCGGGCACTTGGACAATGCAGGTTTCCATCGGGCACTATGAATATGTAGCTTCCCTAGAGGGCACTTGGACTATATAGGTTCCCTATGGGTACTTGGACTATCTGGGTTCCCTAACGGGCACTTGGAATTTGAAGATTCCCTATCGGGCACTTGGACTATGTAGGTTCCTCATTGGGCACTTGGACTATGTAGGTTCCCTATCGGGCACTTGGACTATGTAGGTTAACTAGCGGGCCTTTGGACTATCTAGGTTACCTAGCGGGCACTTGGACTATCTAGGTTAACTGCGGGCACTTGTACAATGCAGGTTCCCTAGCGGGCATTTTGACTATGTAGGTTCCCTAGAGGGCACTTGGACTATATAGGTTCCCTGTGGGCACTTGGACTATCTATGTGCTCTAACGGGCACTTGGAATACATAGGTTCCCTTTCGGACACTTGGACTATGTAGGTTCCACAGCGGGCACATGGACTATGTAGGTTAACTAGCGGGCACTTGGACTATCTAGGTTACCTAACGGGAACTTGGACTATGTAGGTTTACTAGCGGACACTTGCACGATCTAGGTTAACTTGCGGCACTTGGACTATCTGGGGTCCCTAACGGGCACTTGGAATATGAAGATTCCCTATCGGGCACTTGGACTATGTAGGTTAGCTAGCGGGTCCTTGGACTATCTAGGTTACCTAGCGGGCACTTGGACTATCTAGGTTAACTAGCGGGCACTTGTACAATGCAGGTTCCCTAGCGGGCACTTTGACTATGTAGGTTCCCTAGAGGGCACGTGGACTATATAGGTTCCCTATGGGCACTTGGACTATCTAGGTTCCCTAACGGGCACTTGGAATACGTAGGTTCCCTTTCGGACACTTGGACTATGTAGGTTCCTCAGCGGGCACTTGGACTATGTAGGTTAACTAGCGGGCACTTGGACTATCTAAGTTACCTAGCGGGCACTTGGACTATGTACGTCCCCTAGCGGGCACTTAGACTATCGAGGTTAACTAGAGGGCCCTTGGACTATGTAGGTTAACTAGCGGGCACTTGGAATATCTAGGTTAACTAACGGACCTTGGACTATGTAGGTTAACTAGCGGGCACTTGGACGATCTAGGTTAACTAGCGGGAACTTGGACTATCTATGTTAACTAGCGGGCACTTGGACGATGCAGGTTCCCTAGAGGGCACTTGGACTATCTAGGTTCCCGAACGGGCACTTGGACTATGTAGGTCCCTTGGCGGGCACTTGGACTATGTAGGTTAACTAGCGGGCACTTAGACTATCTAAGTTGCCTAGCGGGCACTTGGACTATGTAGGTAACCTAACGGGCACTTGGACAATCTAGGTTAGGTAACGGGCACTTGGACTATCTAGGTTACCTAGCGGGAACTTGGAATATGTAGGTTACCTAGCGGGCATTCGGACTATAGGTTAACTAGAGGGCACTTGGACTATATAGGTTACCTAGCGGGCCCTTGGACTATGTAGGTTACCTAGCGCGACTTGGACTATCTAAATTAACGAACGTGCACTTGGACTATGTAGGTAACCTAGCGGGCACTTGGACAGTATAGGTTACCTAGCGGGCACTTGGACTATCTAGGTTAACGAATGGGCACTTGGACTATGTAGGTTACCTAGCGGGCACTTGGACTATCTAAGTTAGTAAACCAGAACTTGGAATATCTAGGTTACCTAGCGGGCACTTGGCCTATCTAGGTTACCTAACGGGAACTTGGACAATGTAGGTTAACTAGCGGGCACTTGGACGATCTAGGTTAACTAGCGGGAACTTGGACTATCTATGTTAACTAGCGGGCACTTGGACGATGCATGTTCCCTAGAGGGCACTTGGACTATCTAGGTTCCCGAACGGGCACTTGGACTATGTAGGTCCCTTGGCGGGCACTTGGACTATGTAGGTTAACTAGCGGGCACTTAGACTATCTAGGTTGCCTAGCGGGCACTTAGACTATGTAGGTAACCTAACGGGCACTTGGACTATCTAGGTTAGGTAATGGGCAATTGGACTATCTAGGTTACCTAGCGGAAACTTAGAATATGTAGGTTACCTAGCAGGCACTCGGACTATAGGTTAACTAGCGGGCACTTGGACTATATAGGTTACCTAGCGGGCCCTTGGACTATGTAGATTACCTAGCGCGACTTGGACTATCTAAGTTAACGAACGTGCACTTGGACTATGTAGGTAACCTAGCGGGCACTTGGACAGTATAGGTTACCTAGCGGGCACTTGGACTATCTAGGTTAACGAATGGGCACTTGGACTATGTAGGTTACCTAGCGGGCACTTGGACTATCTAGGTTAGTAAACCGGAACTTGGAATATCTAGGTTACATAGCGGGCATTTGGACTATGTAGGTTACCTTGCGGGCACTTGACCTATCTAGGTTACCTAACGGGAACTTGGACAATGTAGGTTTACTAGCGGACACTTGGACGATCTAGGTTAACTAGCGGGCACTTGGAAAATGCAGGTTTCCATCGGGCACTATGAATATGTAGCTTCCCTAGAGGGCACTTGGACTATATAGGTTCCCTATGGGTACTTGGACTATCTGGGTTCCCTAACGGGCACTTGGAATTTGACGATTCCCTATCGGGCACTTGGACTATGTAGGTTCCTCATTGGGCACTTGGACTATGTAGGTTCCCTATCGGGCACTTGGACTATGTAGGTTAACTGCGGGCACTTGTACAATGCAGGTTCCCTAGCGGGCACTTTGACTATGTAGGTTCCCTAGAGGGCACTTTGACTATATAGGTTCCCTATGGGCACTTGGACTATCTAGGTGCCCTAACGGGCACTTGGAATACGTAGGTTCCCTTTCGGACACTTGGACTATGTAGGTTCCTCAGCGGGCACTTGGACTATGTAGGTTAACTAGCGGGCACTTGGACTATCTAGGTTACCTAACGGGAACTTGGACTATGTAGGTTTACTAGCGGACACTTGGACGATCTAGGTTAACTAGCGGGCACTTGGACAATGCAGGTTCCCTAGCGGGCACTATGAATATGTAGCTTCCCTAGAGGGCACTTGGACTATACAGGTTCCCTATGGGCACTTGGACTATCTGGGTTCCCTAACGGGCACTTGGAATATGAAGATTCCCTATCGGGCATTTGGACGATGTAGGTTCCTCATTGGGCACTTGGACTATGTAGGTTCCCTATCGGGCACATGGACTATGTAGGTTAACTAGCGGGCCCTTGGACTATCTAGGTTACCTAGTGGGCACTTGCACTATCTAGGTTAACTAGCGGGCACTTGTACAATGCAGGTTCCCTAGCGGGCACTTTGACTATGTAGGTTCCCTAGAGGGCACTTGGCTATATAGGTTCCCTATAGGCTCTTGGACTATCTAGGTGCCCTAACGGGCACTTGGAATACGTAGGTTCCCTTTCGGACACTTGGACTAAGTAGGTTCCTCAGCGGGCACTTGGACTATGTAGGTTAACTAGCGGGCACTTGGACTATCTAAGTTACCTAGCGGACACTTGGACTATGTACGTCCCCTAGCGGGCACTTGGACAATCGAGGTTAACTAGAGGGCCCTTGGACTATGTAGGTTAACGAATGGGCACTTGTACTATGTAGGGTACCTAGCGGGCACTTGGACTTTCTAGGTTAGTAAACCGGAACTTGGAATATCTAGGTTACCTAGCGGGCACTTGGACTATGTAGGTTACCTTGCGGGCACTTGGCCTATCTGGGTTACCTAACGGGAACTTGGACAATGTAGGTTTACTAGCGGACACTTGGACGATCTAGGTTAACTAGCGGGCACTTGGACAATGCAGGTTCCCTAGCGGGCACTATGAATATGTAGCTTCCCTAGAGGGCACTTGGACTATATAGGTTCCCTATGGGTACTTGGACTATCTGGGTTCCCTAATGGGCCCTTGGAATATGAAGATTCCCTATCGGGCACTTGGACTATGTAGGTTCCTCATTGGGCACTTGGACTATGTAGGTTCCCTATCGGGCACTTGGACTATGTAGGTTAACTAGCGGGCCTTTGGACTATCTAGGTTACCTAGCGGGCACTTGGACTATCTAGGTTAACTGCGGGCACTTGTACAATGCAGGTTCCCTAGCGGGCATTTTGACTATGTAGGTTCCCTAGAGGGAACTTGGACTATATAGGTTCCCTGTGGGCACTTGGACTATCTATGTGCTCTAACGGGCACTTGGAATACATAGGTTCCCTTTCGGACACTTGGACTATGTAGGTTCCTCAGCGGGCACATGGACTATGTAGGTTAACTAGCGGGCACTTGGACTATCTAGGTTACCTAACGGGAACTTGGACTATGTAGGTTTACTAGCGGACACTTGCACGATCTAGGTTAACTTGCGGCACTTGGACTATCTGGGGTCCCTAACGGGCACTTGGAATATGAAGATTCCCTATCGGGCACTTGGACTATGTAGGTTAACTAGCGGGTCCTTGGACTATCTAGGTTACCTAGCGGGCACTTGGACTATCTAGGTTAACTAGCGGGCACTTGTACAATGCAGGTTCCCTAGCGGGCACTTTGACTATGTAGGTTCCCTAGAGGGCACGTGGACTATATAGGTTCCCTATGGGCACTTGGAGTATCTAGGTTCCCTAACGGGCACTTGGAATACGTAGGTTCCCTTTCGGACACTTGGACTATGTAGGTTCCTCAGCGGGCACTTGGACTATGTAGGTTAACTAGCGGGCACTTGGACTATCTAAGTTACCTAGCGGGCACTTGGACTATGTACGTCCCCTAGCGGGCACTTAGACTATCGAGGTTAACTAGAGGGCCCTTGGACTATGTAGGTTAACTAGCGGGCACTTGGAATATCTAGGTTAACTAACGGACCTTGGACTATGTAGGTTAACTAGCGGGCACTTGGACGATCTAGGTTAACTAGCGGGAACTTGGACTATCTATGTTAACTAGCGGGCACTTGGACGATGCAGGTTCCCTAGAGGGCACTGGAATATCTAGGTTACCTAGCGGGCACTTGGACTATGTAGGTTAACTAGCGGGCACTTAGACTATCTAGGTTGCCTAGCGGGCACTTGGACTATGTAGGTAACCTAACGGGCACTTGGACTATCTAGGTTAGGTAACGGGCACTTGGACTATCTAGGTTACCTAGCGGGAACTTGGAATATGTAGGTTACCTAGCGGGCATTCGGACTATAGGTTAACTAGAGGGCACTTGGACTATATAGGTTACCTAGCGGGCCCTTGGACTATGTAGGTTACCTAGCGCGACTTGGACTATCTAAGTTAACGAACGTGCACTTGGACTATGTAGGTAACCTAGCGGGCACTTGGACAGTATAGGTTACCTAGCGGGCACTTGGACTATCTAGGTTAACGAATGGGCACTTGGACTATGTAGGTTACCTAACGGGAACTTGGACAATGTAGGTTTACTAGCGCACACTTGGACGATCTAGGTTAACTAGCGGGCACTTGGACAATGCAGGTTCCCTAGCGGGCACTATGAATATGTAGCTTCCCTAGAGGGCACTTGGACTATATAGGTTCCCTATGGGTACTTGGACTATCTGGGTTCCCTAACGGGCACTTGGAATTTGAAGATTCCCTATCGGGCACTTGGACTATGTAGGTTCCTCATTGGGCACTTGGAATATGTAGGTTCCCTATCGGGCACTTGGACTATGTAGGTTAACTAGCGGGCCTTTGGACTATCTAGGTTACCTAGCGGGCACTTGGATTATCTAGGTTAACTGCGGGCACTTGTACAATGCAGGTTCCCTAGCGGGCACTTTGACTATGTAGGTTCCCTAGAGGGCTCTTGGACTATATAGGTTCCCTATGGGCACTTGGATTATCTAGGTGCCCTAACGGGCACTTGGCATACGTAGGTTCCCTTTCGGACACTTGGACTATATAGGTTCTTCAGCGGGCACTTGGACTATGCAGGTTAACTAGCGGGCACTTGGACTATCTAGGTTACCTAACGGGAACTTGGACTATGTAGGTTTACTAGCGGACACTTGGACGATCTAGGTTAACTAGCGGGCACTTGGACAATGCAGGTTCCCTAGCGGGCACTATGAATATGTAGCTTCCCTAGAGGGCACTTGGACTATATAGGTTCCCTATGGGCACTTGGACTATCTGGGTTGCCTAACGGGCACTTGGAATATGAAGATTCCCTATCGGGCACTTGGACTATGTAGGTTCCTCATTGGGCACTTGGACTATGTAGGTTTCCTAACGGGCACATGGACTATGTAGGTTAACTAGCGGGCCCTTGGACTATCTAGGTTACCTAGCGGGCACTTGGACTATCTAGGTTAACTAGCGGGCACTTGTACAATGCAGGTTCCCTAGCGGGCACTGACTTTGTAGGTTCCCTAGAGGGCACTTGGACTATATAGGTTCCCTATGTGCACTTGGACTATCTAGGTGCCCTAACGGGCACTTGGAATACGTAGGTTCCCTTTCGGACACTTGGACTATGTAGGTTCCTCAGCGGGCACTTGGACTATGTAGGTTAACTAGCGGGCACTTGGACTATCTAAGTTACCTAGCAGGCACTTGGACTATGTACGTCCCCTAGCAGGCACTTGGACAATCGAGGTTAACTAGAGGGCCCTTGGACTATGTAGGTTAACTAGCGGGCACTTGGATGATCTAGGTTAACTAGCGGGCACTTGGACTAACTATGTTAACTAGCGGGCACTTGGACGATGTAGGTCCCCTAGAGGGCACTTGGACTATCTAGGTTCCCTAACGGGCACTTGGACTGTGTAGGTTCCCTAGCGGGCACTTGGACTATGTAGGTCCCTTAGCGGGCACTTGGACTATGTAGGTTCCCTAACGGGCAGTTGGACTATGTAGGTTAACTAGTGGGCCCTTAGACTATCTAGGTTACCTAGCGGGCACTTGGACTATGTACGTCCCCTAGCGGGCACTTGGACTATCTAGGTTAACTAGAGGGCCCTTGGACTATGTAGGTTAACTAGCGGGCACTTGGAAAATCTAGGTTAACTAGCGGACCTTGGACTATGTAGGTTAACTAGCGGGCACTTGGACGATCTAGGTTAACTAGCGGGCACTTGGACTATCTGGATTAACTAGCGGGCACTTAGACGATGTAGGTTCCCTAGCGGGCACATGGACTATGTAGGTTAACTAGCGGGCCCTTGGACTATCTAGGTTACCTAGCGGGCACTTGGACTGTCTAGGTTAACTAGCGGGCACTTGTACAATGCAGGTTCCCTAGCGGGCACTGACTATGTAGGTTCCCTAGAGGGCACTTGGACTATATAGGTTCCCTATGGGCACTTGGACTATCTCGGTGCCCTAACGGGCACTTGGAATACGTAGGTTCCCTTTCGGACACTTGGACTATGTAGGTTCCTCAGCGGGCACTTGGACTATATAGGTTAACTAGCGGGCACTTGGACTATCTAAGTTACCTAGCAGGCACTTGGACTATGTACGTCCCTAGCAGGCACTTGGACAATCGAGGTTAACTAGAGGGCCCTTGGACTATGTAGGTTAACTAGCGGACACTTGGATGATCTAGGTTAACTAGAGGGCACTTGGACTAAGTATGTTAACTAGCGGGCACTTGGACGATGTAGGTCCCCTAGAGGGCACTTGGACTATCTAGGTTCCCTAACGGGCACTTGGACTGTGTAGGTTCCCAAGCGGGCACTTGGACTATGTAGGTCCCTTAGAGGGCACTTGGACTATGTAGGTTCCCTAACGGGCAGTTGGACTATGTAGGTTAACTAGTGGGCCCTTAGACTATCTAGGTTACCTAGCGGGCACTTGGACTATGTACGTCCCCTAGCGGGCACTTGGACTATCTAGGTTAACTAGAGGGCCCTTGGACTATGTAGGTTAACTAGCGGGCACTTGGAAAATATAGGTTAACTAGCGGACCTTGGACTATGTAGGTTAACTAGCGGGCACTTGGACGATCTAGGTTAACTAGCGGGCACTTGGACTATCTAGGTTAACTAGTGGGCACGTGGACTATCTGGATTAACTAGCGGGCACTTGGACGATGTAGGTTCCCTAGCGGGCACTTGGACTATATATGTTAATTAGCGGGCACTTGGACTATGTAGGTTCACTATCGGGCAGTTGGACTATGTAGTTTAACTAGCGGGCCCTTAGACTATCTCCGTTACCTAGCGGGCACTTGGACTATGTACGTCCCCTAGCGGGCACTTGGACTATCTAGGTTAACTAGAGGGCCCTTGGACTATGTAGGTTAACTAGCGGGCACTTGGAATATCTAGGTTAACTAGCGGACCTTGGACTATGTAGGTTAACTAGCGGGCACTTGGACGATCTAGGTTAACAAGCGGGCACTTGGACTATCTAGTTTTACTAGCGGGCACTTGGACTTTCTAGATTAACTAGCGGGCACTTGGAAGATGCAGGTTCCCTAGCGGGCACTTGGACTATATAGGTTAATTAGCGGGCACTTGGACTATGGAAGTTACCTAGCGGGCACTTGGACTGTCTAGGTTACCTAACGGGCACTTCGACTATGTATGTTAGCTAACAGGAACTTGGACTATCTAGGTTAACTAGCGGGCACTTGGACGATATAGGTTACCTAGCGGGCCCTTGGACTATGTAGGTTACCTAGCGGGCACTTGGACTATCTAGGTTAACGAACGTGCACTTGGAAAATTTAGGTAACCTAGCGGGCACTTGAACAGTCTAGGTTACTTAGCATTCACTTGGACTATCTAGGTTAACTAGCGGGCACGTGGACTATCTGGATTAACTAGCGGGCACTTGGACGATGTAGGTTCTCTAGCGGGCACTTGGATTATATATGTTAATTAGCGGGCACTTGGACTATGTAAGTTCACTATCGGGCAGTTGGACTATGTAGTTTAACTAGCGGGCCCTTAGACTATCTCCCTTACCTAGCGGGCACTTGGACTATGTACGTCCCCTAGCGGGCACTTGGACTATCTAGGTTAACTAGAGGGCCCTTGGACTATGTAGGTTAACTAGCGGGCACTTGGAATATCTAGGTTAACTAGCGGACCTTGGACTATGTAGGTTAACTAGCGGGCACTTGGACTATCTAGTTTTACTAGCGGGCACTTGGACTTTCTAGATTAACTAGCGGGCACTTGGAAGATGCAGGTTCCCTAGCGGGCACTTGGACTATATAGGTTAATTAGCGGGCACTTGGACTATGGAGGTTACCTAGCGGGCACTTGGACTGTCTAGGTTACCTAACGGGCACTTCGACTATGTATGTTAGCTAACAGGAACTTGGACTATCTAGGTTAACTAGCGGGCACTTGGACTATATAGGTTACCTAGCGGGCCCTTGGACTATGTAGGTTACCTAGCGGGCACTTGGACTATCTAGGTTAACGAACGTGCACTTGGAAAATTTAGGTAACCTAGCGGGCACTTGAACAGTCTAGGTTACTTAGCATTCACTTGGACTATCTAGGTTAACGAAGGGCACTTGGACTATGTAGGTTACCTAGCGGGCACTTGGACTATCTAGGTTAGTTAACAGGAACTTGGAATATCTAGGTTACCTAACGGGCACTTGGACTATGTAGGTTACCTTACGGGCACTTGGACTATCTAGGTTACCTAACGGGAACTGGGACTATGTAGGTTAACTAGCGGACACTTGGACTATCTAGGTTAACTAGCGGGCACTTGGACAATGCAGGATCCCTATCGGTCACTTTGACTATGTAGGTTGCCAGGCGGGCACTTGGACTATATAGGTTCCCTATGGGCTCTTGGACTATCTAGGTTCCCTAACGGGCACTTGGACTATGTAGGTTCTCTATCGGGCACTTGGACTATGTAGGATCCTCAGCGGGCACTTGGACTATGTAGTTTCCCTATCGGGCACTTGGACTATCTAAGTTAACTAGAGGGCCATTGGATTATGTAGGTTAACCAGAGGGCCCTTGTACTATCTAGGTTACCAGCGGGCACTTGGAGTATGTACGTCCCCTAGCGGGCAATTGAACTATCTAAGTTATCTAGAGGGCCCTTGGATTATGTAGGTTAACTAGCGGGCACTTGGACTATGTAGGTTAACTAGCGGGCACTTGTACGATGCAGGTTCCCTAGAGGGCCCTCGGACTATGTAGGTTACTAGCGGGCATTTGGACTATGTAGGTTACCTAACGGGCACTTGGACTATGTAGGTTCCGTATCAGGCAATTGGACAATGTTGGTTAACTAGCGGGCACTAGGACTATGTAGGTTACCTAGCGGGCACTTGGACTATCTAGGTTGGTAACAGGCACTTGGACTATCTAGGTTTCCTTGTGGGAACTTGGACTATGTAGGTTACCTAGCGGACACTTTGACTATCTTGTTTACCTAGCGGGCACTTGGACTATGTAGGTTAATTAGCGGACACTTGGACAAACTAGGTTAACAAGCGGGCCCTTGGACTATGTAGGTTACCTAGCGGGCACTTTGACTATCTAGGTTAGCTAACAGGAACTTGGACTATCTAGGTTACCTAGCGGGCACTTTGACTATGTAGGTTACCTAGCGGGCACTTGGACTATCTAGGTTACCTAGCGGGCACTTGGACTGTCTAGGTTACCTAGCGGGCACTTGGATTTCTAGGTTAACGAACGGGCACTCGGACTATATAGGTTGCTTAACGGGCACTTGAACGATCTAGGTTAGGTAACGGGCCCTTGACTATCTAGGTTACCTAGCGGGAACTTGGACTATGTAGGTTACCTAGCGGGCACTTGGACTATATACGTTACCTAACGGGCACTTGTACTATGTAGGTTAACTAGCGGACACTTGGACAATCTAGGTTAACTAGCTGGCACTTGGAATATCTAGGTTAACTAAGGGGCCCTTCGACTATGTAAGTTAACTAGCGGGCACTTGAACTATCTAGGTTACCTAACGGGCACTTTGTCTATGTACATACCCTAGCCGGCACTTGGACTATCTGGGTTACCTAGCGGGCACTTGGAATATGTACGTCCCCTAGTGGGCACTTGGACTATCTAGGTTAACTAACGGGCACGAGGATTATCTAGGTTAACAAGCGGGCACTTGGTCTATCTAGGTTACCTAGCGGGCATTTGGACTATGTAGGTCAACTAGCGGGCCCTTGGACTATCTAGGTTAGCTAACAGGCATTTGGATTATGTAGGTTAACTAGTGGACACGTGGACGATCTAGGTTAACTAGCGGGCCCTTGCACTATGTAGGTTAACTAGCGGGCCTTTGGACTATGTAGGTTAACTAGCGGGCACTTGGATTATCTAAGTTACCTAGCGGGCACTTGAACTATGTAGGTAAACTAGTGGGCCCTTAGACTATCTAGGTTAGCTAACGGTCATTTGGACTATGTAGGTTAATTAGCGGGTTCTTGGACTATGTAGGTTCCCTAGGGGGCATTTGGACTCTATAGATTACCTAGCGGGCACTTGGACTTTGTAGGTTACCTAGCGGGCACTTGGACTATCTAGGTTACCTAGCGGGCACTTGGATGATACATGTTCCCTAGCCAGCACTAAGACTATTGGTTTCCTAACGGGTTCTTGGACTATGTAGGTTCCATAGCGGGCATTTGGACTATGTAGGTTCCCCATCGGGCACTTGGACTATATAGGTTTTTATCGGGCACTTGGACTATGTAGGTTAACTAGCGGGCACATGGACTCTCTAGGTTGCCTAGCGGGCACTTGGTCTATGTACATAAACTAGCGGGCACTTGGACTATGTATGTCCCCTAGAGGGCACTTGGACTATCTAGGTTAACTAAAAGGCACTATGACTATCTTGTTTAACTAGCGGGCACTAGGTCTATCTAGGTTACATAGCGGGCACTTGGACTATGTAGGTCATGTAGCGGGCCCTTGGACTATCTAGGTTAGCTAACGGGCACTTGGATTATGTAGGTTAACTAACGGGCACTTGGACTATGTAGGTTAACTAGCGGGCACTTTGACTGTCTAGGTTACCTAGCAGGCACTTGGATTATCTAGGTTAATGAACGGGCACTTGGACTATGTAGGTTAATTAGCGGACACTTGGACTATCTAGGTTAGCTAACAGGCACTTGGACTATCTAGGTTCCCAAGCGGGCACTTGTACTATCTAGGTTACCTAGCTGGCACTTGGACTATGTAGGTCAACTAGCGGGCCCTTGGACTATCTAGGTTAGCTAACGGGCACTTGGACTATCTAGGTTAGCTAACGGGCACTTGGACTGTCTAGGTTACCTAACGGGCACTTGGATTATGTAGGTTACCTAGCGGGCACTTAGACTATGGAGGTTTCCATGCGGGCATTTGGACTATGTAGGTTACCTAGCGAGCACTTGGACTATGTAGGTTCCCTAACGGGCACTTGGACTATGTAGGTTCCCTAGCGGTCACGTGGACTATGTAGGCTCCCTAGAAGGCACTTGGACTATGTAGGTTACCTATCGCTCACTTTGACTATGTTGGTTATCTAGCGGGCACTTAGACTATGCAGGTTACGAAGCGGGCATTTGGACTATGTAGGTTACCAAACGGGCACTTGGACTATCTAGGTTAACGAACGGACACTTGGACTATGTAGGTAACCTAGCGGGCACTTGGACTGTCTAGGTTACATAGCGGGCACGTGGACTATCTAGGTTAACGAACGGGCACTTGGACTATGTAGGTTAGCTAACAGGCACTTGGACTATGTAGGTTACCTAGCAGGCACTTGGACTATGTAGGTTACCTAGCAGACACTTGGACGATTTAGATTAACTCGCGGGCACTTGGACTATCTAGGTTAACTAGCGGGCCCTTGGACTATCTAGGTTTACTAGCGGGCACTTGGACTATCTAGGTTAACTATCGGGCACTTAGACTATGTAGGTTACCTAGCGGGCACATGGACTATGTAGGTTACCTAGCGGGCACTTGGACTATCTAGGTTACCTAGCGGGCACATGGACTATGTAGGTTAACTAAAAGGCACTTGGACTATCAAGGTTAACTAGCTGGGACTTGGACTATCCAGGTTACGAGGCGGGCACATGGACTATCTAGGTTAACGAACGTGCACTTGGACTATGTAGGTGACCTAGCGGGCACTTGGACTGTCTAGGTTACCTAGCGGGCACTTGGACTATCTAGGTTAACGAACGGGCAATTGGACTATGTAGGTTAACTAGCGGATACTTGGACTATCTAGCTTAGCTAACGGGCAATTGGACTATCAAGGTTACCTAACGGGCACTTGGACTATGGAGGTTACCTAGCGGGCACTTGGACTATCTGGGTTACCTAGCAGGCACTTTGACTATCTAGGTTAACTAAAGGGCACTTGGACTATGTAGGTTCCCTAGCGGGCACTTGGACTATATAGGTTAACTAGAAGGCACTTGGACTATCAAGGTTAACTAGGTGGCACTTGGACTATCCAAGTTACGAGGTGGGCACTTGGACTATCTAGGTTAACGAACGTGCACTTGACTATGTAGGTAACCTAGCGGGCACTTGGACTGTCTAGGTTACCTAGCGGGCACTTGGACTATCTAGGTTAACGAACGGGCACTTGGACTATGTAGGTTAACTAGCAGACACTTCGACTATCTAGGTTAGCTAACGGGCAATTGGACTATCTAAGTTACCTAGCGCGCACTTGGACTATGTAGGTTACCTAGCGGGCACTTGGACTATCTAGGTTACCTAGCAGGCACTTTGACTATCTAGGTTAACTAATGGGCACTTGCACTATGTAGGTTGCTTAGCGAGCACTTGGACTATGTAGGTCCTATCGGGCACTTGGACTATGTAGGTTCCCTAGCGGGTACTTGGATTGTCTAGATTAACTAGCGGGCAATTGCACTGTCTAGGTTGCCTAGTGGGCACTTGGACTATGTAGTTTACCTAGCAGGCACTTGGAATATGTAGGTTATCTAGCGTGCACTTGGACTATCTAGGATACCTAGCGGGCACTTGGACTATGTTGGTTCCCTAGCTGGCACTTGGACTATGTAGGTAACCTAGTGGTCATTTGGACTATCTAGGTTACCTAGCGGGCACTTGGACTATGTAGGTTAACTAGCAGGCTCTTGGACTATGTAAGTTAAATAGAGGGCACTTGGACGATCCTGGTTAACTAGCGGGCACTTGGACTATCTAGGTTAAGTAGCGTGCACTTGGACTATCTAGGTTACCTAGAGGGAACTTGGACTATGTAGGTTCTCTAGCGGGCATTTGGACTATATAGGTTACCTAGCGGGCACTTGGACTATGTAGATTACCTAGCGGGCACTTGGACTATGTAGGTTAACTAGCGGACAATTGGACAATCTAGGTTAACTAGCGGGCCCTTGGACTATGTAGGTTAACTAGCGGACACTTGCACTACGTAGGTTACCCAGCGGGCACTTGGACTATGTAGGTTAACTAGCGGACACTTGGATTATCTAGGTTAACTAACAGGCACTTGGACTATGTATGTTCCAGAGCGGGCAATTGGACTACGTAGGTTCCCTAGCGGGCACTTGGACTATCTAGGTTCCCTAAAGGGCGCTTGGACTATGTAGGTTAACTAGCGGACAATTGGACAATCTAGGTTAAATAGCGGGTACTTGGACTATCTAGGTTAACTAGCGGGCACTTGGACTATGTAGGTTAACTAGCAGACACTTGCACTATGTAGGTTACCCAGCGGGAACTTGGACTATCTAGGTTAACTAGCGGGCAATTGGACTGTCTAAGTTACCTAGTGGGCACTTGGACTATGTAGTTTACCTACCACGCACTTGGACTATGTAGGTTAACTAGCGGGCACTTGGCCTATCTAGGTTACCTAGCGGGCACTTGGACTATGTACGTTCCCTAGCGGGCACTTGGACTATATACGTTACCTAGCGGGCACTTGGACTATGTAGGTTAACGAACGGGCACTTGGAGTATGTAGGTAACCTAGTGGTCACTTGGCCTCTCTAGGTTACCTAGCAGGCATTTGGACTATGTAGGTTAACTAGCGGGCACTTGGACTATCTAGGTTAACTAGCGGGCCCTTGGTCTATGTAGGTTAACTAGCAAGCCCCTGGACTATGTAAGTTAACTAGAGGGCACTAGGACAATCCTGGTTAACTAGCGGGCACTTGGACTATCTAGGTTAACTAGCGGACACTTGGACTATGTAGGTTGCCTAGCGAACACTTGGAATACGTAGGTTCCCTAGCGGGCACTTGGACTATGTAGGTTCCCTAGAGGTTACTTGGACTGTCTAGGTTAACTAGCGTGCAATTGGACTGTCTAGGTTACCTAGTGGGCACTTGTACTATGTGGGTTGCCTAGCGGGCACTTGGACGATCTAGGTTAGGTAACGGGCACTTGGACTATCTAGGTTACCTAGCGGGAACTTGGACTATGTAGGTTACATAGCGGGTACTAGGACTATCTAGGTTACCTAAAGGGCACTTGGACTATCTAGGTTAGCTAACAGGAACTTGGACTATCTAGGTTACCTAGCGGGCACTAGGACCCTGTAGGTTACCTAGCGGGCACTTGGACAATCTAGGTAAACTAGCGGGTTCTTGGACTATGAAGGTTAAATAGTGGGCCCTACGACTATGTTGGTTAACTAGCGGACACTTGGAGGTTCTAGGTTAACTAGCGGGCACTTGGACTATCTAGGTTAACTAGCGGGCACTTGGATTATCTAGGTTACCTAGCAGGCACTTGCACGATGCATTTTCCCTAGCAGGCATTTGGACTATCTAGGCTCCCTAAAGGGCTCTTGAACTATGTAGGTTCCCTATCGGGCACTTGGACTATGTAGGGTACCAGCGGGCACTTGGTCTATGTACATACCCTAGCGGGCACTTGGACTATTTAGGTTACTTAGTGGACACTTGGTCTATGTACGTCCCCTAGAGGGCACTTGGACTATCTACGTTACCTAGCGGGTACTTGGATTATCTAGGTTAACTAGCTAGCACTTGGACTATCTAGGTTAACTAACGGGCACTTGGACTATGTAAGTTCCCTAGCGGGCACTTGGACTATGTGGGTTCCCTAGCGGGCATTTGGACTATCTAGGTTACCTAACGGGTACTTGGACTATGTAGGTTCCCTAGCGGGCACATGGATTATGTGAGTTCCCTATCGGGCACTTGGACTATGTAGGTTACTAGCGGGCATTTGGATTATGTAGGTTACCTAACGGGCACTTGGACTATGTAGGTTCCGTATCGGGCAATTGGACAATGTTGGTTAACTAGCGGGCACTAGGACTATGTAGGTTACTTAGCGGGCACTTGGACTTTCTAGGTTAGGTAACGGGCACTTGGACTATCTAGGTTACCTAGTGGGAACTTGGACTATGTAGGTTACCTAGCGGCCACTTTGACTATCTTGGTTACCTAGCGGGCACGTGGACTATGTAGGTTAATTAGCAGACACTTGGACGAACTAGGTTAACAAGCAGGCACTTGGACTATGTAGGTCAACTAGCGGGCCCTTGGACTATCTAGGTTAGCTAACGGGCACTTGGACTATCTAGGTTACCTAACGGCACTTGGATTATGTAGGTTCCCTAGCGGGCACTTAGACTATGTAGGTTTCCTTGCGAGCATTTGGACTATGTAGGTTACCTAGCGAGCACTTGGACTATGTAGGTTCCCTAACGGGCACTTGGACTATGTAGGTTCCCTAGCGGCCACTTTGACTATCTTGGTTACCTAGCGGGCACTTGGACTATGTAGGTTAATTAGCGGACACTTGGACGAACTAGGTTAACAAGCGGGCACTTGGACTATGTAGGTCAATTAGCGGGCCCTTGGACTAACTAGGTGAGCTAACGGGCACTTGGACTATCTAGGTTACCTAACGGCACTTGGATTATGTAGGTTCCCTAGCGGGCACTTAGAGTATTTAGGTTTCCTTGCGGGCATTTGGACTATGTAGGTTACCTAGCGAGCACTTGGACTATGTAGGTTCCCTAACGGGCACTTGGACTATGTAGGTTCCCTAGCGGTCACGTGGACTATGTAGGCTCCCTAGAAGGCACTTGGACTATGTAGGTTACCTATCGCGCACTTTGACTATGTTGGTTATCTAGCGGGCACTTAGACTATCCAGGTTACGAAGCAGGCACTTGGACTATGTAGGTTACCAAACGGGCACTTGGACTATCTAGGTTAACGAACGGACACTTGGACTATGTAGGTTAACTAGCGGACACTTCGACTATCTAGGTTAGCTAACGGGCAATTGGACTATCTAGGTTACCTAGCGCGCACTTGGACTATGTAGGTTACCTAGCGGGCACTTGGACTATCTAGGTTACCTAGCAGGCACTTTGACTATCTTGGTTAACTAACGGGCACTTGCACTATGTAGGTTGCTTACCGAGCACTTGGACTATGTAGGTCCTATCGGGCACTTGGACTATGTAGGTTCCCTAGCGGGTACTTGGATTGTCTAGGTTAACTAGCGGGCAATTGCACTGTCTAGGTTACCTAGTGGGCACTTGGACTATGTAGTTTACCTAGCAGGCACTTGGAATATTTAGGTTAACTAGCATGCACTTGGACTATCTAGGTTACCTAGCGGGCACTTGGACTATGTAGGTTCCCTAGCTGGCACTTGGACTATGTAGGTAACCTAGTGGTCACTTGGACTATCTAGGTTACCTAGCGGGCACTTGGACTATGTAGGTTAACTAGCAGGCCCTTGGACTATGTAAGTTAACTAGAGGTCACTTGGACGATCCTGGTTAACTAGCGGCCACTTGGACTATCTAGGTTAAGTAGCGTGCACTTGGACTATCTAGGTTACCTAGTGGGAACTTGGACTATGTAGGTTACCTAGCGGCCACTTTGACTATCTTGGTTACCTAGCGGGCACTTGGACTATGTAGGTTAATTAGCGGACACTGGGACGAACTAGGTTAACAAGCGGGCACTTGGACTATGTAGGTCAACTAGCGGGCCCTTGGACTATCTAGGTTAGCTAACGGGCACTTGGACTATCTAGGTTACCTAACGGCACTTGGATTATGTAGGTTCCCTAGCGGGCACTTAGACTATGTAGGTTTCTTTGCGGGCATTTGGACTATGTAGGTTACCTAGCGAGCACTTGGACTATGTAGGTTCCCTAACGGGCACTTGGACTATGTAGGTTCCCTAGCGGCCACTTTGTCTATCTTGGTTACCTAGCGGGCACTTGGAGTATGTAGGTTAATTAGCGGACACTTGGACGAACTAGGTTAACAAGCGGGCACTTGGACTATGTAGGTCAACTAGCGGGCCCTTGGACTATCTAGGTTACCTAACGGGCACTTGGACTATCTAGGTTACCTAACGGCACTTGGATTATGTAGGTTCCCTAGCGGGCACTTAGACTATGTAGGTTTCCTTGCGGGCATTTGGACTATGTAGGTTACCTAGCGAGCACTTGGACTATGTAGGTTCCCTAACGGGCACTTGGACTATGTAGGTTCCCTAGCGGTCACGTGGACTATGTAGGCTCCCTAGAAGGCACTTGGACTATGTAGGTTACCTATCGCGCACTTAGACTATGTTGATTATCTAGCGGGCACTTAGACTATCCAGGTTACGAAGCAGGCACTTGGACTATGTAGGTTACCAAACGGGCACTTGGACTATCTAGGTTAACGAACAGACACTTAGACCATGTAGGTAACCTAGCGGGCACTTGGACTGTCTAAGTTACATAGCGGGCACTTGGACTATCTAGGTTAACTAACAGGCACTTGGACTATGTATGTTCCAGAGCGGACAATTGGACTATGTAGGTTCCCTAGCGGGCACTTGGTATCTAGGTTCCCTAAAGGGCACTTGGACTATGTAGGTTAACTAGCAGACAATTGGATGATCTAGTTTAACTAGCGGGTACTTGGACTATGTATGTTACCTAACAGGCACTTGGACTATGTAGGTTCCGTATCGGGCACTTGGACAATGTTGGTTAACTAGCGGGCACTTTGACTATCTAGGTTAGGTAACGGGCACTTGGACTATCTAGGTGACCTAGTGGGAACTTGGACTATGTAGGTTACGTAGCGGACACTTTGACTATCTTGGTTACCTAGCGGACACTTGGACGAACTAGGTTAACGAGCGGGCCCTTGCACTATGTAGGTTACCTAACGGGCACTAGGACTATCTAGGTTAGCTAACAGGAACTTGGACTATCTAGGTTACCTAGCGGGCACTTGGATGACGCAGGTTCCCTAGACAGCACTAAGACTATTGGTTCCCTAACGGGCACTTGGACTATGTAGGTTCCATAGAGGGCACTTGGACTATGTAGGTTCCCTATCGGGCACTTGGACTATATAGGTTTCTATTGGGCACTTGGACTATGTAGGTTAACTAGCAGGCACATGGACTATCTAGGTTAACTAGCGGGCCCTTGGACTATCTAGGTTTAATAGCGGGCACTTGGACTATCTAGGTTAACTAGGGGCACTTGGACTATGTAGTTTCCCTAGCGGGCATTTGGATTATTTAGGTTACCTAGCGGGCACTTGGACTATGTAGGTTGCCTAGCGGGCACTTGGGCTATCTAGGTTACCAAGCGGGCACTTGGACTCTGTAGGTTAACTAGAAGGCACTTGGACTATCAAGGTTAACTAGCTGGCACTTGGACTATCCAGGTTACGAGGCGGGCACTTGGACTATCTAGGTTAACGAACGTGCACTTGGACTATGTAGGTAACCTAGCGGGCACTTGGACTGTCTAGGTTACCTAGCGGGCACTTGGACTATCTAGGTTAACGAACGGGCAATTGGACTATGTAGGTTAACTAGCGGACACTTGGACTATCTAGCTTAGCTAACGGGCAATTGCACTATCAAGGTTACCTAACGGGCACTTGGACTATGGAGGTTACCTAGCGGGCACTTGGACTATCTAGGTTACCTAGCAGGCACTTTGACTATCTAGGTTAACTAAAGGGCACTTGCACTATGTAGGTTCCCTAGCGGGCACTTGGACTATGTAGGTTAACTAGAAGGCACTTGGACTATCAAGGTTAACTAGCTGGCACTTGGACTATCCAGGTTACGAGGCGGGCACTTGGACTATCTAGGTTAACGAACGTGCACTTGACTATGTAGGTAACCTAGCGGGCACTTGGACTGTCTAGGTTACATAGCGGGCACTTGGACTATCTAGGTTAACTAACGGGCATTTGGACTATGTAGGTTAGCTAACAGGCACTTGGACTATCTAGGTTACCTAGCAGGCACTTGGACTGTGTAGGTTACCTATCGGACACTTGAACGATCTAGGTTAACTAGCGGGCACTTGAACTATCTAGGTTAACTAGGGGCACTTGGACTATGTAGTTTCCTTAGCGGGCATTTGGATTATTTAGGTTACCTAGAGGGCACTTGGACTATGTAGGTTACCTAGCGGGCACTTGGGCTATCTAGGTTACCTAGCGGTAACTTGGACTATGTAGGTTAACTAGAAGGCTCTTGGACTATCAAGGATACCTAGCGGGCTCTTGGACTATGTAGGTTACCAGCGGGCACTTGGACTATCTAGGTTAACGAACGTGCACTTGGACTATGTAGGTAACCTAGCGGGCACTTGGACTGTCTAGGTTACCTAGCGGGCACTTGGACTATGTAGGTTAACGAACGGGCACTTGGACTATGTAGGTTAACTAGCGGACACTTCGACTATCTAGGTTAGCTAACGGGCAATTGGACTATCTAGGTTACCTAGCGCACACTTGGACTATGTAGGTTACCTAGCGGGCACTTGGACTATCTAGGTTACCTAGCAGGCACTTTGACTATCTAGGTTAACTAACGGGCACTTGCACTATGTAGGTTGCTTACCGAGCACTTGGACTATGTAGGTCCTATCGGGCACTTGGACTATGTAGGTTCCCTAGCGGGTACTTGGATTGTCTAGGTTAACTAGCGGGCAATTGCACTGTCTAGGTTACCTAGTGGGCACTTGGACTATGTAGTTTACCTGGCAGGCACTTGGAATATTTAGGTTAACTAGCATGCACTTGGACTATCTAGGTTACCTAGCGGGCACTTGGACTATGTAGGTAACCTAGTGGTCACTTGGACTATCTAGGTTACCTAGCGGGCACTTGGAATATGTAGGTTAACTAGCAGGCCCTTGGACTATGTAAGTTAACTAGAGGTAACTTGGACGATCTTGGTTAACTAGCGGCCACTTGGACTATCTAGGTTAAGTAGCGTGCACTTGGACTATCTAGGTTACCTAGTGGGAACTTGGACTATGTAGGTTACCTAGCGGCCACTTTGACTATCTTGGTTACCTAGCGGGCACTTGGACTATGTAGGTTAATTAGCGGACACTGGGACGAACTAGGTTAACAAGCGGGCACTTGGACTATGTAGGTCAACTAGCGGGCCCTTGGACTATCTAGGTTAGCTAACGGGCACTTGGACTATCTAGGTTACCTAACAGCACTTGGATTATTTAGGTTCCCTAGCGGGCACCTGGACTATGTAAGTTCCCTAGCGGCCCCTTTGCCTATCTTGGTTACCTAGCGGGCACTTGGAGTATGTAGGTTAATTAGCGGACACTTGGACGAACTAGGTTAACAAGCGGGCACTTGGACTATGTAGGTCAACTAGCGGGCCCTTGGACTATCTAGGTAACCTAACGGCACTAGATTATGTAGGTTCCCTAGCGGGCACTTAGACTATGTAGGTTTCCTTGCGGGCATTTTTGACTATGTAGGTTACCTAGCGAGCACTTGGACTATGTAGGTTCCCTAACGGGCACTTGGACTATGTAAGTTCCCTAGCGGCCACTTTGACTATCTTGGTTACCTAGCGGGCACTTGGAGTATGTAGGTTAATTAGCGGACACTTGGACGAACTAGGTTAACAAGCGGGCACTTGGACTATGTAGGTCAACTAGCGGGCCCTTGGACAATCTAGGTTACCTAACGGCACTTGGATTATGTAGGTTCCCTAGCGGGCTCTTAGACTATGTAGGTTTCCTTGCGGGCATTTGGACTATGTAGGTTACCTAGGGAGCACTTGGACTATGTAGGTTCCCTAACGGGCACTTGGACTATGTAGGTTCCCTAGCGGTCACATGGACTATATAGGCTCCCTAGAAGGCACTTGGACTATGTAGGTTACCTATCGCGCACTTTGACTATGTTGGTTATCTAGCGGGCACTTAGACTATCCAGGTTACGAAGCAGGCACTTGGACTATGTAGGTTACCAAACAGGCACTTGGACTATCTAGGTTAACGAACGGACACTTGGACTATGTAGGTAACCTAGCGGGCACTTAGACTGTCTAAGTTACATAGCGGGTACTTGGACTATCTAGGTTAACTAACAGGCACTTGGACTATGTATGTTCCAGAGCGGACAATTGGACTATGTAGGTTCCCTAGCGGGCACTTGGACTATCTAGGTTCCCTAAAGGGCACATGGACTATGTAGGTTAACTAGCAGACAATTGGATGATCTAGGTTAACTAGCGGGTACTTGGACTATGTATGTTACCTAACAGGCACTTGGATTATGTAGGTTCCGTATCGGGCACTTGGAAAATGTTGGTTAACTAGCGGGCACTTGGACTATCTAGGTTAGGTAACGGGCACTTGGACTATCTAGGTGACCTAGTGGGAACTTGGACTATGTAGGTTACGTAGCGGACACTTTGACTATCTTGGTTACCTAGCGGACACTTGGACGAACTAGGTTAACGAGCGAGCCCTTGCACTATGTAGGTTACCTAACGGGCACTAGGACTATCTAGGTTAGCTAACAGGAACTTGGACTATCTAAGTTACCTAGCGGGCACTTTGACTATGTAGGTTACCTAACGGGCACTTGGACTATGTAGGTCAACTAGCGGGACATTGGACTAACTAGGTTAGCTAACGGGCATTTGGATTATGTAGGTTAACTAGCGGACACTTGGACGATCGAGGTTAACTATCGGGCCCTTGCACTATGTAGGTTAACTAGCGGGCCTTTGGACTATGTAGGTTAACTAGCGGGCACTTGGATTATCTAAGTTACCTAGCGGGCACTTGAACTATGTAGGTTAACTAGTGGGCCCGTAGACTATCTAGGCTAGCTAACGGTCACTTGGACTATGTAGGTTAATTAGCGGGCACTTGGACTTTGTAAGTTACCTAGCGGGCACTTGGACTATCTAGGTTACTTAGCGGGCACTTGGATGATGCAGGTTCCCTAGACAGCACTAAGACTATTGGTTCCCTAACGGGCACTTGGACTATGTAGGTTCCATAGAGGGCACTTGGACTATGTAGGTTCCCTATCGGGCACTTGGACTATATAGGTTTCTATTGGGCACTTGGACTATGTAGGTTAACTAGCAGGCACATGGACTATCTAGGTTAACTAGCGGGCCCTTGGACTATCTAGGTTTAATAGCGGCCACTTGGACTATCTAGGTTAACTAGGGGCACTTGGACTATGTAGTTTAGCTAGCGGGCATTTGGATTATTTAGGTTACCTAGCGGGCACTAGGACTATGTAGGTTACCTAGCGGGCACTTGGACTATCTAGGTTACCTAGCAGGCACTTTGACTATCTAGGTTAACTAAAGGGCACTTGGACTATGTAGGTTCCCTAGCGGGCACTTGGACTATGTAGGTTAACTAGAAGGCACTTGGACTATCAAGGTTAACTAGCTGGCACTTGGACTATCCAGGTTACGAGGCGGGCACTTGGACTATCTAGGTTAACGAACGTGCACTTGACTATGTAGGTAACCTAGCGGGCACTTGGACTGTCTAGGTTACATAGCGGGCACTTGGACTATCTAGGTTAACTAACGGGCATTTGGACTATGTAGGTTAGCTAACAGGCACTTGGACTATCTAGGTTACCTAGCAGGCACTTGGACTGTGTAGGTTACCTATCGGACACTTGGATGATCTAGGTTAACTAGCGGGCACTTGAACTATCTAGGTTAACTAGCGGACACTTGGACTATGTAGTTTCCCTAGCGGGTATTTGGATTATTTAGGTTACCTAGCGGGCACTTGGACTATGTAGGTTACCTAGCGGGCACTTGGGCTATCTAGGTTTCCTAGCAGGCACTTGGACTGTGTAGGTTAACTAGAAGGCACTTGGACTATCAAGGATAACTAGCGGGCTCTTGGACTATGTAGGTTACCAGCGGGCACTTGAACTATCTAGGTTTACGAACGTGCACTTGGACTATGTAGGTAACCTAGCGGGCACTTGGACTGTCTAGGTTATCTAGCGGGCACTTGGACTATCTAGGTTAACGAACGGGCACTTGGACTATGTAGGTTAACTAGCGGACACTTCGACTATCTAGGTTAGCTAACGGGCAATTGGACTATCTAGGTTACCTAGCGCGCACTTGGACTATTTAGGTTACCTAGCGGGCACTTGGACTATCTAGGTTACCTAGCAGGCACTTTGACTATCTAGGTTAACTAACGGGCACTTGCACTATGTAGGTTGCTTACGGAGCACTTGGACTATGTAGGTCCTATCGGGCACTTGGACTATGTAGGTTCCCTAGCGGGTACTTGGATTGTCTAGGTTAACTAGCGGGCAATTGCACTGTCTAGGTTACCTAGTGGGCACTTGGACTATGTAGTTTACCTAGCAGGCACTTGGAATGTTTAGGTTAACTAGCGTGCACTTGGACTATCTAGGTTACCTAGCGGGCACTTGGACTATGTAGGTTCCCTAGCTGGCACTTGGACTATGTAGGTAACCTAGTGGTCACTTGGACTATCTAGGTTACCTAGCGGGCACTTGGACTATGTAGGTTAACTAGCAGGCCCTTGGACTATGTAAGTTAACTAGAGGTCACTTGGACGATCCTGGATAACAAGCGGCCACTTGGACTATCTAGGTTAATTAGCGTGCACTTGGACTCTCTAGGTTACCTAGTGGGAACTTGGACTATGTAGGTTCTCTAGCGGGCATTTGGACAATATAGGTTGCCTAGCGGGCACTTGGACTATGTAGGTTACCTAGCGGGCACTTGGACTATGTAGGTTAACTAGCGGGCACTTGGATTATCTAGGTTAACTAACAGGCACTTGGACTATGTATGTTCCAGAGCAGGCAATTGGACTATGTAGGTTCCCTAGCGGACACTTGGACTATCTAGGTTCCCTAAAGGGCACTTCGACTATGTAGGTTTACTAGCGGACAATTGGACAATCTAGGTTAACTAGCGGGTACTTGGACTATCTAGGTTAACTAGCGGGCACTTGGATTATCTAGGTTAACTAACAGCCACTTGGACTATGTAGGTTAACTAGCGGACAATTGGACAATCTAGGTTAACTAGCGGGCCCTTGGACTATGTAGGTTAACTAGCGGACACTTGCACTATGTAGGATACCCAGCGGGCACTTGGACTATCTAGGTTAACTAGCGGGCAATTGGACTGTCTAGGTTACCTAGCAGGCACTTGGACTATGTAGGTTAACTAGCGGGCTCTTGGACTATGTACATTCCCTAGCGGGCACTTGGACTATGTACGTTACCTAGCGGGCACGTGGACTATGTAGGTAACCTAGTGGTCACTTGCCTGTCTAGGTTACCTAGCGGGCACTTGGACTATCTAGGTTAACTACCGGGCCCTTGGTCTATGTAGGTTAACTAGAGGGCATTAGGACAATCCTGGTTAACTAGAGGGCACTTGGACTATCTAGGTTAACTAGCGGGCACTTGGACTATGTAGGTTGCCTAGCGAGCACTTGGAATATGTAGGTTCCCTAGCGGGCACTTGGACTATGTAGGTTCCCTAGAGGTTACTTGGACTGTCTAAGTTAACTAGCGTGCAATTGGACTGTCTAGGTTACCTAGTGGGCACTTGAACTATGTAGTTTACCTAGCAGGCACTCGGACTATGTAGGTTCCCTAGCGGGCATTTGGACTATATAGGTTGCCTAGCGGGCACTTGGACCATGTAGGTTAACTAGAGGGCACTTGGATTATCTAGGTTAAGTAACAGGCACTTGGACTATGTATGTTCCAGAGCGGGGAATTGGACTATGTAGGTTCCCTAGCGGGCACTTGGACTTTGTAGGTTACCTAACGGCCACTTGGACTATGCTGGTTACCTAGCGGGCACTTGGACTTCTAGGTTAACGAACGGGCACTTGGACTATTTAGGTTGCCTAGCGGGCACTTGGACGATCTAGGTTAGGTAACGGGCACTTGTACTATCTAGGTTACCTAGCAGGAACTTGGATTATGTAGGATACAAGCGAGCACTAGGACTATCTAGGTTACCTAACGGGCACTTGGACTATCTAGGTTAGCTAACAGGAACTTGGACTATCTAGGTTACCTAGCGGGCACTAGGACCCTGTAGGTTACCTAGCGGGGACTTGGACAATCTAGGTTAACTAGCGGGTTCTTGGATTATGAAGGTTAAGTAGCGGGCCCTTGGACTATGTTGCTTAACTAGCGGACACTTGGAGGTTCTAGGTTAACTAGCGGGCACTTGGACTATCTAGGTTAACTAGCGGGCACTTGGATTATCTAGGTTACCTAGCAGCTACTTGCACGATGCAGGTTCCCTAGCGGGCACTTGGACTATGTAGGTTCCCTATTGGGCACTTGGACTTTGTAGGTTACCAGCGGGCACTTGGTCTATGTACATACCCTAGCGGGCACTTGGACTATCTAGGTTACTTAGCGGGCACTTGGACTATGTACGTCCCCTAGTGGGCACTTGGACTATCTACGTTACCTAGCGGGTACTTGGATTATCTAGGTTAACTAGCTAGCACTTGGACTATCTAGGTTAACTAACAGGCACTTGGACTATGTAAGTTCCCTAGCGGGAACTTGGACTATGTGGGTTCCCTAGCGGGCATTTGGACTATCTAGGTTACCTAACGAGTACTTGGACTATAGGTTCCCTAGCGGGCACTTGGATTATGTGAGTTCCCTATCGGGCACTTGGACTATGTAGGTTACTAGCGGGCATTTGGACTATGTAGGTTACCTAACGGGCACTTGGACTATGTATGTTCCAGAGCGGACAATTGGACTATGTATGTTCCCGAGCGAGCACTTGGACTATCTAGGTTCCCTAATGGGCACTTGGACTATGTAGGTTAATAGCGGACAATTGGATGATCTAGGTTAACTAGTGGGCACTTGGACTATCTAGGTTAACTAGCAGGCCCTTGGACTACCTAGGTTACCCAGCAGGCACTTGGACTATTTGGGTTAACTAGCGGGCACTTGGACTATGTAGGTTACCTAGCGGACACTGCACTATGTAGGTTACCTAGCGGGCACTTGGACTATGTAGGTTAACTAAGGGCACTTGGACAATCTAGGTTAACTAGCGGGCACTTGGACTATCTAGGTTATCTAGCAGGCACTTGGATTATGAAGGATCCCTAGCGGACAAATGGACTATCTAGGTTACCTAGCTGTCACTTGGACTATGTAGGTTAACTAGCGGACACTTGCACGATCTAGGTTAACTAGTGGGCCCTTGCACTATGTAGGTTAACTAGCGGGTCCATGGATTATGTAGGTTTGCTAGGGGGCACTTGGACTATCTAGGTTAACTAGTGGGCACTTAGACTATGTAGTTTCCCTAGCGGGCATTTGGACTATTTAGGTTACCTAGCGGGCACTTGGACTATGTAGGTTATCTAGCGGGCCCTTGGACTATCTAGGTTACCTAGCAGGCATTTTGACTATCTAGGTTAACTAACGGGCACTTGGACTATGTAGGGTAACTAGCGGGCACTTGGACTGTCTAGGTTACCTAACGGGCACTTGGATTATCTAGGTTAATGAACGGGCACTTGGACTATGTAGGTTACCTAGCCACCACTTGGACTATCTAGGTTAGCTAACAGGCACTTGGAATATCTAGGTTCCCTAGCGGGCACTTGGACTATCTAGGTTACCTAGCTGGCACTTGGATTTTGTAGGTCAACTCGCGGGCCCTTGGACTATCTAGGTTAGCTAACGCGCACTTGGACTATGTATGTTCCAGAGTGGGCACTTGGATTATGTAGGTTGCCTAGCGGACATTTAGACTATGTAGGTTTCCTTGCGGGCATTTGGACTATGTAGGTTACCTAGCGGGCACTTGGACTATGTAGGTTCCCTAACGGGCACTTGGACTATGTAGGTTCCCTAGCGGTCACGTGGACTATGTAGGCTCCCTAGAAGGAACTTGGACTATGTAGGTTAACTAGCGGGCACTTGGACTCACCAGGTTACCAAGCGGGCACTTGGACTATGTAGGTTACCTGTCGCGCACTTTGACTATGTTGGTTATCTAGCGGGCACTTAGACTATCCAGGTTACGAAGCAGGCACTTGGAATATGTAGGTTACCAAACGGGCACTTGGACTATCTAGGTTAACGAACGGACACTTGGACTATGTAGGTAACCTAGCGGGCACTTGGACTGTCTAAGTTACATAGCGGGTACTTGGACTATCTAGGTTAACTAACAGGCACTTGGACTATGTATGTTCCAGAGCGGACAGTTGGACTATGTAGGTTCCCTAGCGGGCACTTGGACTATCTAGGTTCCCTAACGGGCACTTGGACTATGTAGGTTAACTAGCGGACAATTGGATGATCTTGGTTAACTAGCGGGTACTTGGACTATGTATGTTACCTAACAGGCACTTGGACTATGTAGGTTCCGTATCGGGCACTTGGACAATGTTGGTTAACTAGCGGGCACTAGGACGATGTAGGTTACCTAGGGGGCACTTGGACTATCTAGGTTAGGTAACGGGCACTTGGACTATCTAGGTGACCTAGTGGGAACTTGGACTATGTAGATTACATAGCGGACACTTTGACTATCTTGGTTACCTAGCGGACACTTGGACGAACTAGGTTAACGAGCGGGCCCTTGCACTATGTAGGTTACCTAACGGGCACTAGGACTATCTAGGTTAGCTAACAGGAACTTGGACTATCTAGGTTACCTAGCGGGCACTTTGACTATGTAGGTTACCTAACGGGCACTTGGACTATGCAGGTAACCTAGAGGGCACTTGGACTGTCTAGGTTACCTAGCGGGCACTTGGACTTCTAGGTTAAGGAACGGGCACTCGGACTATGTAGGTTGCCTAGCGGGCAATTGGACGATCTAGGATAGGTAACGGGCCATTGACTGTCTAGGTTACCTAGCGGGAACTTGGACTATGTAGGTTCCCTAGCGGGCACTTGGACTTTGTATGTTCCAGAGCGGGGAATTGGACTATGTAGGTTCCCTAGCGGGCACTTGGACTTTGTAGGTTACCTAACGGCCACTTGGACTATGCAGGTTACCTAGCGGGCACTTGGACTTCTAGGTTAACGAACGGGCACTTGGACTATGTAGGTTGCCTAGCGGGCACTTGGACGATCTAGGTTAGGTAACGGGCACTTGTACTATCTAGGTTACCTAGCAGGAACTTGGATTATGTAGGTTACATAGAGAGCACTAGGACTATCTCGGTTACCTAACGGGCACTTGGACTATCTAGGTTAGCTAACAGGAACTTGGACTTTCTAGGTTACCTAGCGGGCACTAGGACCCTGTAGGTTACCTAGCGGGGACTTGGACAATCTAGGTTAACTAGCGGGTTCTTGGACTATGAAGGTTAAGTAGCGGGCCCTTGGACTATGTTGGTTAACTAGCGGACACTTGGAGGTTCTAGGTTAACTAGCGGGCACTTGGACTATCTAGGTTAACTAGCGGGCACTTGGATTATCTAGGTTACCTAGCAGGCACTTGCACGATGCAGGTTCCCTAGCGGGCACTTGGACTATCTAGGCTCCCTAACGGGCACTTGAACTATGTAGGTTCCCTATTGGGCACTTGGACTATGTAGGTTACCAGCGGGCACTTGGTCTATGTACATACCCTAGCGGGCACTTGGACTATCTATGTTACTTAGCGGGCACTTGGACTAAATACGTCCCCTAGTGGGCACTTGGACTATCTACGTTACCTAGCGGGTACTTGGATTATCTAGGTTAACTAGCTAGCACTTGGACTATCTAGGTTAACTAACGGGCACTTGGACTATGTAAGTTCCCTAGCGGGCACTTGGACTATGTGGGTTCCCTAGCGGGCACTTGGACTATGTAGGTTACCGAACGGGCACTTGGACTATGCAGGTAACCTAGCGGGCATTTGGACTGTCTAGGTTACCTAGCGGGCACTTGGACTTCTATGTTAACCAACGGGCACTCGGACTATGTAGGTTGCGCAGCGGGCAATTGGGCGATCTAAGATAGGTAACCAGCCCTTGACTATCTAGGTTACCTAGCGGGAACTTGGACTATGTAGGTTACCTAAGGGCACTTGGACTATGTAGGTTAACTAGCGGACACTTGGACAATCTAGGTTAACTAGCGGGCACGTGGACTATCTAGGTTAACTAAGGGGCCCTTCGACTATGTAGGTTAACTAGCGGGCACTTGGACTATCTAGGTTACCTAGCGGGCACTTGGTCTATGTACATACCCTAGCGGGCACTTGGGCTATCTGGGTTACCTAGCGGGCACTTGGAATATGTACGTCCCCTAGTGGGCACTTGGACTATCTAGGTTAACTAACGGGCAATAGGACTATCTAGGTTACCTAGCGGGCACTTGGACTATGTAGGTTACTAGCGGGCATTTGGACTATGTAGGTTCCCTAACGGGCACTTGGACTATGTAGGTTCCCTAGCGGTCACGTGGACTATGTAGGCTCCCTAGAAGGCACTTGGACTATGTAGGTTACCTATAGCGCACTTAGACTATGTTGGTTATCTAGCGGGCACTTAGACTATCCAGGTTACGAAGCAGGCACTTGGACTATGTAGGTTACCAAACGGGCACTTGAACTATCTAGGTTAACGAACGGACACTTGGACTATGTAGGTAACCTAGCGGGCATTTGGACTGTCTAAGTTACATAGCCGGCACATGGACTATCTAGGTTAACTAACAGGCACTTGGAGTATGTATGTTCCAGAGCGGACAGTTGGACTATGTAGGTTCCCTAGCGGGCACGTGGACTATCTAGGTTCCCTAAAGGGCACTTGGACTATGTAGGTTAACTAGAGGACAATTGGATGATCTAGGTTAACTAGCGGGTACTTGGACTATGTATGTTACCTAACAGGCACTTGGACTATGTAGGTTCTGGATCGGGCACTTGGACAATGTTGGTTAACTAGCGGGCACTACGACGATGTAGGTTACCTAGCGGGCACTTGGACTATCTAGGTTAGGTAACGGGCACTTGGACTATCTAGGTGACCTAGTGGGAACTTGGACTATGTAGATTACGTAGCGGACACTTTGACTATCTTGGTTACCTAGCGGACACTTGGACGAACTAGGTTAACGAGCGGGCCCTTGCACTATGTAGGTTACCTAACGGGCACTAGGACTATCTAGGTTAGCTAACAGGAACTTGGACTATCTAGGTTACCTAGCGGGCACTTTGACTATGTAGGTTACCTAACGGGCACTTGGACTATGCAGGTAACCTAACGGGCACTTGGACTATCTAGGTTACCTAGCGGGCACTTGGACTTCTAGGTTAAGGAACGGGCAATCGGACTATGTAGGTTGCCTAGCGGGCAATTGGACGATCTAGGATAGGTAACGGGCCATTGACTGTCTAGGTTACCTAGCGGGAACTTGGACTGTGTAGGTTTCCTAGCGGGCACTTGGACTATGTAGGTTACCTCAGGGCACTTGGACTATGTAGGTTAACTAGCGGACACTTGGACAATCTAGGTTAACTAGCGGGCAAGTGGACTATCTAGGTTAACTAAGGGGCCCTTCGACAATGTAGGTTAACTTGCGGGCACTTGGACTATCTAGGTTACCTAGCGGGCACTTGGTCTATGTACATACCCTAGCGGGCACTTGGGCTATCTGGGTTACCTAGTGGGCACTTGGAATATGTACGTCCCCTAGTGGGCACTTGGACTATCGAGGTTAACTAACGGGCAATAGGACTATCTAGGTTACCTAGCGGGCACTTGGACTATGTAGGTCAACTAGCGGGCCATTGGACTAACTAGGTTAGCTAACGGGCATTTGGATTATGTAGGTTACCTAGCGGACACTTGGACGATCTAGGTTAACTAGCGGGCCCTTGCACTATGTAGGTTAACTAGCGGGCCTTTGGACTATGTAGGTTAACTAGCGGGCACTTGGATTATCTAAGTTACCTAGCGGGCACTTGAACTATGTAGGTTACCTAGTGGGCCCTTACACTATCTAGGCTAGCTAACGGTCACTTGGACTATGTAGGTTAATTAGCGGGTACTTGGACTATGTAGGTTCCCTAGCGGGCATTTGGACTATATAGATTACCTAGCGGGCACATGGACTTTGTAAGTTACCTAGCGGGCACTTGGACTATCTAGGTTACCTAGCGGGCACTTGGATGATACAGGTTCCCTAGACAGCACTAAGACTATTGGTTCCCTAACGGGCACTTGGACTATGTAGGTTCCATAGAGGGCACTTGGACTATGTAGGTTCCCTATCGGGCACTTGGACTATATAGGTTTCTATTGGGCACTTGGACTATGTAGGTTAACTAGCAGGCACATGGACTATCTAGGTTAACTAGCGGGCCCTTGGACTATCTTGGTTTACTAGCGGGCACTTGGACTATCTAGGTTAACTAGTGGGCACTTGGACTATGTAGTTTCCCTAGCGGGCCCTTGGACTATCTAGGTTTACTAGCGGGCACTTGGACTATCTATGTTAACTAGCGGGCCCTTGGACTATGTAGTTTCCCTAGCGGGCATTTGGATTATTTAGGTTACCTAGCGGGCACTTGGACTATGTAGGTTACCTAGCGGGCACTTGGGCTATCTAGGTTACCTAGCGGGCACTTGGACTATGTAGGTTAACTAGAAGGCACTTGGACTATCAAGGATACCTAGCGGGCTCTTGGACTATGTAGGTTACCAGCAGGCACTTGGACTATCTAGGTTAACGAACGTGCACTTAGACTATGTAGGTGACCTAGCAGGCATTTGGACTGTCTAGGTTACCTAGCGGGCACTTGGAATATCTAGGTTAATGAACGGGCACTTGGACTATGTAGGTTAACTAGCGGACACTTCGACTATCTAGGTTAGCTAACGGGCAATTCGACTATCTAGGTTACCTAGCGCGCACTTGGACTCTGTAGGTTACCTAGCGGGCACTTGGACTATCTAGGTTACCTAGCAGGCACTTTGACTATCTAGGTTAACTAACGGGCACTTGGACTATGTAGGTTGCTTAGCGAGCACTTGGACTATGTAGGTTCCCTAGCGGGCACTTGGACTATGTCGGTTCCCTAGCGGGTACTTGGACTGTCTAGGTTAACTAGCGGGCAATTGCACTGTCTAGGTTACCTAGCGGGTACTTGGACTATGTAGGTTTCCTAGCGGGCACTTGGACTATGTAGGTAACCTAGTGGTCCCTTGGACTGTCTAGGTTACCTAGCGGGCACTTGGACTATGTAGGTTAACTAGCGGGCACTTGGTCTATGTAGGTTAACTAGCAGGACCTTGGACTATGTAAGTTAACTGGAGGGCACTTGGACTATCTAGGTTAACTAGCGTGCACTTGGACTATCTAGATTACCTAGCGGGAACTTGGACTATGTAGGTTCCCTAGCGGGCATTTGGACTATATAGGTTACCTAGCGGGCACTTGGACTATGTAGGTTACCTAGCAGGCACTTGGACTATGTAGGTTAACTAGCGGGCACTTGGATTATCTAGGTTAACTAACAGGCATTTGGACTATGTATGTTCCAGAGCGGGCAATTGGACTATGTAGGTTCCCTAGCGGGCACTTGGACTATCTAGGTTTCCTAAAGGGCACTTGGACTATGTAGGTTAACTAGTGGACAATTGGACGATCTAGGTTAACTAGCGGGTACTTGGACTATCTAGGTTAACTAGCGGGCACTTGGACTATGTAGGTTAACTAGCGGACACTTGCACTATGTAGGTTACCTAGCGGGCACTTGGACTATGTAGGTTAACTAGCGGGCACTTGGACTATGTAGGTTAACTAGCGGACACTTGCACTATGTAGGTTACCTATCGGACACTTGGACTAAGTACCTTACCTAGCGGGCACTTGGACTATCTATGTTAACTAGCGGGCACTTGGACTATGTAGATTAACTAGAGAACACTTGGACGATCTAGGTTAACAAGTGGGCCCTTGGACTATGTAGATTAAATACCCGGCACTTGGATGATCTAGGTTAACTAGCGGGCACTTGGACTATCAAAGTTAACAAGCGAGCCCTTGGACTATGTAGGTTAACTAGCAGGCCCTTGGACTATCTAGGTTACCTAGATAGCACTTGGACTATATAGGTTCCCTAGCGGGCACTTGGACTCTCTAGGTTAACGAACGGACACTTGGACTATGTAGGTAACCTAGCCGGCACTTGGACTGTCTAGGTTACATAGCGGGCACTTGGACTTCTAGGTTAACGAATGGGCACTTGGCCAATGTAGGTTGCCTAGCGAGCACTTGGAATATCTAGGTTAGGTAACGGGCACTTGGACTATCTAGGTTACCTCACGGGAACTTGGACAATGTAGGTTACCTAGCGGGCACTTTGACTATCTGGGTTACCTAGCGGGCACTTGGACTATATAGGTTAGCTAACAGGAACTTGGACTATGTAGGTTACCTAGCGGGCACTAGTACTATGTAGGTAACCTAGCGGGCACTTGGACTATCTAGGTTAACTAGCGCGTTCGTGGACTATGTAGGTTAACTAGCGGGCCCTTGGACTATGTAGGTTAATTAGCGGACACTTGGAGGTTCTAGGTTAACTAGCGGACACTTGGACTATCTAGGTTAACTAGTGGGCACTTGGATTATCTTGGTTACCTAGAAGGCACTTGCACGATGCAGCTTCCCTAGCGGGCACTTGGACTATTTAGGTTCCCTAAAGGGCACTTGGACTATGTAGGTTAACTAGCGGACAATTGGATGATCTAGGTTAACTAGCGGGCACTTGGACTATGTAGGTTAACTAGCGGACACTTGCACTATGTAGGTTACCTAGCGGGCACTTGGACTGTGTAGGTTAACTAGCGGGCACTTGGACTATGTAGGTTAACTAGCGGACACTTGCACTATGTAGGTTACCATCGGGCACTTGGAATAAGTACCTTACCTAGCGGGCACTTGGACTATCTATGTTAACTAGCGGGCACTTGGACTATGTAGATTAACTAGAGAACACTTGGATGATCTAGGTTAACAAGTGGGCCCTTGGACTATGTAGATCAAATACCCGGCACTTGGATGATCTAGGTTAACTAGCGGGCACTTGGACTATCAAAGTTAACAAGCGAGCCCTTGGACTATGTAGGTTAACTAGCAGGCCCTTGGACTATCTAGGTTACCTAGATAGCACTTGGACTCTATAGGTTCCCTAGCGGGCACTTGGACTCTCTAGGTTAACGAACGGACACTTGGACTATGTAGGTAACCTAGCCGGCACTTGGACTGTCTAGGTTACATAGCGGGCACTTGGACTTCTAGGTTAACGAATGGGCACTTGGCCAATGTAGGTTGCCAAGCGAGCACTTGGACTATCTAGGTTAGGTAACGGGCACTTGGACTATCTAGGTTACCTCACGGGAACTTGGACAATGTAGGTTACCTAGCGGGCACTTTGACTATCTGGGTTACCTAGCGGGCACTTGGACTATCTAGGTTAGCTAACAGGAACTTGGACTATGTAGGTTACCTAGCGGGCACTAGGACTATGTAGGTAACCTAGCGGGCACTTGGACTATCTAGGTTAACTAGCGCGTTCGTGGACTATGTAGGTTAACTAGCGGGCCCTTGGACTATGTAGGTTAACTAGCGGACACTTGGAGGTTCTAGGTTAACTAGCGGACACTTGGACTATCTAGGTTAACTAGCGGGCACTTGGATTATCTTGGTTACCTAGAAGGCACTTGCACGATGCAGCTTCCCTAGCGGGCACTTGGACTATTTAGGTTCCCTAAAGGGCACTTGGACTATGTAGGTTAACTAGCGGACAATTGGATGATCTAGGTTAACTAGCGGGCACTTGGACTATGTAGGTTAACTAGCGGACACTTGCACTATGTAGGTTACCTAGCGGGCACTTGGACTGTGTAGGTTAACTAGCGGACACTTGGACTATGTAGGTTAACTAGCGGACACTTGCACTATGTAGGTTACCTATCGGGCACTTGGACTAAGTACCTTACCTAGCGGGCACTTGGACTATCTATGTTAACTAGCGGGCACTTGGACTATGTAGATTTACTAGAGAACACTTGGACGATCTAGGTTAACAAGTGGGCCCTTGGACTATGTAGATTAAATACCCGGCACTTGGATGATCTAGGTTAACTAGCGGGCACTTGGACTATCAAAGTTAACAAGCGAGCCCTTGGACTATGTAGGTTAACTAGCAGGCCCTTGGACTATCTAGGTTACCTAGATAGCACTTGGACTCTATAGGTTCCCTAGCGGGCACTTGGACTATCTAGGTTAACGAACGGACACTTGGACTATGTAGGTAACCTAGCCGGCACTTGGACTGTCTAGGTTACATAGCGGGCACTTGGACTTCTAGGTTAACGAATGGGCACTTGGCCAATGTAGGTTGCCTAGCGAGCACTTGGACTATCTAGGTTAGGTAACGGGCACTTGGACTATCTAGGTTACCTCACGGGAACTTGGACAATGTAGGTTACCTATCGGGCACTTTGACTATCTGGGTTACCTAGCGGGCACTTGGACTATCTAGGTTAGCTAACAGGAACTTGGACTATGTAGGTTACCTAGCGGGCACTAGGACTATGTAGGTAACCTAGCAGGCACTTGGACTATCTAGGTTAACTAGCGCGTTCGTGGACTATGTAGGTTAACTAGCGGGCCCTTGGACTATGTAGGTTAACTAGCGGACACTTGGAGGTTCTAGGTTAACTAGCGGACACTTGGACTATCTAGGTTAACTAGCGGGCACTTGGATTATCTTGGTTACCTAGAAGGCACTTGCACGATGCAGCTTCCCTAGGGGGCACTTGGACTATTTAGGTTCCCTAAAGGGCACTTGGACTATGTAGGTTAACTAGCGGACAATTGGATGATCTAGGTTAACTAGCGGGTACTTGGACTATGTAGGTTACCTAACAGGCACTTGGACTATGTAGGTTCCGTATCGGGCACTTGGACAATATTGGTTAACTAGCGGGCACTAGGACGATGTAGGTTACCTAGCGGGCACTTGGACTATCTAGGTTAGGTAACAGGCACTTGGATTATCTAGGTTACCTAGTGGGAACTTGGACTATGTACGTTACGTAGCGGACACTTTGACTATCTTGGTTACCTAGCGGACACTTGGACGAACTAGGTTAACGAGTGGGCCCTTGGACTATGTAGGTTACCTAGCGGGCACTAGGAATATCTAGGTTAGCTAACAGGAACTTGGACTATCTAGGTTACCTAGCGGGCACTTTGACTATGTAGGTTACCTAGCGGGCCCTTGGACTATCGAGGTTAGCTAACGGGTACTTGGACTATCTAGGTTACCTAGCGGACACTTGGACTATGTAGGTTACCTAACGGGCACTTGGACTATTCAGGTAACCTAGCGGGCATTTGGACTGTCTAGGTTACCTAGCGGGCACTTGGACTTCTATGTTAACCAACGGGCACTCGGACTATGTAGGTTGCCCGGGGGGCAATTGGGCGATCTAAGATAGGTAACCGGCCCTTGACTATCTAGGTTACCTAGCGGGAACTTGGACTGTGTAGGTTACCTAAGGGCACTTGGACTCTGTAGGTTAACTAGCGGACACTTGGACAATCTAGGTTAACTAGCGGGCACGTGGACTATCTAGGTTAACTAAGGGGCCCTTCGACTATGTAGGTTAACTAGCGGGCACTTGGACTATCTAGGTTACCTAGCGGGCTCTTGGTCTATGTACATACCCTAGCGGGCACTTGGGCTATCTGGGTTACCTAGCGGGCACTTGGAATATGTACGTCCCCTAGTGGGCACTTGGACTATCTAGGTTAACTAGCGGGCATTTGGACTATGTAGGTTCCCTAGCGGTCACGTGGACTATGTAGGCTCCCTAGAAGGCATTTGGACTATGTAGGTTACCTATAACGCACTTAGACTATGTTGGTTATCTAGCGGGCACTTAGACTATCCAGGTTACGAAGCAGGCACTTGGACTATGTAGGTTACCAAACGGGCACTTGGACTATCTAGGTTACCTAGCAGGCACTTTGACTATCTAGGTTAACTAACGGGCACTTGGACTATGTAGGTTGCTTAGCGAGCACTTGGACTATGTAGGTTCCCTAGCGGGCACTTGGACTATGTCGGTTCCCTAGCGGGTACTTGGACTGTCTAGGTTAACTAGCGGGCAATTGCACTGTCTAGGTTACCTAGCGGGTACTTGGACTATGTAGGTTTCCTAGCGGGCACTTGGACTATGTAGGTAACCTAGTCGTCACTTGGACTGTCTAGGTTACCTAGTGGGCACTTGGACTATGTAGGTTAACTAGCGGGCACTTGGTCTATGTAGGTTAACTAGCAGGACCTTGGACTATGTAAGTTAACTGGAGGGCACTTGGACGATCCTGGTTAACTAGCGGCAACTTGGACTATCTAGGTTAACTAGCGTGCACTTGGACTATCTAGATTACCTGGCGGGAACTTGGACTATGTAGGTTCCCTAGCGGGCATTTGGACTATATAGGTTACCTAGCGGGCACTTTTACTATGTAGGTTACCTAGCAGGCACTTGGACTATGTAGGTTAACTAGCGGGCACTTGGATTATCTAGGTTAACTAACAGGCATTTGGACTATGTTTGTTCCAGAGCGGGCAATTGGACTATGTAGGTTCCCTAGTGGGCACTTGGACTATCTAGGTTTCCTAAAGGGCACTTGGACTATGTAGGTTAACTAGCGGACAATTGGACGATCTAGGTTAACTAGCGGGCACTTGGACTATCTAGGTTAACTAGCGGGCACTTGGACTATGTAGGTTAACTAGCGGACACTTGCACTATGTAGGTTACCTAGCGGGCACTTGGACTATGTAGGTTAACTAGCGGGCACTTGGACTATGTAGGTTAACTAGCGGACACTTGCACTATGTAGGTTACCAATCGTGCACTTGGACTAAGTACCTTACCTAGCTGGCACTTGGACTATCTATGTTAACTAGCGGGCACTTGGACTATGTAGATTAACTAGAGAACACTTGGACTATCTAGGTTAACAAGTGGGCCCTTGGACTATGTAGATCAAATACCCGGCACTTGGATGATCTAGGTTAACTAGCGGGCACTTGGACTATCAAAGTTAACAAGCGAGCCCTTGGACTATGTAGGTTAACTAGCAGGCCCTTGGACTATCTAGGTTACCTAGATAGCACTTGGACTATATAGGTTCCCTAGCGGGCACTTGGACTATCTAGGTTAACGAACGGACACTTGGACTATGTAGGTAACCTAGCCGGCACTTGGACTGTCTAGGTTACATAGCGGGCACTTGGACTTCTAGGTTAACGAATGGGCACTTGGCCAATGTAGGTTGCCTAGCAAGCAATTGGACTATCTAGGTTAGGTAACGGGCACTTGGACTATCTAGGTTACCTCACGGGAACTTGGACAATGTAGGTTACCTAGCGGGCACTTTGACTATCTGGGTTACCTAGCGGGCACTTGGACTATCTAGGTTAGCTAACAGGAACTTGGACTATGTAGGTTACCTAGCGGGCACTAGGACTATGTAGGTAACCTAGCGGGCACTTGGACTATCTAGGTTAACTAGCGCGTTCGTGGACTATGTAGGTTAACTAGCGGGCCCTTGGACTATGTAGGTTAACTAGCGGACACTTGGAGGTTCTAGGTTAACTAGCGGACACTTGGACTATCTAGGTTAACTAGCGGGCACTTGGATTATCTTGGTTACCTAGAAGGCACTTGCACGATGCAGCTTCCCTAGCGGGCACTTGGACTATTTAGGTTCCCTAAAGGGCACTTGGACTATGTAGGTTAACTAGCGGACAATTGGATGATCTAGGTTAACTAGCGGGCACTTGGACTATGTAGGTTAACTAGCGGACACTTGCACTATGTAGGTTACCTAGCGGGCACTTGGACTGTGTAGGTTAATTAGCGGGCACTTGGACTATGTAGGTTACCTAGCGGGCACGTGGACTATCTAGGTTAGGTAACAGGCACTTGGACTATCTAGGTTACCTAGTGGGAACGTGGACTATGTACGTTACATAGCGGACACTTTGACTATCTTGGTTACCTAGCGGACACTTGGACGAACTAGGTTAACGAGCGGGCCCTTGGACTATGTAGGTTACCTAGCGGGCACTAGGAATATCTAGGTTAGCTAACAGGAACTTGGACTATCTAGGTTACCTAGCGGGCACTTTGACTATGTAGGTTACCTAGCGGGCCCTTGGACTATCGAGGTTAGCTAACGGGTACTTGGACTATCTAGGTTACCTAGCGGGCACTTGGACTATGTAGATTACCTAACGGGCACTTGGACTATGCAGGTAACCTAGCGGGCATTTGGACTGTCTAGGTTACCTAGCGGGCACTTGGACTTCTAGGTTAACCAACGGGCACTCGGACTATGTAGGTTGCCCAGCGGGCATTGGGCGATCTAAGATAGGTAACCGGCCCTTGACTATCTAGGTTACCTAGCGGGAACTTGGACTATGTAGGTTACCTAAAGGCACTTGGACTATGTAGGTTAACTAGCGGACACTTGGACAATCTAGGTTAACTACCGGGCACGTGGACTATCAAGGTTAACTAAGGGCCCTTCGACTATGTAGGTTAACTAGCGGGCACTTGGACTATCTAGGTTACCTAGCGGGCACTTGGTCTATGTACATACCCTAGCGGGCACTTGGGCTATCTGGGTTACCTAGCGGGCACTTGGAATATGTACGTCCCCTATTGGGCACTTGGACTATCTAGGTTAACTAACGGGCAATAGGACTATCTAGGTTACCTAGCGGGCACTTGGACTATATAGGTCAACTGGCGGGCCCTTGGACTATCTAGGTTAGCTAACGGGCATTTGGTTTATGTAGGTTAACTAGCGGGCCTTTGGACTATGTAGGTTAACTAGCGGGCACTTGGATTATCTAAGTTACCTAGCGGGCACTTGAACTATGTAGGTTAACTAGTGGGCCCTTAGACTATCTAGGCTAGCTAACGGACACTTGTACTATGTAGGTTAATTAGCGGGTACTTGGACTATGTAGGTTCCCTAGCGGGCATTTGGACTATATAGATTACCTAGCGGGCACTTGGACTTTGTAAGTTACCTAGCGGGCACTTGGACTATCTAGGTTACCTAGCGGGCACTTGGATGATACAGGTTCCCTAGCCAGCACTAAGACTATTGATTCCCTAACGGGCAATTGGACTATGTAGGTTCCCTAAAGGGCACTTGGACTATATAGGTTTCTATCGGGCACTTGGACTATGTAGGTTAACTAGCGGGCACATGGACTATCTAGGTTACCTAGCGGGCACTTGGACTATCTAGGTTACCTAGCGGGCACTTGGACTATGTAGATTAACTAGAAGGCACTTGGACTATCAAGGTTACCTAGCGGGCTCTTGGACTATGTAGGTTACCAGCGGGCACTTGGACTATCTAGGTAAACGAAAGTGCACTTGGGCTATGTAGGTAACTTAGCGGGCACTTGGACTGTCTAGGTTACCTAGCGGGCACTTGGACTATCTAGGTTAACGAACGGGCACTTGGACTATGTAGGTTAACTAGCGGACCCTTGGACTATCTAGGTTAGCTAACGGGCAATTGGACTATCAAGGTTACCTAACGGGCACTTGGACTATGTAGGTTACCTAGCGGGCACTTGGACTATCTAGGTTACCTAGCAGGCACTCTGACTATCTTGGTTAACTACGGGGCACTTGAACTATGTAGGTTGCCAAGCGAGCACTTGCACTATGTAGGTTCCCTAGCGCGCGCTTGGACTATGTAGGTTCCCTTGCGGGTACTTGGACTGTCAAGGTTAACAAGCGGGCAATTGGACTGTCTAGGTTACCTAGTGGGCACTTGGACTATGTAGTTTACCTAGCAGGCACTTGGACTATGTAGGTTAGCTAGTGGGCACTTGGACTATCTAGGTTACCTAGCGGGCACTTGGACTATGTACGTTCCATAGCGGGCACTTGGGCTATCTACGTTACCTAGCGGGCACTTGGACTATGTAGGTTAACGAACGGGCACTTGGACTATGTAGATAACTTAGTGGTCACTTGAACTGTCTAGGTTACCTAGCGGACACTTGGACTATGTAGGTTAACTAGCGGGCACTTGGACTATCTAGGTTAACTAGCGGGCACATGGACTATCTAGGTTAATTAGCGGGCACTTGGACTATGTAGGTTCCCTAGCGGGCATTTGGACTATATAGGTTACCTAGCGGGCACTTGGATTATGTAGGTTACCTAGCGGGCACTTGGACTATGTAGGTTAACTAGCGGGCACTTGGATTATCTAGGTTAACTAACAGGCACTTGGACTATGTATGTTCCAGAGCGGACAATTGGACTATGTAGGTTCCCTAGCGAGCACTTGGACTATCTAGGTTCCCTAAAGGGCACTTGGACTATGTAGGTTAACTAGCGGACAATTGGATGATCTAGGTTAACTAGTGGGCACTTGGACTATCTAGGTTAACTAGCAGGCCCTTGGACTACCTAGGGTACCTAGCAGGCACTTGGACTATTTGGGTTAACTAGCGGGCACTTGGACTATGTAGGTTACCTAGCGGACACTTGCACCATGTAGGTTACCTAACGGGCACTTGGACTATGTAGGTTAACTAAGGGCACTTGGACAATCTAGGTTAACTAGCGGGCACTTGGACTATCTAGGATACCTACCAGGCACTTGGATTATGAAGGATCCCTAGCGGGCAATTGGACTATCTAGGTTACCTAGCTGTCACTTGGACTATGTAGGTTAACTAGCAGACACTTGCACGATCTAGGTTAACTAGTGGGCCCTTGCACTATGTAGGTTAACTAGCGGGCCCATGGATTATGTAGGTTTACTAGGGGGCACTTGGACTATCTAGGTTAACTACTGGGCACTTGGACTATGTAGTTTCCCAAGCGGGCATTTGGACTATTTAGTTTACCTAGCGGGCACTTGGACTATGTAGGTTTTCTAGCGAGCACTTGGACTATCTAGGTTACCTAGCAGGCACTTTGACTATCTAGGTTAACTAACGGGCACTTGGACTATGTAGGGTAATTAGCGGGCACTTGGCCTGTCTAGGTTACCTAACGGGCACTTGGATTATCTAGGTTAACGAACGGGCACTTGGACTATGTAGGTTACCTAGCCACCACTTGGACTATCTAGGTTAGCTAACAGGCACTTGGACTATCTAGCTTCCGTAGCGGGCACTTGTACTATCTAGGTTACCTAGCTGGCACTTGGACTATATAGGTCAACTAGCGGGCCCTTGGACTATCTAGGTTAGCTAACGCGCACTTGGACTATGTATGTTCCAGAGTGGGCACTTGGATTATGTAGGTTGCCTAGCGGACATTTAGACTATGTAGGTTTCCTTGCGGGCATTTGGACTATGTAGGTTACCTAGCGGCACGTGGACTATGTAGGTTCCCTAACGGGCACTTGGACTATGTCGGTTCCCTAGCGGTCACGTGGACTATGTAGGCTCCCTAGAAGGCACTTGGACTATGTAGGTTAACTAGCGGGCACTTGGACTAACCACATTACCAAGCGGGCACTTGGACTATGTAGGGTACCCAATGGGCACTTGGACTATCTAGGTTAACGAACGGACACTTGGACCAAGTAGGTTAGCTATCAGGCACTTGGACTATCTAGGTTACCTAGCAGGCACTTGGACTATGTAGGTTACCTAGCGGACACTTGGACGATTTAGGTTAACTAGCGGGCACTTGGACTATCTAGGTTAACTAGCAGGCCCTTGGACTATCTAGGTTTACTAGCGGGCACTTGAACTATCTAGGTTAACTAGCGGGCACTTGGACTATGTAGGTTAACTAGCAGGCCCTTGGACTATCTAGGTTTACTAGCGGGCACTTATACTCTCTAGGTTACCTAGCGGACACTTGGACTATGTACCTTCCCTAGCGGGCACTTGGACTATCTAAGTTACCTAGCAGGCACTTGGATTATGAAGGATCCCTAGCTAGCAATTGGACTATCTAGGTTACCTAGCTGGCACTTGGACTATGTAGGTTAACTAGCGGACACTTGCACGATCTAGGTTAACTAGCGGGCCCTTGCACTATGTAGGTTAAATAGCGGGCCCATGGATTATGTAGGTTTACTAGGGGGCACTTGGACTATCTAGGTTAACTAGCGGGCACTTGGACGATGTAGTTTTCCTAGCGGGCATTTGGACAATTTTGGTTACCTAGCGGGCACTTGGACTATCTAGGATACCTAGCAGGCACTTTGACTATCTACGTTAACTAACGGGCACTTGGACTATGTAGGGTAACTAGCGGGCACTTGGACTGTCTAGGTTACCTAACGGGCACTTGGATTATCTAGGTTAACGAACGTGCACTTGGACTATGTAGGTTACCTAGCCGCCACTTGGACTATCTAGGTTAGCTAAAAGGCACTTGGACTATCTAGGTTCCCTAGCGGGCACTTGTACTATCTAGGTTACCTAGCTGGCACTTTGACTATGTAGGTCAACTTGCGGGCCCTTGGACTATCTAGGTTAGCTAACGGGCACTTGGACTATGTATGTTCCAGAGAGGGCACTTGGATTATGTGGGTTGCCTAGCGGACATATAGACTATGTAGGTTTCCTTGTGGGCATTTGGACTATGTAGGTTACTTAGCGGGCACTTGGACTATGTAGGTTCCCTAGCGGTCACGTGGACTATGTAGGCTCCCTAGATGGCACTTGGACTATGTAGGTTAACTAGCGGGCACTTGGACTATCCCGGTTACCAAGCGGGCACTTGGACTATGTAGGTTACCCAATGGGCACTTGGACTATCTAGGTTAACGAACGGACACTTGGACTATGTAGGTTAGCTATCAGGCACTTGGACTATCTAGGTTACCTAGCAGACACTTGGACGATTTAGGTTAACTAGCGGGCACTTGGACTATCTAGGTTAACTAGCAGGCCCTTGGACTATCTAGGTTTACTAGCGGGCACTTGGACTATCTAGGTTAACTAACGGGCACTTGGACAATGTAAGTTAACGAATGGGCACTTGGACTATGTAGGTTAACTAGCGGACACTTGGACTATCTTGGTTAGCTAACGGGCAATTGGACTATCAAGGTTACCTAACGGGCACTTGGACTATGTAGGTTACCTAGCGGGCACTTGGACTATCTAGGTTACCTAGCAGGCACTTTGACAATCTAGGTTAACTAATGGGAACTTGGACTATGTAGGTTGCCTAGCGAGCACTTGGACTATGTAGGTTCCCTAGCGGGAGCTTGGATTATATAGGTTCCTTAGCAGGTACTTGGACTGTCTAGGTTAACTTGCGGGCAATTCGACTGTCTAGATTACCTAGTGTGCACTTGGACTTAGTAGTTTACCTAGCAGGCACTTGGACTATGTAGGTTAACTAGCGGGCACTTGGACTCTCTAGGTTACCTAGCGGGCAATTGGACTATGTACTTTCCCTAGTGGGCACTTGGGCTATCTACGTTACCTAGCGGACACTTGGACTATGTAGGTTAACGAACGGGCACTTGGACTATGTAGGTAACCTAGTGGTCACTTGGACTGTCTAGATTACCTAGCGGGCACTTCTTCTATGTAGGTTAACTAGCGGGCACTTGGACTATCTAGGTAAACTAGCGGGCACTTGGACTATCTAGGTTAACTAGCGGGCCGTTGGACTATGTAGGTTCCCTAGCGGTCATTTGGACTATATAGGTTACCTAGCGGGCACTTGGATTATGTAGGTTACCTAGCGGGCACTTGGACTATGTAGGTTAACTAGCGGGCACTTGGATTATCTAGGTTAACTAACAGGCACTTGGACTATGTATGTTCCAGAGCGGACAATTGGACTATATAGGTTCCCTAGCGGGCACTTGGACTATCTAGGTTCCCTAAAGGGCACTTGGACTATGTAGGTTAACTAGCGGACAATTGGATGATCTAGGTTAACTAGCGGGTACTTAGACTATCTAGATTGACTAGGGGTCCCTTGGACTACGTAGGTTAACTAGCGGACACTTGCACTATGTAGGTTACCTAGCGGGCACTTGGACTATGTAGTTTAACTAACGGACACTTGCACTATGTAGGTTACCTAGCGGGCTCTTGGACTATGTAGGAAAACTAGCAGGCCCTTGGACTATCTAGGTTACCTAGCGGGCACTTGGACTATGTACCTCCCCTAGCGGGTACTTGGACTATCTAGGTTAACTAGCGTGCACTTGGACTATGTAGGTTAACTAGCGGACACTTGCACTATGTAGGTTACCTCGCGGGCACTTGGACTGTGTAGGTTAACTAGCAGGCCCTTGGACTATCTAGGTTACCTAGCAGGCACTTGGACTATGTAGGTTAACTAGCGGGCACTTGCACTCTCTAGGTTACCTAGCGGGCACTTGGACTATGTACCTCCCCTAGCGGGCACTTGGACTATCTATGTTAACTAGCGGGCACTTGGACTATGTAGGTTACCTAGCGGACACTTGCACTATGTAGGTTACCTAGCGGGCACTTGGACTATGTAGGTTAACTAGAGGACACTTGGACGATCTAGGTTAACAAGTAGGCCCTTGGACTATGTAGGTTAACTAGCCGGCATTGGACGATCTAGGTTAACTAGCGGGCGCTTGGACGATCTAGGTTAACCAGCGGGCACTTGGACTATCAAAGTTAACAAGCGAGCCCTTGGACTATGTAGGTTAACTAGCGGGCCCTTGGACTATCTAGGTTACCTAGATAGCACTTGGACTATATAGGTACCCTAGCGGGCACTTGGACTATCTAGGTTATCGAACGGGCACTTGGACTAGGCAGGTAACCTAGCCGGCACTTGGACTGTCTAGGTTACATAGCGGGCACTTAGACTTCTAGGTTAACGAATGGCCACTTGGACTATGTAGGTTGCCTAGCGAGCACTTGGACTATTTAGGTTAGGTAACGGGCACTTGGACTATCTAGGTTACCTAGCGGGAACTTGGACAATGTAGGTTACCTAGTGGGCACTTGGACTATCTAGGTTACCTAACGGGCACTTTGACTATCTTGGTTACCTAACCGGCACTTTGACTATCTAGGTTACCTAACGGCCACTTGGACTATGCAGGTTACCTAGCGGGCATGGGACTTCTAGGTTAATGAACGGGCACTTGGATTATGTAGGTTGCCTAGCGGGCACTTGGACGATCTAGGATAGGTAACGGGCACTTGTACTATCTAGGTTACCTAGCAGGAACTTGGATTATGTAGGTTACATAGCGAGCACTAGGACTATCTAGGTTACCTAACGGGCACTTGGACTATCTAGGTTAGCTAACAGGAACTTGGACTATCTAGGTTACCTAGCGGGCACTAGGACCCTGTAGGTTACCTAGCGGGCACTTGGACAATCTAGGTTAACTAGCGGGTTGTTGGACTATGAAGGTTAAGTAGCGGGCACTTGGACTATCTAGGTTAACTGGCGGGTACTTGGATTATCTAGGCTACCTAATGGGCACTTGAACTATGTAGGTTCCCTAGCGGGCACTTGGACTATCTAGGCTCCCTAACGGGCACTTCAACTATGTAGGTTCCCTATCGGGCACTTGGACTATGTAGGTTACCAGCGGGCACTTGGTCTATGTACATACCCTAGCGGGCACTTGGACTATCTAGGTTACTTAACGGGCACTTGGACTATGTACGTCCCTAGTGGGCACTTGGACTATCTACGTTACCTAGCGGGTACTTGGATTATCTAGGTTAACTAGCTAGCACTTGGACTATCTAGGTTAACTAACGGGCTCTTGGACTATGTAAGTTCCCTAGCGGGCACTTGGACTATGTGGGTTCCCTAGCGGGCATTTGGACTATCTAGGTTACCTAACGGGTACTTGGACTATGTAGGTTCCCTAGCAGGCACTTGGATTATGTAAGTTCCCTATCAGGCACTTGGACTATGTAGGTTACTAGCGGGCATTTGGACTATGTAGGTTACCTAACGGGCACTTGGACTATGTAGGTTCAGTATCGGACTATCGGCACTTGGACTATGTGGGTTCCCTAGCGGGCATTTGGACTATCTAGGTTACCTAACGGGCACTTGGACAATGTTGGTTAACTAGCGGGCACTGGGACTATGTAGGTTACCTAGAGGCCACTTTGACTATCTTGGTTACCTAGCAGGCACTTGGACTATGTAGGTTACCTAGCGGGCACTTGGACTATCTAGATTAGGTAACGGGCACTTGGACTATCTAGGTTCCCTAGTGGGAACTTGGACTATGTAGGTTACCTAGCGGCCACTTTGACTATCTTGGTTACCTAGCGGACACTTGGACTATGTAGGTTAATTAGCGGACACTTCGACGAACTAGGTTAACGAGCGGGCCCTTGCACTATGTAGGTTACCTAGCGGGCACTTGGACTATGTAGGTTACCTAGTGGGCACTTGGACTATCTAGGTTAATGAACGGGCACTTGGAATATTCAGGTAACCTAGCGGGCACTTGGACTGTCTAGGTTGCCTAGCGGGCACTTGGACTTCTAGGTTAACGAACGGGCACTTGGACTATGTAGGTTGCTTACCGAGCACTGGGACGATCTAGGTTAGGTAACGGGCACTTTGAGTATCTAGGTTACCTAGCGGGAACTTGGACAATGTAAGTTACCTAGCAGGCACTTGGACTATCTAAGTTACCTAACGGACACTTTGACTATCTAGGTTACATAGCGGGCACTTGGACTCTGTAGGTCAACTAGCGGCCTCTTGGACTATCTAGGTTAGCTAACTGGCACTTGGACTATGTAGGTTAACTAGCGGACACTTGCACGATCTAGGTTAACTAGCGGGCTCTTGGACTATGTAGGTTAACTAGCGGGCCCATTGACTATGTTGTTTAACTAGCGGGCACTTGGACGATCTAGGTTAACTAGCGGGCACTTGGACGATATAAGTTAACTAGCGTGCACTTGGATTATCTAGGTAACCTAACGGGTACTTGGACTATGTAGGTTCCCTAGCGGGCACTTGGATTATGTGAGTTCCCTATCGGGCAATTGGACTATGTAGGTTACTTGCGGGCATTTGGACTATGTAGGTTACCTAACGGGCACTTTGAGTATCTAGGTTACCTAGCGGGAACTTGGACAATGTAAGTTACCTAGCAGGCACTTGGACTATCTAGGTTACCTAACGGACACTTTGACTATCTAGGTTACATAGCGGGCACTTGGACTATGTAGGTTAACTAGCAAGCACTTGGACTCTAGGTTACCTAGCGGGCACTTGGATTATCTAGGTTACCTAGCGGGCACTTGGACTATCTAAGTTAACGAATGGGCATTTGGACTATATAGTTTACCTAGCGGGCACTTGGACTATGTAGGATCCCTATCGGACATTTGGACTACTTAGGTTACCTAGCGGGCACTTGGACTATCTAGGTTAACTAGCAGGCACTTGGACTATCTAGGTCAACTAGCGGGCCCTTGTACTATATAGGTTAACTAGCGAGCACTTGGACTATCTAGGTTAACTAGCTGACCTTGGACTACGTAGGTTAACTAGCGGGCCCTTGGACTATGTAGGTTAACTAGCGGGCACTTGGACTATCTAGGTTAACTAGAGGGCACTTGGACTATCTAGGTTAACTAGCGTGCACTTGGACTATCTAGGTTAACTAGCGGGCACTTGGATGATCAATGTTAACTAGCGGGCACTTGGACTATCTAGGTTAGCTAACGGGCACTTGAACTAAGTATGTCCCCTGGTGGGCACTTGGACACTCTAGGTTAACTAACGGGCACTAGGAGTATCTAGGTTAACTAGCGGGCACTTGGACTATCTAGGTTATCTAGCTGGCACTTGGACTATGAAGGTTCCGTAGCGGGCACTTGGATTATCTAGGTTACCTAGCGGGCACTTGGACTATGTAGGCCAACTAGCGGCCCCTTGGACTATCTAGGTTAGCTAACTGGCACTTGGACTATGTAGGTTAACTAGCGGACACTTGCACGATCAAGGTTAACTAGCGGGCTCTTGCACTATGTAGGTTAACTAGCGGGCCCATTGACTATATTGTTTAACTAGCGGGCACTTGGACGATCTAGGTTAACTAGCGGGCACTTGGACAATATAGGTTAACTAGCGGGCACTTGGATTATCTAGGTTACCTAATGGGTACTTGGACTATGTAGGTTCCCCAGCGGGCACTTGGATTATGTGAGTTCCCTATCTGGCACTTGGACTATGTAGGTTACTAGCAGGCATTTGGACTATGTAGGTTACCTAACGGTCACTTGGACTATGTAGGTTCCGTATCGGGCACTTGGACAATGTTGGTTAACTAGCGGGCACTGGGACTATGTAGGTTACCTAGCGGGCACTTCTACTATCTAGGTTAGGTAACGGGCACTTGGACTATCTAGGTTCCCTAGTGGGAACTTGGGCAATGTAGGTTACCTTGCGGCCACTTTGACTATTTGGTTACCTAGTGGGCACTTGGACTATGTAGGTTAATAAGCGGACACTTGGACGAACTAGGATAACGAGCGGGCCCTTGCACTATGTAGGTTACCTAGCGGGCACTTGGACTATAGGTCAACTAGCGGGCCCTTGGACTATCTAGGTTAGCTAACGGGCACTTGGACTATCTAGGTTACCTAGCGGGCACTTGGACTATATAGTTTACCTAGTAGGCACTTGGACTATGTAGGTTACCTAGTGGGCACTTGGACTATCTAGGTTAACGAACGGGCACTTGGAATATTCAGGTAACCCAGCGGGCACTTGGACTGTCTAGGTTACCTAGCGGGCACTTGGACTATGTAGGTTAACTAGCAGGCCCTTGGACTATCTAGGTTACCTAGCAGGAACTTGGACTATGTAGGTTAACTAGCGGGCACTTGCATTCTCTAGGTTACCTAGCGGGAACTTAGACTATGTACCTTCCCTAGCGGGCACTTGGACTATCTATGTTAACTAGCGGGCACTTCGACTATGTAGGTTACCTAGCGGGCACTTGGACTATCTAGGTTCCTATAGGGCACTTGGACTATGTATGTTAACTAGCGGACAATTGGACGATTTAGGTTAACTAGAGGTCCCTTGGACTACGTAGGTTACATGGCGGGCACTTGGACTATCTAGGTTAAATAGCGGGTACTTGGACTATGTAGTTTAACTAACGGACACTTGCACTATGTAGGTTACCTAGCGGGCTCTTGGACTATGTAGGAAAACTAGCAGGCCCTTGGACTATCTAGGTTACCTAGCGGGCACTTGGACTATGTACCTCCCCTAGCGGGCACTTGGACTATCTATGTTAACTAGCGGGCACTTGGACTATGTAGGTTACCTAGCGGACACTTGCACTATGTAGGTTACCTAGCGGGAACATGGACTATGTAGGTTAACTAGCGGGCACTTGCACTCTCTAGGTTACCTAGCGGGCACTTGGACTATGTACCTTCCCAGCGGGCACTTGGACTATCTAAGTTAACTAGCGGGCACTTGGACTATGTAGGTTACCTAGCGGGCACTTGTACTATCTAGGTTCCCTATAGAGCACATGAACTATGTATGTTAACTAGCGGAAAATTGGACGATCTAGGTTAACTAGCGGTCCCTTGGACTACGTAGGTTACCTAGCGGGCACTTGGACTATCTAGGTTAACTAGCGGACACTTGGACTATGTAGTTTAACTAACGGACACTTGCACTATGTAGGTTACCTAGCGGGCACTTGGACTATGTAGGATAACTAGCAGGCCCTTGGACTATCTAGGTTACCTAGCAGGCACTTGGACTATGTAGGTTAACTAGCGGGCACTTGCACTCTCTAGGTTACCTAGCGGGCACTTGGACTATATACCTCCCCTAGCGGGCACTTGGACTATCTATGTTAACTAGCGGGCACTTGGACTATGTAGGTTACCTAGCGGACACTTGCACTATGTAGGTTACCTAGCGGGCCCTTGGACTATGTAGGTTAACTAGAGGACACTTGGACGATCTAGGTTAACAAGTAGGCCCTTGGACTATGTAGGTTAACTAGCCGGCACTTGGACGATCTAGGTTAACTAGCGGGCACTTGGACGATCTAGGTTAACCAGCGGGCACTTGGACTATCAAAGTTAACAAGCGAGCCCTTGGACTATGTAGGTTAACTAGCGGGCCCTTGGACTATCTAGGTTACCTAGATAGCACTTGGACTATATAGGTTCCCTAGCGGGCACTTGGACTATCTAGGTTAACGAACGGGCACTTGGACTAGGCAGGTAACCTAGCCGGCACTTGGACTGTCTAGGTTACATAGCGGGCACTTAGACTTCTAGGTTAACGAATGGGCACTTGGACTATGTAGGTTGCCTAGCGAGCACTTGGACTATCTAGGTTAGGTAATGGGCACTTGGACTATCTAGGTTACCTAGCGGGAACTTGGACAATGTAGGTTACCTAGTGGGCACTTGGACTATCTAGGTTACCTAACGGGCACTTTGACTATCGAGGTTACCTAACCGGCACTTTGACTACCTATGTTAACTAACGGCCACTTGGGCTATGCAGGTTACCTAGCGGGCACTTGGACTTCTAGGTTAACGAACGGGCACTTGGACTATGTAGGTTGCCTAGCAGGCACTTGGACGATCTAGGATAGGTAACGGGCACTTGTACTATGTAGGTTACCTAGCAGGAACTTGGATTATGTAGGTTACATAGCGAGCACTAGGACTATCTAGGTTACCTAACGGGCACTTGGACTATCTAGGTTAGCTAACAGGAACTTGGACAATCTAAGTTACCTAGCGGGCACTAGGACCCTGTAGGTTACCTAGCGGGCACTTGGACAATCTAGGTTAACTAGCGGGTTCTTGGACTATGAAGGTTAAGTAGCGGGCACTTGGACTATCTAGATTAACTAGCGGGCACTTGGATTATCTAGGCTCCCTAACGGGCACTTGAACTATGTAGGTTCCCTAGCGGGCACTTGGACTATCTAGGCTCCCTAACGGGCACTTGAACTATGTAGGTTCCCTATCGGACACTTGGACTATGTAGGTTACCAGCGGGCACTTGGTCTATGTACATACCCTAGCGGGCACTTGGACTATCTAGGTTACTTAGCGGGCACTTGGACTATGTACGTCCCCTAGTGGGCACTTGGACTATCTACGTCACCTAGCGGGTACTTGGATTATCTAGGTTAACTAGCTAGCACTTGGACTATCTAGGTTAACTAACGGGCACTTGGTCTATGTAAGTTCCCTAGCGGGCACTTGGACTATGTAGGTTCCCTAGCGTGCACTTGGATTATGTGAGTTCCCTATCGGGCACTTGGACTATGTAGGTTACTAGCGGGCATTTGGACTATGTAGGTTACCTAACGGGCACTTGGACTATGTACGTTCCGTATCGGGCATTTGGACAATGTTGGTTAACTAGCAGGCACTGAGACTATGTAGGTTACCTAGCGGGCACTTGGACTATCTAGGTTAGGTAACGGGCACTTGGACTATCTAGGTTCCCTAGTGGGAACTTGGACTATGTAGGTTACCTAGCGGCCACTTTGACTATCTTGGTTACCTCGCGGGCACTTGGACTATGTAGGTTAATTAGCGGACACTTGGACAAACTAGGTTAACGAGCGGGCCCTTGCACTATGTAGGTTACCTAGCGGGCACTTGGACTATGGAGGTCAACTAGCGGGCCCTTGGACTATCTAGGTTAGCTAGCGGGCACTTGGACTATATAGTTTACCTAGTAGGCACTTGGACTATATAGTTTACCTAGTAGGCACTTGGACTATGTAGGTTACCTAGTGGGCACTTGGACTATCTAGGTTAACGAACGGGCACTTGGAATATTCAGGTAACCTAGCGGGCACTTGGACTGTCTAGGTTGCCTAGCGGGCACTTGGACTTCTAGGTTAACGAACGGGCACTTGGACTATGTAGGTTGCTTACCGAGCACTGGGACTATCTAGGTTACGTAACGGGCACCTTGCGTATCTAGGTTACCTAGCGGGAACTTGGACAATGTAAGTTACCTAGCAGGCACTTGGACTATCTAGGTTACATAACGGACACTTTGACTATCTAGGTTACATAGCGGGCACTTGGACTATGTAGGTTAACTAGCGAGCACTTGGACTCTAGCTTACCTAGCGGGCACTTGGATTATCTAGGTTACCTAGCGGGCACTTGGACTATCTAGGTTAACGAACGGGCAATTGGACTATATAGTTTACCTAGCGGGCACTTGGACTATGTAGGATCCCTATCGGACATTTGGACTACTTAGGTTACCTAGCGGGCACGTGGACTATGTAGGATCCCTATCGGACATTTGGACTACTTAGGTTACCTAGCGGGCACTTGGACTATCTAGGTTAACTAGCAAGCTCTTGCATTATCTAGGTCAACTAGCGGGCCCTTGTACTATGTAGGTTAACTAGTGAGCACTTGGACTATCTAGGTTAACTAGCTGACCTTGGACTACGTAGGTTAACTAGCGGGCCCTTGGACTATGTAGGTTAACTAGCGGGCACTTGGACAATATAGGTTAACTAGCGGGCACTTGGATTATCTAGGTTACCTAATGGGTACTTGGACTATGTAGGTTCCCCAGCGGGCACTTGGATTATGTGAGTTCCCTATCTGGCACTTGGACTATGTAGGTTACTAGCAGGCATTTGGACTATGTAGGTTACCTAACGGTCACTTGGACTATGTAGGTTCCGTATCGGGCACTTGGACAATGTTGGTTAACTAGCGGGCACTGGGACTATGTAGGTTACCTAGCGGGCACTTCTACTATCTAGGTTAGGTAACGGGCACTTGGACTATCTAGGTTCCCTAGTGGGAACTTGGGCAATGTAGGTTACCTTGCGGCCACTTTGACTATTTGGTTACCTAGTGGGCACTTGGACTATGTAGGTTAATAAGCGGACACTTGGACGAACTAGGATAACGAGCGGGCCCTTGCACTATGTAGGTTACCTAGCGGGCACTTGGACTATAGGTCAACTAGCGGGCCCTTGGACTATCTAGGTTAGCTAACGGGCACTTGGACTATCTAGGTTACCTAGCGGGCACTTGGACTATATAGTTTACCTAGTAGGCACTTGGACTATGTAGGTTACCTAGTGGGCACTTGGACTATCTAGGTTAACGAACGGGCACTTGGAATATTCAGGTAACCCAGCGGGCACTTGGACTGTCTAGGTTACCTAGCGGGCACTTGGACTATGTAGGTTAACTAGCAGGCCCTTGGACTATCTAGGTTACATAGCAGGAACTTGGACTATGTAGGTTAACTAGCGGGCACTTGCATTCTCTAGGTTACCTAGCGGGAACTTAGACTATGTACCTTCCCTAGCGGGCACTTGGACTATCTATGTTAACTAGCGGGCACTTCGACTATGTAGGTTACCTAGCGGGCACTTGGACTATCTAGGTTCCTATAGGGCACTTGGACTATGTATGTTAACTAGCGGACAATTGGACGATTTAGGTTAACTAGAGGTCCCTTGGACTACGTAGGTTACATGGCGGGCACTTGGACTATCTAGGTTAAATAGCGGGTACTTGGACTATGTAGTTTAACTAACGGACACTTGCACTATGTAGGTTACCTAGCGGGCTCTTGGACTATGTAGGAAAACTAGCAGGCCCTTGGACTATCTAGGTTACCTAGCGGGCACTTGGACTATGTACCTCCCCTAGCGGGCACTTGGACTATCTATGTTAACTAGCGGGCACTTGGACTATGTAGGTTACCTAGCGGACACTTGCACTATGTAGGTTACCTAGCGGGAACATGGACTATGTAGGTTAACTAGCGGGCACTTGCACTCTCTAGGTTACCTAGCGGGCACTTGGACTATGTACCTTCCCAGCGGGCACTTGGACTATCTAAGTTAACTAGCGGGCACTTGGACTATGTAGGTTACCTAGCGGGCACTTGTACTATCTAGGTTCCCTATAGAGCACATGAACTATGTATGTTAACTAGCGGAAAATTGGACGATCTAGGTTAACTAGCGGTCCCTTGGACTACGTAGGTTACCTAGCGGGCACTTGGACTATCTAGGTTAACTAGCGGACACTTGGACTATGTAGTTTAACTAACGGACACTTGCACTATGTAGGTTACCTAGCGGGCACTTGGACTATGTAGGATAACTAGCAGGCCCTTGGACTATCTAGGTTACCTAGCAGGCACTTGGACTATGTAGGTTAACTAGCGGGCACTTGCACTCTCTAGGTTACCTAGCGGGCACTTGGACTATATACCTCCCCTAGCGGGCACTTGGACTATCTATGTTAACTAGCGGGCACTTGGACTATGTAGGTTACCTAGCGGACACTTGCACTATGTAGGTTACCTAGCGGGCCCTTGGACTATGTAGGTTAACTAGAGGACACTTGGACGATCTAGGTTAACAAGTAGGCCCTTGGACTATGTAGGTTAACTAGCCGGCACTTGGACGATCTAGGTTAACTAGCGGGCACTTGGACGATCTAGGTTAACCAGCGGGCACTTGGACTATCAAAGTTAACAAGCGAGCCCTTGGACTATGTAGGTTAACTAGCGGGCCCTTGGACTATCTAGGTTACCTAGATAGCACTTGGACTATATAGGTTCCCTAGCGGGCACTTGGACTATCTAGGTTAACGAACGGGCACTTGGACTAGGCAGGTAACCTAGCCGGCACTTGGACTGTCTAGGTTACATAGCGGGCACTTAGACTTCTAGGTTAACGAATGGGCACTTGGACTATGTAGGTTGCCTAGCGAGCACTTGGACTATCTAGGTTAGGTAATGGGCACTTGGACTATCTAGGTTACCTAGCGGGAACTTGGACAATGTAGGTTACCTAGTGGGCACTTGGACTATCTAGGTTACCTAACGGGCACTTTGACTATCGAGGTTACCTAACCGGCACTTTGACTACCTATGTTAACTAACGGCCACTTGGGCTATGCAGGTTACCTAGCGGGCACTTGGACTTCTAGGTTAACGAACGGGCACTTGGACTATGTAGGTTGCCTAGCAGGCACTTGGACGATCTAGGATAGGTAACGGGCACTTGTACTATGTAGGTTACCTAGCAGGAACTTGGATTATGTAGGTTACATAGCGAGCACTAGGACTATCTAGGTTACCTAACGGGCACTTGGACTATCTAGGTTAGCTAACAGGAACTTGGACAATCTAAGTTACCTAGCGGGCACTAGGACCCTGTAGGTTACCTAGCGGGCACTTGGACAATCTAGGTTAACTAGCGGGTTCTTGGACTATGAAGGTTAAGTAGCGGGCACTTGGACTATCTAGATTAACTAGCGGGCACTTGGATTATCTAGGCTCCCTAACGGGCACTTGAACTATGTAGGTTCCCTAGCGGGCACTTGGACTATCTAGGCTCCCTAACGGGCACTTGAACTATGTAGGTTCCCTATCGGACACTTGGACTATGTAGGTTACCAGCGGGCACTTGGTCTATGTACATACCCTAGCGGGCACTTGGACTATCTAGGTTACTTAGCGGGCACTTGGACTATGTACGTCCCCTAGTGGGCACTTGGACTATCTACGTCACCTAGCGGGTACTTGGATTATCTAGGTTAACTAGCTAGCACTTGGACTATCTAGGTTAACTAACGGGCACTTGGTCTATGTAAGTTCCCTAGCGGGCACTTGGACTATGTAGGTTCCCTAGCGTGCACTTGGATTATGTGAGTTCCCTATCGGGCACTTGGACTATGTAGGTTACTAGCGGGCATTTGGACTATGTAGGTTACCTAACGGGCACTTGGACTATGTACGTTCCGTATCGGGCATTTGGACAATGTTGGTTAACTAGCAGGCACTGAGACTATGTAGGTTACCTAGCGGGCACTTGGACTATCTAGGTTAGGTAACGGGCACTTGGACTATCTAGGTTCCCTAGTGGGAACTTGGACTATGTAGGTTACCTAGCGGCCACTTTGACTATCTTGGTTACCTCGCGGGCACTTGGACTATGTAGGTTAATTAGCGGACACTTGGACAAACTAGGTTAACGAGCGGGCCCTTGCACTATGTAGGTTACCTAGCGGGCACTTGGACTATGGAGGTCAACTAGCGGGCCCTTGGACTATCTAGGTTAGCTAGCGGGCACTTGGACTATATAGTTTACCTAGTAGGCACTTGGACTATATAGTTTACCTAGTAGGCACTTGGACTATGTAGGTTACCTAGTGGGCACTTGGACTATCTAGGTTAACGAACGGGCACTTGGAATATTCAGGTAACCTAGCGGGCACTTGGACTGTCTAGGTTGCCTAGCGGGCACTTGGACTTCTAGGTTAACGAACGGGCACTTGGACTATGTAGGTTGCTTACCGAGCACTGGGACTATCTAGGTTACGTAACGGGCACCTTGCGTATCTAGGTTACCTAGCGGGAACTTGGACAATGTAAGTTACCTAGCAGGCACTTGGACTATCTAGGTTACATAACGGACACTTTGACTATCTAGGTTACATAGCGGGCACTTGGACTATGTAGGTTAACTAGCGAGCACTTGGACTCTAGCTTACCTAGCGGGCACTTGGATTATCTAGGTTACCTAGCGGGCACTTGGACTATCTAGGTTAACGAACGGGCAATTGGACTATATAGTTTACCTAGCGGGCACTTGGACTATGTAGGATCCCTATCGGACATTTGGACTACTTAGGTTACCTAGCGGGCACGTGGACTATGTAGGATCCCTATCGGACATTTGGACTACTTAGGTTACCTAGCGGGCACTTGGACTATCTAGGTTAACTAGCAAGCTCTTGCATTATCTAGGTCAACTAGCGGGCCCTTGTACTATGTAGGTTAACTAGTGAGCACTTGGACTATCTAGGTTAACTAGCTGACCTTGGACTACGTAGGTTAACTAGCGGGCCCTTGGACTATGTAGGTTACCTAGCGGGCACTTGGACTATATAGGTTAACTAGAGGGCACTTGGACTATCTAGGTTAACTAGCGTGCACTTGGACTATCTAGGTTAACTAGCGGGCACTTGGATGATCAATGTTAACTAGCGGGCACTTGGACTATCTAGGTTAACTAGCAGGCCCTTGGACTATCTAGGTTTACTAGCGGGCACTTGAACTATCTAGGTTAACTAGCGGGCACTTGGACTATGTAGGTTAACTACCAGGCCCTTGGACTATCTAGGTTTACTAGCGGGCACTTATACTCTCTAGGTTACCTAGCGGACACTTGGACTATGTACCTTCCCTAGCGGGCACTTGGACTATCTAGGTTACCTAGCAGGCACTTGGATTATGAAGGATCCCTAGCTGGCAATTGGACTATCTAGGTTACCTAGCTGGCACTTGGACTATGTAGGTTAACTAGCGGACACTTGCACGATCTAGGTTAACTAGCGGGCCCTTGCACTATGTAGGTTAAATAGCGGGCCCATGGATTATGTAGGTTTACTAGGGGGCACTTGGACTATCTAGGTTAACTAGCGGGCACTTGGACGATGTAGTTTTCCTAGCGGGCATTTGGACAATTTTGGTTACCTAGCGGGCACTTGGACTATCTAGGATACCTAGCAGGCACTTTGACTATCTACGTTAACTAACGGGCACTTGGACTATGTAGGGTAACTAGCGGGCACTTGGACTGTCTAGGTTACCTAACGGGCACTTGGATTATCTAGGTTAACGAACGTGCACTTGGACTATGTAGGTTACCTAGCCGCCACTTGGACTATCTAGGTTAGCTAAAAGGCACTTGGACTATCTAGGTTCCCTAGCGGGCACTTGTACTATCTAGGTTACCTAGCTGGCACTTTGACTATGTAGGTCAACTTGCGGGCCCTTGGACTATCTAGGTTAGCTAACGGGCACTTGGACTATGTATGTTCCAGAGAGGGCACTTGGATTATGTAGGTTGCCTAGCGGACATATAGACTATGTAGGTTTCCTTGTGGGCATTTGGACTATGTAGGTTACTTAGCGGGCACTTGGACTATGTAGGTTCCCTAGCGGTCACGTGGACTATGTAGGCTCCCTAGATGGCACTTGGACTATGTAGGTTAACTAGCGGGCACTTGGACTATCCCGGTTACCAAGCGGGCACTTGGACTATGTAGGTTACCCAATGGGCACTTGGACTATCTAGGTTAACGAACGGACACTTGGACTATGTAGGTTAGCTATCAGGCACTTGGACTATCTAGGTTACCTAGCAGACACTTGGACGATTTAGGTTAACTAGCGGGCACTTGGACTATCTAGGTTAACTAGCAGGCCCTTGGACTATCTAGGTTTACTAGCGGGCACTTGGACTATCTAGGTTAACTAACGGGCACTTGGACAATGTAAGTTAACGAATGGGCACTTGGACTATGTAGGTTAACTAGCGGACACTTGGACTATCTTGGTTAGCTAACGGGCAATTGGACTATCAAGGTTACCTAACGGGCACTTGGACTATGTAGGTTACCTAGCGGGCACTTGGACTATCTAGGTTACCTAGCAGGCACTTTGACAATCTAGGTTAACTAATGGGAACTTGGACTATGTAGGTTGCCTAGCGAGCACTTGGACTATGTAGGTTCCCTAGCGGGAGCTTGGATTATATAGGTTCCTTAGCAGGTACTTGGACTGTCTAGGTTAACTTGCGGGCAATTCGACTGTCTAGATTACCTAGTGTGCACTTGGACTTAGTAGTTTACCTAGCAGGCACTTGGACTCTCTAGGTTACCTAGCGGGCAATTGGACTATGTACTTTCCCTAGTGGGCACTTGGGCTATCTACGTTACCTAGCGGACACTTGGACTATGTAGGTTAACGAACGGGCACTTGGACTATGTAGGTAACCTAGTGGTCACTTGGACTGTCTAGATTACCTAGCGGGCACTTCGTCTATGTAGGTTAACTAGCGGGCACTTGGACTATCTAGGTAAACTAGCGGGCACTTGGACTATCTAGGTTAACTAGCGGGCCGTTGGACTATGTAGGTTCCCTAGCGGTCATTTGGACTATATAGGTTACCTAGCGGGCACTTGGATTATGTAGGTTACCTAGCGGGCACTTGGACTATGTAGGTTAACTAGCGGGCACTTGGATTATCTAGGTTAACTAACAGGCACTTGGACTATGTATGTTCCAGAGCGGACAATTGGACTATGTAGGTTCCCTAGCGGGCACTTGGACTATCTAGGTTCCCTAAAGGGCACTTGGACTATGTAGGTTAACTAGCGGACAATTGGATGATCTAGGTTAACTAGCAGGTACTTAGACTATCTAGATTGACTAGGGGTCCCTTGGACTACGTAGGTTAACTAGCGGACACTTGCACTATGTAGGTTACCTAGCGGGCACTTAGACTATGTAGTTTAACTAACGGACACTTGCACTATGTAGGTTACCTAGCGGGCTCTTGGACTATGTAGGAAAACTAGCAGGCCCTTGGACTATCTAGGTTACCTAGCGGGCACTTGGATTATGTACCTCCCCTAGCGGGTACTTGGACTATCTAGGTTAACTAGCGTGCACTTGGACTATGTAGGTTAACTAGCGGACACTTGCACTATGTAGGTTACCTCGCGGGCACTTGGACTGTGTAGGTTAACTAGCAGGCCCTTGGACTATCTAGGTTACCTAGCAGGCACTTGGACTATGTAGGTTAACTAGCGGGCACTTGCACTCTCTAGGTTACCTAGCGGGCACTTGGACTATGTACCTCCCCTAGCGGGCACTTGGACTATCTATGTTAACTAGCGGGCACTTGGACTATGTAGGTTACCTAGCGGACACTTGCACTATGTAGGTTACCTAGCGGGCACTTGGACTACGTAGGTTAACTAGAGGACACTCGGACGATCTAGGTTAACAAGTAGGCCCTTGGACTATGTAGGTTAACTAGCCGGCACTTGGACGATCTAGGTTAACTAGCGGGCACTTGGACGATCTAGGTTAACCAGCGGGCACTTGGACTATCAAAGTTAACAAGCGAGCCTTTGGACTATGTAGGTTAACTAGCGGGCCCTTGGACTATCTAGGTTACCTAGATAGCACTTGGACTATATAGGTACCCTAGTGGGCACTTGGACTATCTAGGTTATCGAACGGGCACTTGGACTAGGCAGGTAACCTAGCCGGCACTTGGACTGTCTAGGTTACATAGCGGGCACTTAGACTTCTAGGTTAACGAATGGCCACTTGGACTATGTAGGTTGCCTAGCGAGCACTTAGACTATTTAGGTTAGGTAACGGGCACTTGGACTATCTAGGTTACCTAGCGGGAACTTGGACAATGTAGGTTACCTAGTGGGCACTTGGACTATCTAGGTTACCTAACGGGCACTTTGACTATCTTGGTTACCTAACCGGCACTTTGACTATCTAGGTTACCTAACGGCCACTTGGACTATGCAGGTTACCTAGCGGGCACTTGGACTTCTAGGTTAATGAACGGGCACTTGGATTATGTAGGTTGCCTAGCGGGCACTTGGACGATCTAGGATAGGTAACGGGCACTTGTACTATCTAGGTTACCTAGCAGGAACTTGGATTATGTAGGTTACATAGCGAGCACTAGGACTATCTAGGTTACCTAACGGGCACTTGGACTATCTAGGTTAGCTAACAGGAACTTGGACTATCTAGGTTACCTAGCGGGCACTAGGACCCTGTAGGTTACCTAGCGGGCACTTGGACAATCTAGGTTAACTAGCGGGTTGTTGGACTATGAAGGTTAAGTAGCGGGCACTTGGACTATCTAGGTTAACTGGCGGGTACTTGGATTATCTAGGCTACCTAAGGGGCACTTGAACTATGTAGGTTCCCTAGCGGGCACTTGGACTATCTAGGCTCCCTAACGGGCACTTGAACTATGTAGGTTCCCTATCGGGCACTTGGACTATGTAGGTTACCAGCGGGCACTTGGTCTATGTACATACCCTAGCGGGCACTTGGACTATCTAGGTTACTTAGCGGGCACTTGGACTATGTACGTCCCCTAGTGGGCACTTGGACTATCTACGTTACCTAGCGGGTACTTGGATTATCTAGGTTAACTAGCTAGCACTTGGACTATCTAGGTTAACTAACGGGCACTTGGACTATGTAAGTTCCCTAGCGGGCACTTGGACTATGTGGGTTCCCTAGCGGGCATTTGGACTATCTAGGTTACCTAACGGGTACTTGGACTATGTAGGTTCCCTAGCAGGCACTTGGATTATGTAAGTTCCCTATCAGGCACTTGGACTATGTAGGTTACTAGCGGGCATTTGGACTATGTAGGTTACCTAACGGGCACTTGGACTATGTAGGTTCAGTATCGGACTATCGGCACTTGGACTATGTGGGTTCCCTAGCGGGCATTTGGACTATCTAGGTTACCTAACGGGCACTTGGACAATGTTGGTTAACTAGCGGGCACTGGGACTATGTAGGTTACCTAGCAGCCACTTTGACTATCTTGGTTACCTAGCAGGCACTTGGACTATGTAGGTTACCTAGCGGGCACTTGGACTATCTAGATTAGGTAACGGGCACTTGGACTATCTAGGTTCCCTAGTGGGAACTTGGACTATGTAGGTTACCTAGCGGCCACTTTGACTATCTTGGTTACCTAGCGGACACTTGGACTATGTAGGTTAATTAGCGGACACTTCGACGAACTAGGTTAACGAGCGGGCCCTTGCACTATGTAGGTTACCTAGCGGGCACTTGGACTATGTAGGTTACCTAGTGGGCACTTGGACTATCTAGGTTAATGAACGGGCACTTGGAATATTCAGGTAACCTAGCGGGCACTTGGACTGTCTAGGTTGCCTAGCGGGCACTTGGACTTCTAGGTTAACGAACGGGCACTTGGACTATGTAGGTTGCTTACCGAGCACTGGGACGATCTAGGTTAGGTAACGGGCACTTTGAGTATCTAGGTTACCTAGCGGGAACTTGGACAATGTAAGTTACCTAGCAGGCACTTGGACTATCTAAGTTACCTAACGGACACTTTGACTATCTAGGTTACATAGCGGGCACTTGGACTCTGTAGGTCAACTAGCGGCCTCTTGGACTATCTAGGTTAGCTAACTGGCACTTGGACTATGTAGGTTAACTAGCGGACACTTGCACGATCTAGGTTAACTAGCGGGCTCTTGGACTATGTAGGTTAACTAGCCGGCCCATTGACTATGTTGTTTAACTAGCGGGCACTTGGACGATCTAGGTTAACTAGCGGGCACTTGGACGATATAAGTTAACTAGCGTGCACTTGGATTATCTAGGTTACCTAACGGGTACTTGGACTATGTAGGTTCCCTAGCGGGCACTTGGATTATGTGAGTTCCCTATCGGGCAATTGGACTATGTAGGTTACTTGCGGGCATTTGGACTATGTAGGTTACCTAACGGGCACTTTGAGTATCTAGGTTACCTAGCGGGAACTTGGACAATGTAAGTTACCTAGCAGGCACTTGGACTATCTAGGTTACCTAACGGACACTTTGACTATCTAGGTTACATAGCGGGCACTTGGACTATGTAGGTTAACTAGCGAGCACTTGGACTCTAGGTTACCTAGCGGGAACTTGGATTATCTAGGTTACCTAGCGGGCACTTGGACTATCTAAGTTAACGAACGGGCATTTGGACTATATAGTTTACCTAGCGGGCACTTGGACTATGTAGGATCCCTATCGGACATTTGGACTACTTAGGTTACCTAGCGGGCACTTGGACTATCTAGGTTAACTAGCAGGCACTTGGACTATCTAGGTCAACTAGCGGGCCCTTGTACTATATAGGTTAACTAGCGAGCACTTGGACTATCTAGGTTAACTAGCTGACCTTGGACTACGTAGGTTAACTAGCGGGCCCTTGGACTATGTAGGTTAACTAGCGGGCACTTGGACTATCTAGGTTAACTAGAGGGCACTTGGACTATCTAGGTTAACTAGCGTGCACTTGGACTATCTAGGTTAACTAGCGGGCACTTGGATGATCAATGTTAACTAGCGGGCACTTGGACTATCTAGGTTAGCTAACGGGCACTTGAACTAAGTATGTCCCCTGGTGGGCACTTGGACACTCTAGGTTAACTAACGGGCACTAGGAGTATCTAGGTTAACGAGCGAGCACTTGGACTATCTAGGTTATCTAGCTGGCACTTGGACTATGAAGGTTCCGTAGCGGGCACTTGGATTATCTAGGTTACCTAGCGGGCACTTGGACTATGTAGGCCAACTAGCGGCCCCTTGGACTATCTAGGTTAGCTAACTGGCACTTGGACTATGTAGGTTAACTAGCGGACACTTGCACGATCGAGGTTAACTAGCGGGCTCTTGCACTATGTAGGTTAACTAGCGGGCCCATTGACTATATTGTTTAACTAGCGGGCACTTGGACGATCTAGGTTAACTAGCGGGCACTTGGACGATCTAGGTTAACCAGCGGGCACTTGGACTATCAAAGTTAACAAGCGAGCCCTTGGACTATGTAGGTTAACTAGCGGGCCCTTGGACTATCTAGGTTACCTAGATAGCACTTGGACTATATAGGTTCCCTAGCGGGCACTTGGACTATCTAGGTTAACGAACGGGCACTTGGACTAGGCAGGTAACCTAGCCGGCACTTGGACTGTCTAGGTTACATAGCGGGCACTTAGACTTCTAGGTTAACGAATGGGCACTTGGACTATGTAGGTTGCCTAGCGAGCACTTGGACTATCTAGGTTAGGTAATGGGCACTTGGACTATCTAGGTTACCTAGCGGGAACTTGGACAATGTAGGTTACCTAGTGGGCACTTGGACTATCTAGGTTACCTAACGGGCACTTTGACTATCGAGGTTACCTAACCGGCACTTTGACTACCTATGTTAACTAACGGCCACTTAGGCTATGCAGGTTACCTAGCGGGCACTTGGACTTCTAGGTTAACGAACGGGCACTTGGACTATGTAGGTTGCCTAGCAGGCACTTGGACGATCTAGGATAGGTAACGGGCACTTGTACTATGTAGGTTACCTAGCAGGAACTTGGATTATGTAGGTTACATAGCGAGCACTAGGACTATCTAGGTTACCTAACGGGCACTTGGACTATCTAGGTTAGCTAACAGGAACTTGGACAATCTAAGTTACCTAGCGGGCACTAGGACCCTGTAGGTTACCTAGCGGGCACTTGGACAATCTAGGTTAACTAGCGGGTTCTTGGACTATGAAGGTTAAGTAGCGGGCACTTGGACTATCTAGATTAACTAGCGGGCACTTGGATTATCTAGGCTCCCTAACGGGCACTTGAACTATGTAGGTTCCCTAGCGGGCACTTGGACTATCTAGGCTCCCTAACGGGCACTTGAACTATGTAGGTTCCCTATCGGACACTTGGACTATGTAGGTTACCAGCGGGCACTTGGTCTATGTACATACCCTAGCGGGCACTTGGACTATCTAGGTTACTTAGCGGGCACTTGGACTATGTACGTCCCCTAGTGGGCACTTGGACTATCTACGTCACCTAGCGGGTACTTGGATTATCTAGGTTAACTAGCTAGCACTTGGACTATCTAGGTTAACTAACGGGCACTTGGTCTATGTAAGTTCCCTAGCGGGCACTTGGACTATGTAGGTTCCCTAGCGTGCACTTGGATTATGTGAGTTCCCTATCGGGCACTTGGACTATGTAGGTTACTAGCGGGCATTTGGACTATGTAGGTTACCTAACGGGCACTTGGACTATGTACGTTCCGTATCGGGCATTTGGACAATGTTGGTTAACTAGCAGGCACTGAGACTATGTAGGTTACCTAGCGGGCACTTGGACTATCTAGGTTAGGTAACGGGCACTTGGACTATCTAGGTTCCCTAGTGGGAACTTGGACTATGTAGGTTACCTAGCGGCCACTTTGACTATCTTGGTTACCTCGCGGGCACTTGGACTATGTAGGTTAATTAGCGGACACTTGGACAAACTAGGTTAACGAGCGGGCCCTTGCACTATGTAGGTTACCTAGCGGGCACTTGGACTATGGAGGTCAACTAGCGGGCCCTTGGACTATCTAGGTTAGCTAGCGGGCACTTGGACTATATAGTTTACCTAGTAGGCACTTGGACTATATAGTTTACCTAGTAGGCACTTGGACTATGTAGGTTACCTAGTGGGCACTTGGACTATCTAGGTTAACGAACGGGCACTTGGAATATTCAGGTAACCTAGCGGGCACTTGGACTGTCTAGGTTGCCTAGCGGGCACTTGGACTTCTAGGTTAACGAACGGGCACTTGGACTATGTAGGTTGCTTACCGAGCACTGGGACTATCTAGGTTACGTAACGGGCACCTTGCGTATCTAGGTTACCTAGCGGGAACTTGGACAATGTAAGTTACCTAGCAGGCACTTGGACTATCTAGGTTACATAACGGACACTTTGACTATCTAGGTTACATAGCGGGCACTTGGACTATGTAGGTTAACTAGCGAGCACTTGGACTCTAGCTTACCTAGCGGGCACTTGGATTATCTAGGTTACCTAGCGGGCACTTGGACTATCTAGGTTAACGAACGGGCAATTGGACTATATAGTTTACCTAGCGGGCACTTGCACTATGTAGGATCCCTATCGGACATTTGGACTACTTAGGTTACCTAGCGGGCACGTGGACTATGTAGGATCCCTATCGGACATTTGGACTACTTAGGTTACCTAGCGGGCACTTGGACTATCTAGGTTAACTAGCAAGCTCTTGCATTATCTAGGTCAACTAGCGGGCCCTTGTACTATGTAGGTTAACTAGTGAGCACTTGGACTATCTAGGTTAACTAGCTGACCTTGGACTACGTAGGTTAACTAGCGGGCCCTTGGACTATGTAGGTTACCTAGCGGGCACTTGGACTATATAGGTTAACTAGAGGGCACTTGGACTATCTAGGTTAACTAGCGTGCACTTGGACTATCTAGGTTAACTAGCGGGCACTTGGATGATCAATGTTAACTAGCGGGCACTTGGACTATCTAGGTTAACTAGCAGGCCCTTGGACTATCTAGGTTTACTAGCGGGCACTTGAACTATCTAGGTTAACTAGCGGGCACTTGGACTATGTAGGTTAACTACCAGGCCCTTGGACTATCTAGGTTTACTAGCGGGCACTTATACTCTCTAGGTTACCTAGCGGACACTTGGACTATGTACCTTCCCTAGCGGGCACTTGGACTATCTAGGTTACCTAGCAGGCACTTGGATTATGAAGGATCCCTAGCTGGCAATTGGACTATCTAGGTTACCTAGCTGGCACTTGGACTATGTAGGTTAACTAGCGGACACTTGCACGATCTAGGTTAACTAGCGGGCCCTTGCACTATGTAGGTTAAATAGCGGGCCCATGGATTATGTAGGTTTACTAGGGGGCACTTGGACTATCTAGGTTAACTAGCGGGCACTTGGACGATGTAGTTTTCCTAGCGGGCATTTGGACAATTTTGGTTACCTAGCGGGCACTTGGACTATCTAGGATACCTAGCAGGCACTTTGACTATCTACGTTAACTAACGGGCACTTGGACTATGTAGGGTAACTAGCGGGCACTTGGACTGTCTAGGTTACCTAACGGGCACTTGGATTATCTAGGTTAACGAACGTGCACTTGGACTATGTAGGTTACCTAGCCGCCACTTGGACTATCTAGGTTAGCTAAAAGGCACTTGGACTATCTAGGTTCCCTAGCGGGCACTTGTACTATCTAGGTTACCTAGCTGGCACTTTGACTATGTAGGTCAACTTGCGGGCCCTTGGACTATCTAGGTTAGCTAACGGGCACTTGGACTATGTATGTTCCAGAGAGGGCACTTGGATTATGTAGGTTGCCTAGCGGACATATAGACTATGTAGGTTTCCTTGTGGGCATTTGGACTATGTAGGTTACTTAGCGGGCACTTGGACTATGTAGGTTCCCTAGCGGTCACGTGGACTATGTAGGCTCCCTAGATGGCACTTGGACTATGTAGGTTAACTAGCGGGCACTTGGACTATCCCGGTTACCAAGCGGGCACTTGGACTATGTAGGTTACCCAATGGGCACTTGGACTATCTAGGTTAACGAACGGACACTTGGACTATGTAGGTTAGCTATCAGGCACTTGGACTATCTAGGTTACCTAGCAGACACTTGGACGATTTAGGTTAACTAGCGGGCACTTGGACTATCTAGGTTAACTAGCAGGCCCTTGGACTATCTAGGTTTACTAGCGGGCACTTGGACTATCTAGGTTAACTAACGGGCACTTGGACAATGTAAGTTAACGAATGGGCACTTGGACTATGTAGGTTAACTAGCGGACACTTGGACTATCTTGGTTAGCTAACGGGCAATTGGACTATCAAGGTTACCTAACGGGCACTTGGACTATGTAGGTTACCTAGCGGGCACTTGGACTATCTAGGTTACCTAGCAGGCACTTTGACAATCTAGGTTAACTAATGGGAACTTGGACTATGTAGGTTGCCTAGCGAGCACTTGGACTATGTAGGTTCCCTAGCGGGAGCTTGGATTATATAGGTTCCTTAGCAGGTACTTGGACTGTCTAGGTTAACTTGCGGGCAATTCGACTGTCTAGATTACCTAGTGTGCACTTGGACTTAGTAGTTTACCTAGCAGGCACTTGGACTATGTAGGTTAACTAGCGGGCACTTGGACTCTCTAGGTTACCTAGCGGGCAATTGGACTATGTACTTTCCCTAGTGGGCACTTGGGCTATCTACGTTACCTAGCGGACACTTGGACTATGTAGGTTAACGAACGGGCACTTGGACTATGTAGGTAACCTAGTGGTCACTTGGACTGTCTAGATTACCTAGCGGGCACTTCGTCTATGTAGGTTAACTAGCGGGCACTTGGACTATCTAGGTAAACTAGCGGGCACTTGGACTATCTAGGTTAACTAGCGGGCCGTTGGACTATGTAGGTTCCCTAGCGGTCATTTGGACTATATAGGTTACCTAGCGGGCACTTGGATTATGTAGGTTACCTAGCGGGCACTTGGACTATGTAGGTTAACTAGCGGGCACTTGGATTATCTAGGTTAACTAACAGGCACTTGGACTATGTATGTTCCAGAGCGGACAATTGGACTATGTAGGTTCCCTAGCGGGCACTTGGACTATCTAGGTTCCCTAAAGGGCACTTGGACTATGTAGGTTAACTAGCGGACAATTGGATGATCTAGGTTAACTAGCGGGTACTTAGACTATCTAGATTGACTAGGGGTCCCTTGGACTACGTAGGTTAACTAGCGGACACTTGCACTATGTAGGTTACCTAGCGGGCACTTAGACTATGTAGTTTAACTAACGGACACTTGCACTATGTAGGTTACCTAGCGGGCTCTTGGACTATGTAGGAAAACTAGCAGGCCCTTGGACTATCTAGGTTACCTAGCGGGCACTTGGACTATGTACCTCCCCTAGCGGGTACTTGGACTATCTAGGTTAACTAGCGTGCACTTGGACTATGTAGGTTAACTAGCGGACACTTGCACTATGTAGGTTACCTCGCGGGCACTTGGACTGTGTAGGTTAACTAGCAGGCCCTTGGACTATCTAGATTACCTAGCAGGCACTTGGACTATGTAGGTTAACTAGCGGGCACTTGCACTCTCTAGGTTACCTAGCGGGCACTTGGACTATGTACCTCCCCTAGCGGGCACTTGGACTATCTATGTTAACTAGCGGGCACTTGGACTATGTAGGTTACCTAGCGGACACTTGCACTATGTAGGTTACCTAGCGGGCACTTGGACTACGTAGGTTAACTAGAGGACACTTGGACGATCTAGGTTAACAAGTAGGCCCTTGGACTATGTAGGTTAACTAGCCGGCACTTGGACGATCTAGGTTAACTAGCGGGCACTTGGACGATCTAGGTTAACCAGCGGGCACTTGGACTATCAAAGTTAACAAGCGAGCCCTTGGACTATGTAGGTTAACTAGCGGGCCCTTGGACTATCTAGGTTACCTAGATAGCACTTGGACTATATAGGTACCCTAGCGGGCACTTGGACTATCTAGGTTATCGAACGGGCACTTGGACTAGGCAGGTAACCTAGCCGGCACTTGGACTGTCTAGGTTACATAGCGGGCACTTAGACTTCTAGGTTAACGAATGGCCACTTGGACTATGTAGGTTGCCTAGCGAGCACTTAGACTATTTAGGTTAGGTAACGGGCACTTGGACTATCTAGGTTACCTAGCGGGAACTTGGACAATGTAGGTTACCTAGTGGGCACTTGGACTATCTAGGTTACCTAACGGGCACTTTGACTATCTTGGTTACCTAACCGGCACTTTGACTATCTAGGTTACCTAACGGCCACTTGGACTATGCAGGTTACCTAGCGGGCACTTGGACTTCTAGGTTAATGAACGGGCACTTGGATTATGTAGGTTGCCTAGCGGGCACTTGGACGATCTAGGATAGGTAACGGGCACTTGTACTATCTAGGTTACCTAGCAGGAACTTGGATTATGTAGGTTACATAGCGAGCACTAGGACTATCTAGGTTACCTAACGGGCACTTGGACTATCTAGGTTAGCTAACAGGAACTTGGACTATCTAGGTTACCTAGCGGGCACTAGGACCCTGTAGGTTACCTAGCGGGCACTTGGACAATCTAGGTTAACTAGCGGGTTGTTGGACTATGAAGGTTAAGTAGCGGGCACTTGGACTATCTAGGTTAACTGGCGGGTACTTGGATTATCTAGGCTACCTAAGGGGCACTTGAACTATGTAGGTTCCCTAGCGGGCACTTGGACTATCTAGGCTCCCTAACGGGCACTTGAACTATGTAGGTTCCCTATCGGGCACTTGGACTATGTAGGTTACCAGCGGGCACTTGGTCTATGTACATACCCTAGCGGGCACTTGGACTATCTAGGTTACTTAGCGGGCACTTGGACTATGTACGTCCCCTAGTGGGCACTTGGACTATCTACGTTACCTAGCGGGTACTTGGATTATCTAGGTTAACTAGCTAGCACTTGGACTATCTAGGTTAACTAACGGGCACTTGGTCTATGTAAGTTCCCTAGCGGGCACTTGGACTATGTGGGTTCCCTAGCGGGCATTTGGACTATCTAGGTTACCTAACGGGTACTTGGACTATGTAGGTTCCCTAGCAGGCACTTGGATTATGTAAGTTCCCTATCAGGCACTTGGACTATGTAGGTTACTAGCGGGCATTTGGACTATGTAGGTTACCTAACGGGCACTTGGACTATGTAGGTTCAGTATCGGACTATCGGCACTTGGACTATGTGGGTTCCCTAGCGGGCATTTGGACTATCTAGGTTACCTAACGGGCACTTGGACAATGTTGGTTAACTAGCGGGCACTGGGACTATGTAGGTTACCTAGCAGCCACTTTGACTATCTTGGTTACCTAGCAGGCACTTGGACTATGTAGGTTACCTAGCGGGCACTTGGACTATCTAGATTAGGTAACGGGCACTTGGACTATCTAGGTTCCCTAGTGGGAACTTGGACTATGTAGGTTACCTAGCGGCCACTTTGACTATCTTGGTTACCTAGCGGACACTTGGACTATGTAGGTTAATTAGCGGACACTTCGACGAACTAGGTTAACGAGCGGGCCCTTGCACTATGTAGGTTACCTAGCGGGCACTTGGACTATGTAGGTTACCTAGTGGGCACTTGGACTATCTAGGTTAATGAACGGGCACTTGGAATATTCAGGTAACCTAGCGGGCACTTGGACTGTCTAGGTTGCCTAGCGGGCACTTGGACTTCTAGGTTAACGAACGGGCACTTGGACTATGTAGGTTGCTTACCGAGCACTGGGACGATCTAGGTTAGGTAACGGGCACTTTGAGTATCTAGGTTACCTAGCGGGAACTTGGACAATGTAAGTTACCTAGCAGGCACTTGGACTATCTAAGTTACCTAACGGACACTTTGACTATCTAGGTTACATAGCGGGCACTTGGACTCTGTAGGTCAACTAGCGGCCTCTTGGACTATCTAGGTTAGCTAACTGGCACTTGGACTATGTAGGTTAACTAGCGGACACTTGCACGATCTAGGTTAACTAGCGGGCTCTTGGACTATGTAGGTTAACTAGAGGGCCCATTGACTATGTTGTTTAACTAGCGGGCACTTGGACGATCTAGGTTAACTAGCGGGCACTTGGACGATATAAGTTAACTAGCGTGCACTTGGATTATCTAGGTTACCTAACGGGTACTTGGACTATGTAGGTTCCCTAGCGGGCACTTGGATTATGTGAGTTCCCTATCGGGCAATTGGACTATGTAGGTTACTTGCGGGCATTTGGACTATGTAGGTTACCTAACGGGCACTTTGAGTATCTAGGTTACCTAGCGGGAACTTGGACAATGTAAGTTACCTAGCAGGCACTTGGACTATCTAGGTTACCTAACGGACACTTTGACTATCTAGGTTACATAGCGGGCACTTGGACTATGTAGGTTAACTAGCGAGCACTTGGACTCTAGGTTACCTAGCGGGAACTTGGATTATCTAGGTTACCTAGCGGGCACTTGGACTATCTAAGTTAACGAACGGGCATTTGGACTATATAGTTTACCTAGCGGGCACTTGGACTATGTAGGATCCCTATCGGACATTTGGACTACTTAGGTTACCTAGCGGGCACTTGGACTATCTAGGTTAACTAGCAGGCACTTGGACTATCTAGGTCAACTAGCGGGCCCTTGTACTATATAGGTTAACTAGCGAGCACTTGGACTATCTAGGTTAACTAGCTGACCTTGGACTACGTAGGTTAACTAGCGGGCCCTTGGACTATGTAGGTTAACTAGCGGGCACTTGGACTATCTAGGTTAACTAGAGGGCACTTGGACTATCTAGGTTAACTAGCGTGCACTTGGACTATCTAGGTTAACTAGCGGGCACTTGGATGATCAATGTTAACTAGCGGGCACTTGGACTATCTAGGTTAGCTAACGGGCACTTGAACTAAGTATGTCCCCTGGTGGGCACTTGGACACTCTAGGTTAACTAACGGGCACTAGGAGTATCTAGGTTAACAAGCGGGCACTTGGACTATCTAGGTTATCTAGCTGGCACTTGGACTATGAAGGTTCCGTAGCGGGCACTTGGATTATCTAGGTTACCTAGCGGGCACTTGGACTATGTAGGCCAACTAGCGGCCCCTTGGACTATCTAGGTTAGCTAACTGGCACTTGGACTATGTAGGTTAACTAGCGGACACTTGCACGATCGAGGTTAACTAGCGGGCTCTTGCACTATGTAGGTTAACTAGCGGGCCCATTGACTATATTGTTTAACTAGCGGGCACTTGGACGATCTAGGTTAACTAGCGGGCACTTGGACAATATAGGTTAACTAGCGGGCACTTGGATTATCTAGGTTACCTAACGGGTACTTGGACTATGTAGGTTCCCCAGCGGGCACTTGGATTATGTGAGTTCCCTATCTGGCACTTGGACTATGTAGGTTACTAGCAGGCATTTGGACTATGTAGGTTGCCTAACGGTCACTTGGACTATGTAGGTTCCGTATCGGGCACTTGGACAATGTTGGTTAACTAGCGGGCACTGGGACTATGTAGGTTACCTAGCGGGCACTTCTACTATCTAGGTTAGGTAACGGGCACTTGGACTATCTAGGTTCCCTAGTGGGAACTTGGACAATGTAGGTTACCTTGCGGCCACTTTGACTATTTGGTTACCTAGTGGGCACTTGGACTATGTAGGTTAATAAGCGGACACTTGGACGAACTAGGATAACGAGCGGGCCCTTGCACTATGTAGGTTACCTAGCGGGCACTTGGACTATAGGTCAACTAGCGGGCCCTTGGACTATCTAGGTTAGCTAACGGGCACTTGGACTATCTAGGTTACCTAGCGGGCACTTGGACTATATAGTTTACCTAGTAGGCACTTGGACTATGTAGGTTACCTAGTGGGCACTTGGACTATCTAGGTTAACGAACGGGCACTTGGAATATTCAGGTAACCCAGCGGATACTTGGACTGTCTAGGTTACCTAGCGGGCACTTGGACTATGTAGGTTAACTAGCAGGCCCTTGGACTATCTAGGTTACCTAGCAGGAACTTGGACTATGTAGGTTAACTAGCGGGCACTTGCATTCTCTAGGTTACCTAGCGGGAACTTGGACGATGTACCTTCCCTAGCGGGCACTTGGACTATCTATGTTAACTAGCGGGCACTTCGACTATGTAGGTTACCTAGCGGGCACTTGGAATATCTAGGTTCCTATAGGGCACTTGGACTATGTATGTTAACTAGCGGACAATTGGACGATCGAGGTTAACTAGCGGGCACTTGGACGATCTAGGTTAACCAGCGGGCACTTGGACTATCAAAGTTAACAAGCGAGCCCTTGGACTATGTAGGTTAACTAGCGGGCACTTGGACTACGTAGGTTAACTAGAGGACACTTGGACGATCTAGGTTAACAAGTAGGCCCTTGGACTATGTAGGTTAACTAGCCGGCACTTGGACGATCTAGGTTAACTAGCGGGCACTTGGACGATCTAGGTTAACCAGCGGGCACTTGGACTATCAAAGTTAACAAGCGAGCCCTTGGACTATGTAGGTTAACTAGCGGGCCCTTGGACTATCTAGGTTACCTAGATAGCACTTGGACTATATAGGTACCCTAGCGGGCACTTGGACTATCTAGGTTATCGAACGGGCACTTGGACTAGGCAGGTAACCTAGCCGGCACTTGGACTGTCTAGGTTACATAGCGGGCACTTAGACTTCTAGGTTAACGAATGGCCACTTGGACTATGTAGGTTGCCTAGCGAGCACTTAGACTATTTAGGTTAGGTAACGGGCACTTGGACTATCTAGGTTACCTAGCGGGAACTTGGACAATGTAGGTTACCTAGTGGGCACTTGGACTATCTAGGTTACCTAACGGGCACTTTGACTATCTTGGTTACCTAACCGGCACTTTGACTATCTAGGTTACCTAACGGCCACTTGGACTATGCAGGTTACCTAGCGGGCACTTGGACTTCTAGGTTAATGAACGGGCACTTGGATTATGTAGGTTGCCTAGCGGGCACTTGGACGATCTAGGATAGGTAACGGGCACTTGTACTATCTAGGTTACCTAGCAGGAACTTGGATTATGTAGGTTACATAGCGAGCACTAGGACTATCTAGGTTACCTAACGGGCACTTGGACTATCTAGGTTAGCTAACAGGAACTTGGACTATCTAGGTTACCTAGCGGGCACTAGGACCCTGTAGGTTACCTAGCGGGCACTTGGACAATCTAGGTTAACTAGCGGGTTGTTGGACTATGAAGGTTAAGTAGCGGGCACTTGGACTATCTAGGTTAACTGGCGGGTACTTGGATTATCTAGGCTACCTAAGGGGCACTTGAACTATGTAGGTTCCCTAGCGGGCACTTGGACTATCTAGGCTCCCTAACGGGCACTTGAACTATGTAGGTTCCCTATCGGGCACTTGGACTATGTAGGTTACCAGCGGGCACTTGGTCTATGTACATACCCTAGCGGGCACTTGGACTATCTAGGTTACTTAGCGGGCACTTGGACTATGTACGTCCCCTAGTGGGCACTTGGACTATCTACGTTACCTAGCGGGTACTTGGATTATCTAGGTTAACTAGCTAGCACTTGGACTATCTAGGTTAACTAACGGGCACTTGGACTATGTAAGTTCCCTAGCGGGCACTTGGACTATGTGGGTTCCCTAGCGGGCATTTGGACTATCTAGGTTACCTAACGGGTACTTGGACTATGTAGGTTCCCTAGCAGGCACTTGGATTATGTAAGTTCCCTATCAGGCACTTGGACTATGTAGGTTACTAGCGGGCATTTGGACTATGTAGGTTACCTAACGGGCACTTGGACTATGTAGGTTCAGTATCGGACTATCGGCACTTGGACTATGTGGGTTCCCTAGCGGGCATTTGGACTATCTAGGTTACCTAACGGGCACTTGGACAATGTTGGTTAACTAGCGGGCACTGGGACTATGTAGGTTACCTAGCAGCCACTTTGACTATCTTGGTTACCTAGCAGGCACTTGGACTATGTAGGTTACCTAGCGGGCACTTGGACTATCTAGATTAGGTAACGGGCACTTGGACTATCTAGGTTCCCTAGTGGGAACTTGGACTATGTAGGTTACCTAGCGGCCACTTTGACTATCTTGGTTACCTAGCGGACACTTGGACTATGTAGGTTAATTAGCGGACACTTCGACGAACTAGGTTAACGAGCGGGCCCTTGCACTATGTAGGTTACCTAGCGGGCACTTGGACTATGTAGGTTACCTAGTGGGCACTTGGACTATCTAGGTTAATGAACGGGCACTTGGAATATTCAGGTAACCTAGCGGGCACTTGGACTGTCTAGGTTGCCTAGCGGGCACTTGGACTTCTAGGTTAACGAACGGGCACTTGGACTATGTAGGTTGCTTACCGAGCACTGGGACGATCTAGGTTAGGTAACGGGCACTTTGAGTATCTAGGTTACCTAGCGGGAACTTGGACAATGTAAGTTACCTAGCAGGCACTTGGACTATCTAGGTTACCTAACGGACACTTTGACTATCTAGGTTACATAGCGGGCACTTGGACTATGTAGGTTAACTAGCGAGCACTTGGACTCTAGGTTACCTAGCGGGAACTTGGATTATCTAGGTTACCTAGCGGGCACTTGGACTATCTAAGTTAACGAACGGGCATTTGGACTATATAGTTTACCTAGCGGGCACTTGGACTATGTAGGATCCCTATCGGACATTTGGACTACTTAGGTTACCTAGCGGGCACTTGGACTATCTAGGTTAACTAGCAGGCACTTGGACTATCTAGGTCAACTAGCGGGCCCTTGTACTATATAGGTTAACTAGCGAGCACTTGGACTATCTAGGTTAACTAGCTGACCTTGGACTACGTAGGTTAACTAGCGGGCCCTTGGACTATGTAGGTTAACTAGCGGGCACTTGGACTATCTAGGTTAACTAGAGGGCACTTGGACTATCTAGGTTAACTAGCGTGCACTTGGACTATCTAGGTTAACTAGCGGGCACTTGGATGATCAATGTTAACTAGCGGGCACTTGGACTATCTAGGTTAGCTAACGGGCACTTGAACTAAGTATGTCCCCTGGTGGGCACTTGGACACTCTAGGTTAACTAACGGGCACTAGGAGTATCTAGGTTAACAAGCGGGCACTTGGACTATCTAGGTTATCTAGCTGGCACTTGGACTATGAAGGTTCCGTAGCGGGCACTTGGATTATCTAGGTTACCTAGCGGGCACTTGGACTATGTAGGCCAACTAGCGGCCCCTTGGACTATCTAGGTTAGCTAACTGGCACTTGGACTATGTAGGTTAACTAGCGGACACTTGCACGATCGAGGTTAACTAGCGGGCTCTTGCACTATGTAGGTTAACTAGCGGGCCCATTGACTATATTGTTTAACTAGCGGGCACTTGGACGATCTAGGTTAACTAGCGGGCACTTGGACAATATAGGTTAACTAGCGGGCACTTGGATTATCTAGGTTACCTAACGGGTACTTGGACTATGTAGGTTCCCCAGCGGGCACTTGGATTATGTGAGTTCCCTATCTGGCACTTGGACTATGTAGGTTACTAGCAGGCATTTGGACTATGTAGGTTGCCTAACGGTCACTTGGACTATGTAGGTTCCGTATCGGGCACTTGGACAATGTTGGTTAACTAGCGGGCACTGGGACTATGTAGGTTACCTAGCGGGCACTTCTACTATCTAGGTTAGGTAACGGGCACTTGGACTATCTAGGTTCCCTAGTGGGAACTTGGACAATGTAGGTTACCTTGCGGCCACTTTGACTATTTGGTTACCTAGTGGGCACTTGGACTATGTAGGTTAATAAGCGGACACTTGGACGAACTAGGATAACGAGCGGGCCCTTGCACTATGTAGGTTACCTAGCGGGCACTTGGACTATAGGTCAACTAGCGGGCCCTTGGACTATCTAGGTTAGCTAACGGGCACTTGGACTATCTAGGTTACCTAGCGGGCACTTGGACTATATAGTTTACCTAGTAGGCACTTGGACTATGTAGGTTACCTAGTGGGCACTTGGACTATCTAGGTTAACGAACGGGCACTTGGAATATTCAGGTAACCCAGCGGATACTTGGACTGTCTAGGTTACCTAGCGGGCACTTGGACTATGTAGGTTAACTAGCAGGCCCTTGGACTATCTAGGTTACCTAGCAGGAACTTGGACTATGTAGGTTAACTAGCGGGCACTTGCATTCTCTAGGTTACCTAGCGGGAACTTGGACGATGTACCTTCCCTAGCGGGCACTTGGACTATCTATGTTAACTAGCGGGCACTTCGACTATGTAGGTTACCTAGCGGGCACTTGGAATATCTAGGTTCCTATAGGGCACTTGGACTATGTATGTTAACTAGCGGACAATTGGACGATCGAGGTTAACTAGCGGGCACTTGGACGATCTAGGTTAACCAGCGGGCACTTGGACTATCAAAGTTAACAAGCGAGCCCTTGGACTATGTAGGTTAACTAGCGGGCACTTGGACTACGTAGGTTAACTAGAGGACACTTGGACGATCTAGGTTAACAAGTAGGCCCTTGGACTATGTAGGTTAACTAGCCGGCACTTGGACGATCTAGGTTAACTAGCGGGCACTTGGACGATCTAGGTTAACCAGCGGGCACTTGGACTATCAAAGTTAACAAGCGAGCCCTTGGACTATGTAGGTTAACTAGCGGGCCCTTGGACTATCTAGGTTACCTAGATAGCACTTGGACTATATAGGTACCCTAGCGGGCACTTGGACTATCTAGGTTATCGAACGGGCACTTGGACTAGGCAGGTAACCTAGCCGGCACTTGGACTGTCTAGGTTACATAGCGGGCACTTAGACTTCTAGGTTAACGAATGGCCACTTGGACTATGTAGGTTGCCTAGCGAGCACTTAGACTATTTAGGTTAGGTAACGGGCACTTGGACTATCTAGGTTACCTAGCGGGAACTTGGACAATGTAGGTTACCTAGTGGGCACTTGGACTATCTAGGTTACCTAACGGGCACTTTGACTATCTTGGTTACCTAACCGGCACTTTGACTATCTAGGTTACCTAACGGCCACTTGGACTATGCAGGTTACCTAGCGGGCACTTGGACTTCTAGGTTAATGAACGGGCACTTGGATTATGTAGGTTGCCTAGCGGGCACTTGGACGATCTAGGATAGGTAACGGGCACTTGTACTATCTAGGTTACCTAGCAGGAACTTGGATTATGTAGGTTACATAGCGAGCACTAGGACTATCTAGGTTACCTAACGGGCACTTGGACTATCTAGGTTAGCTAACAGGAACTTGGACTATCTAGGTTACCTAGCGGGCACTAGGACCCTGTAGGTTACCTAGCGGGCACTTGGACAATCTAGGTTAACTAGCGGGTTGTTGGACTATGAAGGTTAAGTAGCGGGCACTTGGACTATCTAGGTTAACTGGCGGGTACTTGGATTATCTAGGCTACCTAAGGGGCACTTGAACTATGTAGGTTCCCTAGCGGGCACTTGGACTATCTAGGCTCCCTAACGGGCACTTGAACTATGTAGGTTCCCTATCGGGCACTTGGACTATGTAGGTTACCAGCGGGCACTTGGTCTATGTACATACCCTAGCGGGCACTTGGACTATCTAGGTTACTTAGCGGGCACTTGGACTATGTACGTCCCCTAGTGGGCACTTGGACTATCTACGTTACCTAGCGGGTACTTGGATTATCTAGGTTAACTAGCTAGCACTTGGACTATCTAGGTTAACTAACGGGCACTTGGACTATGTAAGTTCCCTAGCGGGCACTTGGACTATGTGGGTTCCCTAGCGGGCATTTGGACTATCTAGGTTACCTAACGGGTACTTGGACTATGTAGGTTCCCTAGCAGGCACTTGGATTATGTAAGTTCCCTATCAGGCACTTGGACTATGTAGGTTACTAGCGGGCATTTGGACTATGTAGGTTACCTAACGGGCACTTGGACTATGTAGGTTCAGTATCGGACTATCGGCACTTGGACTATGTGGGTTCCCTAGCGGGCATTTGGACTATCTAGGTTACCTAACGGGCACTTGGACAATGTTGGTTAACTAGCGGGCACTGGGACTATGTAGGTTACCTAGCAGCCACTTTGACTATCTTGGTTACCTAGCAGGCACTTGGACTATGTAGGTTACCTAGCGGGCACTTGGACTATCTAGATTAGGTAACGGGCACTTGGACTATCTAGGTTCCCTAGTGGGAACTTGGACTATGTAGGTTACCTAGCGGCCACTTTGACTATCTTGGTTACCTAGCGGACACTTGGACTATGTAGGTTAATTAGCGGACACTTCGACGAACTAGGTTAACGAGCGGGCCCTTGCACTATGTAGGTTACCTAGCGGGCACTTGGACTATGTAGGTTACCTAGTGGGCACTTGGACTATCTAGGTTAATGAACGGGCACTTGGAATATTCAGGTAACCTAGCGGGCACTTGGACTGTCTAGGTTGCCTAGCGGGCACTTGGACTTCTAGGTTAACGAACGGGCACTTGGACTATGTAGGTTGCTTACCGAGCACTGGGACGATCTAGGTTAGGTAACGGGCACTTTGAGTATCTAGGTTACCTAGCGGGAACTTGGACAATGTAAGTTACCTAGCAGGCACTTGGACTATCTAAGTTACCTAACGGACACTTTGACTATCTAGGTTACATAGCGGGCACTTGGACTCTGTAGGTCAACTAGCGGCCTCTTGGACTATCTAGGTTAGCTAACTGGCACTTGGACTATGTAGGTTAACTAGCGGACACTTGCACGATCTAGGTTAACTAGCGGGCTCTTGGACTATGTAGGTTAACTAGCGGGCCCATTGACTATGTTGTTTAACTAGCGGGCACTTGGACGATCTAGGTTAACTAGCGGGCACTTGGACGATATAAGTTAACTAGCGTGCACTTGGATTATCTAGGTAACCTAACGGGTACTTGGACTATGTAGGTTCCCTAGCGGGCACTTGGATTATGTGAGTTCCCTATCGGGCAATTGGACTATGTAGGTTACTTGCGGGCATTTGGACTATGTAGGTTACCTAACGGGCACTTTGAGTATCTAGGTTACCTAGCGGGAACTTGGACAATGTAAGTTACCTAGCAGGCACTTGGACTATCTAGGTTACCTAACGGACACTTTGACTATCTAGGTTACATAGCGGGCACTTGGACTATGTAGGTTAACTAGCGAGCACTTGGACTCTAGGTTACCTAGCGGGAACTTGGATTATCTAGGTTACCTAGCGGGCACTTGGACTATCTAAGTTAACGAACGGGCATTTGGACTATATAGTTTACCTAGCGGGCACTTGGACTATGTAGGATCCCTATCGGACATTTGGACTACTTAGGTTACCTAGCGGGCACTTGGACTATCTAGGTTAACTAGCAGGCACTTGGACTATCTAGGTCAACTAGCGGGCCCTTGTACTATATAGGTTAACTAGCGAGCACTTGGACTATCTAGGTTAACTAGCTGACCTTGGACTACGTAGGTTAACTAGCGGGCCCTTGGACTATGTAGGTTAACTAGCGGGCACTTGGACTATCTAGGTTAACTAGAGGGCACTTGGACTATCTAGGTTAACTAGCGTGCACTTGGACTATCTAGGTTAACTAGCGGGCACTTGGATGATCAATGTTAACTAGCGGGCACTTGGACTATCTAGGTTAGCTAACGGGCACTTGAACTAAGTATGTCCCCTGGTGGGCACTTGGACACTCTAGGTTAACTAACGGGCACTAGGAGTATCTAGGTTAACAAGCGGGCACTTGGACTATCTAGGTTATCTAGCTGGCACTTGGACTATGAAGGTTCCGTAGCGGGCACTTGGATTATCTAGGTTACCTAGCGGGCACTTGGACTATGTAGGCCAACTAGCGGCCCCTTGGACTATCTAGGTTAGCTAACTGGCACTTGGACTATGTAGGTTAACTAGCGGACACTTGCACGATCGAGGTTAACTAGCGGGCTCTTGCACTATGTAGGTTAACTAGCGGGCCCATTGACTATATTGTTTAACTAGCGGGCACTTGGACGATCTAGGTTAACTAGCGGGCACTTGGACAATATAGGTTAACTAGCGGGCACTTGGATTATCTAGGTTACCTAACGGGTACTTGGACTATGTAGGTTCCCCAGCGGGCACTTGGATTATGTGAGTTCCCTATCTGGCACTTGGACTATGTAGGTTACTAGCAGGCATTTGGACTATGTAGGTTGCCTAACGGTCACTTGGACTATGTAGGTTCCGTATCGGGCACTTGGACAATGTTGGTTAACTAGCGGGCACTGGGACTATGTAGGTTACCTAGCGGGCACTTCTACTATCTAGGTTAGGTAACGGGCACTTGGACTATCTAGGTTCCCTAGTGGGAACTTGGACAATGTAGGTTACCTTGCGGCCACTTTGACTATTTGGTTACCTAGTGGGCACTTGGACTATGTAGGTTAATAAGCGGACACTTGGACGAACTAGGATAACGAGCGGGCCCTTGCACTATGTAGGTTACCTAGCGGGCACTTGGACTATAGGTCAACTAGCGGGCCCTTGGACTATCTAGGTTAGCTAACGGGCACTTGGACTATCTAGGTTACCTAGCGGGCACTTGGACTATATAGTTTACCTAGTAGGCACTTGGACTATGTAGGTTACCTAGTGGGCACTTGGACTATCTAGGTTAACGAACGGGCACTTGGAATATTCAGGTAACCCAGCGGATACTTGGACTGTCTAGGTTACCTAGCGGGCACTTGGACTATGTAGGTTAACTAGCAGGCCCTTGGACTATCTAGGTTACCTAGCAGGAACTTGGACTATGTAGGTTAACTAGCGGGCACTTGCATTCTCTAGGTTACCTAGCGGGAACTTGGACGATGTACCTTCCCTAGCGGGCACTTGGACTATCTATGTTAACTAGCGGGCACTTCGACTATGTAGGTTACCTAGCGGGCACTTGGAATATCTAGGTTCCTATAGGGCACTTGGACTATGTATGTTAACTAGCGGACAATTGGACGATCGAGGTTAACTAGCGGGCACTTGGACGATCTAGGTTAACCAGCGGGCACTTGGACTATCAAAGTTAACAAGCGAGCCCTTGGACTATGTAGGTTAACTAGCGGGCCCTTGGACTAGCTAGGTTACCTAGATAGCACTTGGACTATATAGGTTCCCTAGCGGGCACTTGGACTATCTAGGTTAACGAACGGGCACTTGGACTAGGCAGGTAACCTAGCCGGCACTTGGACTGTCTAGGTTACATAGCGGGCACTTAGACTTCTAGGTTAACGAATGGGCACTTGGACTATGTAGGTTGCCTAGCGAGCACTTGGACTATCTAGGTTAGGTAATGGGCACTTGGACTATCTAGGTTACCTAGCGGGAACTTGGACAATGTAGGTTACCTAGTGGGCACTTGGACTATCTAGGTTACCTAACGGGCACTTTGACTATCGAGGTTACCTAACCGGCACTTTGACTATCTATGTTAACTAACGGCCACTTGGGCTATGCAGGTTACCTAGCGGGCACTTGGAATTCTAGGTTAACGAACGGGCACTTGGACTATGTAGGTTGCCTAGCAGGCACTTGGACGATCTAGGATAGGTAACGGGCACTTGTACTATGTAGGTTACCTAGCAGGAACTTGGATTATGTAGGTTACATAGCGAGCACTAGGACTATCTAGGTTACCTAACGGGCACTTGGACTATCTAGGTTAGCTAACAGGAACTTGGACAATCTAAGTTACCTAGCGGGCACTAGGACCCTGTAGGTTACCTAGCGGGCACTTGGACAATCTAGGTTAACTAGCGGGTTCTTGGACTATGAAGGTTAAGTAGCGGGCACTTGGACTATCTAGGTTAACTAGCGGGCACTTGGATTATCTAGGCTCCCTAACGGGCACTTGAACTATGTAGGTTCCCTAGCGGGCACTTGGACTATCTAGGCTCCCTAACGGGCACTTGAACTATGTAGGTTCCCTATCGGACACTTGGACTATGTAGGTTACCAGCGGGCACTTGGTCTATGTACATACCCTAGCGGGCACTTGGACTATCTAGGTTACTTAGCGGGCACTTGGACTATGTACGTCCCCTAGTGGGCACTTGGACTATCTAGGTTAACTAACGGGCAATAGGACTATCTAGGTTACCTAGCGGGCACTTGGACTATGTAGGTTACCTAGCGGGCACTTGGACTATGTAGGTTACCTAGTGGGCACTTGGACTATCTAGGTTAATGAACGGGCACTTGGAATATTCAGGTAACCTAGCGGGCACTTGGACTGTCTAGGTTGCCTAGCGGGCACTTGGACTTCTAGGTTAACGAACGGGCACTTGGACTATGTAGGTTGCTTACCGAGCACTGGGACGATCTAGGTTAGGTAACGGGCACTTTGAGTATCTAGGTTACCTAGCGGGAACTTGGACAATGTAAGTTACCTAGCAGGCACTTGGACTATCTAAGTTACCTAACGGACACTTTGACTATCTAGGTTACATAGCGGGCACTTGGACTCTGTAGGTCAACTAGCGGCCTCTTGGACTATCTAGGTTAGCTAACTGGCACTTGGACTATGTAGGTTAACTAGCGGACACTTGCACGATCTAGGTTAACTAGCGGGCTCTTGGACTATGTAGGTTAACTAGCGGGCCCATTGACTATGTTGTTTAACTAGCGGGCACTTGGACGATCTAGGTTAACTAGCGGGCACTTGGACGATATAAGTTAACTAGCGTGCACTTGGATTATCTAGGTAACCTAACGGGTACTTGGACTATGTAGGTTCCCTAGCGGGCACTTGGATTATGTGAGTTCCCTATCGGGCAATTGGACTATGTAGGTTACTTGCGGGCATTTGGACTATGTAGGTTACCTAACGGGCACTTTGAGTATCTAGGTTACCTAGCGGGAACTTGGACAATGTAAGTTACCTAGCAGGCACTTGGACTATCTAGGTTACCTAACGGACACTTTGACTATCTAGGTTACATAGGGGGCACTTGGACTATGTAGGTTAACTAGCGAGCACTTGGACTCTAGGTTACCTAGCGGGAACTTGGATTATCTAGGTTACCTAGCGGGCACTTGGACTATCTAAGTTAACGAACGGGCATATGGACTATATAGTTTACCTAGCGGGCACTTGGACTATGTAGGATCCCTATCGGACATTTGGACTACTTAGGTTACCTAGCGGGCACTTGGACTATCTAGGTTAACTAGCAGGCACTTGGACTATCTAGGTCAACTAGCGGGCCCTTGTACTATATAGGTTAACTAGCGAGCACTTGGACTATCTAGGTTAACTAGCTGACCTTGGACTACGTAGGTTAACTAGCGGGCCCTTGGACTATGTAGGTTAACTAGCGGGCACTTGGACTATCTAGGTTAACTAGAGGGCACTTGGACTATCTAGGTTAACTAGCGTGCACTTGGACTATCTAGGTTAACTAGCGGGCACTTGGATGATCAATGTTAACTAGCGGGCACTTGGACTATCTAGGTTAGCTAACGGGCACTTGAACTAAGTATGTCCCCTGGTGGGCACTTGGACACTCTAGGTTAACTAACGGGCACTAGGAGTATCTAGGTTAACAAGCGGGCACTTGGACTATCTAGGTTATCTAGCTGGCACTTGGACTATGAAGGTTCCGTAGCGGGCACGTGGATTATCTAGGTTACCTAGCGGGCACTTGGACTATGTAGGCCAACTAGCGGCCCCTTGGACTATCTAGGTTAGCTAACTGGCACTTGGACTATGTAGGTTAACTAGCGGACACTTGCACGATCGAGGTTAACTAGCGGGCTCTTGCACTATGTAGGTTAACTAGCGGGCCCATTGACTATATTGTTTAACTAGCGGGCACTTGGACGATCTAGGTTAACTAGCGGGCACTTGGACAATATAGGTTAACTAGCGGGCACTTGGATTATCTAGGTTACCTAACGGGTACTTGGACTATGTAGGTTCCCCAGCGGGCACTTGGATTATGTGAGTTCCCTATCTGGCACTTGGACTATGTAGGTTACTAGCAGGCATTTGGACTATGTAGGTTGCCTAACGGTCACTTGGACTATGTAGGTTCCGTATCGGGCACTTGGACAATGTTGGTTAACTAGCGGGCACTGGGACTATGTAGGTTACCTAGCGGGCACTTCTACTATCTAGGTTAGGTAACGGGCACTTGGACTATCTAGGTTCCCTAGTGGGAACTTGGACAATGTAGGTTACCTTGCGGCCACTTTGACTATTTGGTTACCTAGTGGGCACTTGGACTATGTAGGTTAATAAGCGGACACTTGGACGAACTAGGATAACGAGCGGGCCCTTGCACTATGTAGGTTACCTAGCGGGCACTTGGACTATAGGTCAACTAGCGGGCCCTTGGACTATCTAGGTTAGCTAACGGGCACTTGGACTATCTAGGTTACCTAGCGGGCACTTGGACTATATAGTTTACCTAGTAGGCACTTGGACTATGTAGGTTACCTAGTGGGCACTTGGACTATCTAGGTTAACGAACGGGCACTTGGAATATTCAGGTAACCCAGTGGATACTTGGACTGTCTAGGTTACCTAGCGGGCACTTGGACTATGTAGGTTAACTAGCAGGCCCTTGGACTATCTAGGTTACCTAGCAGGAACTTGGACTATGTAGGTTAACTAGCGGGCACTTGCATTCTCTAGGTTACCTAGCGGGAACTTGGACGATGTACCTTCCCTAGCGGGCACTTGGACTATCTATGTTAACTAGCGGGCACTTCGACTATGTAGGTTACCTAGCGGGCACTTGGACTATCTAGGTTATCTAGCTGGCACTTGGACTATGAAGGTTCCGTAGCGGGCACTTGGATTATCTAGGTTACCTAGCGGGCACTTGGACTATGTAGGCCAACTAGCGGCCCCTTGGACTATCTAGGTTAGCTAACTGGCACTTGGACTATGTAGGTTAACTAGCGGACACTTGCACGATCGAGGTTAACTAGCGGGCTCTTGCACTATGTAGGTTAACTAGCGGGCCCATTGACTATATTGTTTAACTAGCGGGCACTTGGACAATATAGGTTAACTAGCGGGCACTTGGATTATCTAGGTTACCTAACGGGTACTTGGACTATGTAGGTTCCCCAGCGGGCACTTGGATTATGTGAGTTCCCTATCTGGCACTTGGACTATGTAGGTTACTAGCAGGCATTTGGACTATGTAGGTTACCTAACGGTCACTTGGACTATGTAGGTTCCGTATCGGGCACTTGGACAATGTTGGTTAACTAGCGGGCACTGGGACTATGTAGGTTACCTAGCGGGCACTTCTACTATCTAGGTTAGGTAACGGGCACTTGGACTATCTAGGTTCCCTAGTGGGAACTTGGGCAATGTAGGTTACCTTGCGGCCACTTTGACTATTTGGTTACCTAGTGGGCACTTGGACTATGTAGGTTAATAAGCGGACACTTGGACGAACTAGGATAACGAGCGGGCCCTTGCACTATGTAGGTTACCTAGCGGGCACTTGGACTATAGGTCAACTAGCGGGCCCTTGGACTATCTAGGTTAGCTAACGGGCACTTGGACTATCTAGGTTACCTAGCGGGCACTTGGACTATATAGTTTACCTAGTAGGCACTTGGACTATGTAGGTTACCTAGTGGGCACTTGGACTATCTAGGTTAACGAACGGGCACTTGGAATATTCAGGTAACCCAGCGGATACTTGGACTGTCTAGGTTACCTAGCGGGCACTTGGACTATGTAGGTTAACTAGCAGGCCCTTGGACTATCTAGGTTACCTAGCAGGAACTTGGACTATATAGGTTAACTAGCGGGCACTTGCATTCTCTAGGTTACCTAGCGGGAACTTGGACGATGTACCTTCCCTAGCGGGCACTTGGACTATCTATGTTAACTAGCGGGCACTTCGACTATGTAGGTTACCTAGCGGGCACTTGGACTATCTAGGTTCCTATAGGGCACTTGGACTATGTATGTTAACTAGCGGACAATTGGACGATCGAGGTTAACTAGCGGGCACTTGGACGATCTAGGTTAACCAGCGGACACTTGGACTATCAAAGTTAACAAGCGAGCCCTTGGACTATGTAGGTTAACTAGCGGGCCCTTGGACTAGCTAGGTTACCTAGATAGCACTTGGACTATATAGGTTCCCTAGCGGGCACTTGGACTATCTAGGTTAACGAACGGGCACTTGGACTAGGCAGGTAACCTAGCCGGCACTTGGACTGTCTAGGTTACATAGCGGGCACTTAGACTTCTAGGTTAACGAATGGGCACTTGGACTATGTAGGTTGCCTAGCGAGCACTTGGACTATCTAGGTTAGGTAATGGGCACTTGGACTATCTAGGTTACCTAGCGGGAACTTGGACAATGTAGGTTACCTAGTGGGCACTTGGACTATCTAGGTTACCTAACGGGCACTTTGACTATCGAGGTTACCTAACCGGCACTTTGACTATCTATGTTAACTAACGGCCACTTGGGCTATGCAGGTTACCTAGCGGGCACTTGGAATTCTAGGTTAACGAACGGGCACTTGGACTATGTAGGTTGCCTAGCAGGCACTTGGACGATCTAGGATAGGTAACGGGCACTTGTACTATGTAGGTTACCTAGCAGGAACTTGGATTATGTAGGTTACATAGCGAGCACTAGGACTATCTAGGTTACCTAACGGGCACTTGGACTATCTAGGTTAGCTAACAGGAACTTGGACAATCTAAGTTACCTAGCGGGCACTAGGACCCTGTAGGTTACCTAGCGGGCACTTGGACAATCTAGGTTAACTAGCGGGTTCTTGGACTATGAAGGTTAAGTAGCGGGCACTTGGACTATCTAGGTTAACTAGCGGGCACTTGGATTATCTAGGCTCCCTAACGGGCACTTGAACTATGTAGGTTCCCTAGCGGGCACTTGGACTATCTAGGCTCCCTAACGGGCACTTGAACTATGTAGGTTCCCTATCGGACACTTGGACTATGTAGGTTACCAGCGGGCACTTGGTCTATGTACATACCCTAGCGGGCACTTGGACTATCTAGGTTACTTAGCGGGCACTTGGACTATGTACGTCCCCTAGTGGGCACTTGGACTATCTAGGTTAACTAACGGGCAATAGGACTATCTAGGTTACCTAGCGGGCACTTGGACTATGTAGGTTACCTAGCGGGCACTTGGACTATGTAGGTTACCTAGTGGGCACTTGGACTATCTAGGTTAATGAACGGGCACTTGGAATATTCAGGTAACCTAGCGGGCACTTGGACTGTCTAGGTTGCCTAGCGGGCACTTGGACTTCTAGGTTAACGAACGGGCACTTGGACTATGTAGGTTGCTTACCGAGCACTGGGACGATCTAGGTTAGGTAACGGGCACTTTGAGTATCTAGGTTACCTAGCGGGAACTTGGACAATGTAAGTTACCTAGCAGGCACTTGGACTATCTAAGTTACCTAACGGACACTTTGACTATCTAGGTTACATAGCGGGCACTTGGACTCTGTAGGTCAACTAGCGGCCTCTTGGACTATCTAGGTTAGCTAACTGGCACTTGGACTATGTAGGTTAACTAGCGGACACTTGCACGATCTAGGTTAACTAGCGGGCTCTTGGACTATGTAGGTTAACTAGCGGGCCCATTGACTATGTTGTTTAACTAGCGGGCACTTGGACGATCTAGGTTAACTAGCGGGCACTTGGACGATATAAGTTAACTAGCGTGCACTTGGATTATCTAGGTTACCTAACGGGTACTTGGACTATGTAGGTTCCCTAGCGGGCACTTGGATTATGTGAGTTCCCTATCAGGCAATTGGACTATGTAGGTTACTTGCGGGCATTTGGACTATGTAGGTTACCTAACGGGCACTTTGAGTATCTAGGTTACCTAGCGGGAACTTGGACAATGTAAGTTACCTAGCAGGCACTTGGACTATCTAGGTTACCTAACGGACACTTTGACTATCTAGGTTACATAGGGGGCACTTGGACTATGTAGGTTAACTAGCGAGCACTTGGACTCTAGGTTACCTAGCGGGAACTTGGATTATCTAGGTTACCTAGCGGGCACTTGGACTATCTAAGTTAACGAACGGGCATTTGGACTATATAGTTTACCTAGCGGGCACTTGGACTATGTAGGATCCCTATCGGACATTTGGACTACTTAGGTTACCTAGTGGGCACTGGGACTATCTAGGTTAACTAGCAGGCACTTGGACTATCTAGGTCAACTAGCGGGCCCTTGTACTATATAGGTTAACTAGCGAGCACTTGGACTATCTAGGTTAACTAGCTGACCTTGGACTACGTAGGTTAACTAGCGGGCCCTTGGACTATGTAGGTTAACTAGCGGGCACTTGGACTATCTAGGTTAACTAGAGGGCACTTGGACTATCTAGGTTAACTAGCGTGCACTTGGACTATCTAGGTTAACTAGCGGGCACTTGGATGATCAATGTTAACTAGCGGGCACTTGGACTATCTAGGTTAGCTAACGGGCACTTGAACTAAGTATGTCCCCTGGTGGGCACTTGGACACTCTAGGTTAACTAACGGGCACTAGGAGTATCTAGGTTAACAAGCGGGCACTTGGACTATCTAGGTTATCTAGCTGGCACTTGGACTATGAAGGTTCCGTAGCGGGCACTTGGATTATCTAGGTTACCTAGCGGGCACTTGGACTATGTAGGCCAACTAGCGGCCCCTTGGACTATCTAGGTTAGCTAACTGGCACTTGGACTATGTAGGTTAACTAGCGGACACTTGCACGATCGAGGTTAACTAGCGGGCTCTTGCACTATGTAGGTTAACTAGCGGGCCCATTGACTATATTGTTTAACTAGCGGGCACTTGGACGATCTAGGTTAACTAGCGGGCACTTGGACAATATAGGTTAACTAGCGGGCACTTGGATTATCTAGGTTACCTAACGGGTACTTGGACTATGTAGGTTCCCCAGCGGGCACTTGGATTATGTGAGTTCCCTATCTGGCACTTGGACTATGTAGGTTACTAGCAGGCATTTGGACTATGTAGGTTGCCTAACGGTCACTTGGACTATGTAGGTTCCGTATCGGGCACTTGGACAATGTTGGTTAACTAGCGGGCACTGGGACTATGTAGGTTACCTAGCGGGCACTTCTACTATCTAGGTTAGGTAACGGGCACTTGGACTATCTAGGTTCCCTAGTGGGAACTTGGACAATGTAGGTTACCTTGCGGCCACTTTGACTATTTGGTTACCTAGTGGGCACTTGGACTATGTAGGTTAATAAGCGGACACTTGGACGAACTAGGATAACGAGCGGGCCCTTGCACTATGTAGGTTACCTAGCGGGCACTTGGACTATAGGTCAACTAGCGGGCCCTTGGACTATCTAGGTTAGCTAACGGGCACTTGGACTATCTAGGTTACCTAGCGGGCACTTGGACTATATAGTTTACCTAGTAGGCACTTGGACTATGTAGGTTACCTAGTGGGCACTTGGACTATCTAGGTTAACGAACGGGCACTTGGAATATTCAGGTAACCCAGCGGATTCTTGGACTGTCTAGGTTACCTAGCGGGCACTTGGACTATGTAGGTTAACTAGCAGGCCCTTGGACTATCTAGGTTACCTAGCAGGAACTTGGACTATGTAGGTTAACTAGCGGGCACTTGCATTCTCTAGGTTACCTAGCGGGAACTTGGACGATGTACCTTCCCTAGTGGGCACTTGGACTATCTATGTTAACTAGCGGGCACTTCGACTATGTAGGTTACCTAGCGGGCACTTGGAATATCTAGGTTCCTATAGGGCACTTGGACTATGTATGTTAACTAGCGGACAATTGGACGATCGAGGTTAACTAGCGGGCACTTGGACGATCTAGGTTAACCAGCGGGCACTTGGACTATCAAAGTTAACAAGCGAGCCCTTGGACTATGTAGGTTAACTAGCGGGCCCTTGGACTATCTAGGTTACCTAGATAGCACTTGGACTATATAGGTTCCCTAGCGGGCACTTGGACTATCTAGGTTAACGAACGGGCACTTGGACTAGGCAGGTAACCTAGCCGGCACTTGGACTGTCTAGGTTACATAGCGGGCACTTAGACTTCTAGGTTAACGAATGGGCACTTGGACTATGTAGGTTGCCTAGCGAGCACTTGGACTATCTAGGTTAGGTAATGGGCACTTGGACTATCTAGGTTACCTAGCGGGAACTTGGACAATGTAGGTTACCTAGTGGGCACTTGGACTATCTAGGTTACCTAACGGGCACTTTGACTATCGAGGTTACCTAACCGGCACTTTGACTATCTATGTTAACTAACGGCCACTTGGGCTATGCAGGTTACCTAGCGGGCACTTGGAATTCTAGGTTAACGAACGGGCACTTGGACTATGTAGGTTGCCTAGCAGGCACTTGGACGATCTAGGATAGGTAACGGGCACTTGTACTATGTAGGTTACCTAGCAGGAACTTGGATTATGTAGGTTACATAGCGAGCACTAGGACTATCTAGGTTACCTAACGGGCACTTGGACTATCTAGGTTAGCTAACAGGAACTTGGACAATCTAAGTTACCTAGCGGGCACTAGGACCCTGTAGGTTACCTAGCGGGCACTTGGACAATCTAGGTTAACTAGCGGGTTCTTGGACTATGAAGGTTAAGTAGCGGGCACTTGGACTATCTAGGTTAACTAGCGGGCACTTGGATTATCTAGGCTCCCTAACGGGCACTTGAACTATGTAGGTTCCCTAGCGGGCACTTGGACTATCTAGGCTCCCTAACGGGCACTTGAACTATGTAGGTTCCCTATCGGACACTTGGACTATGTAGGTTACCAGCGGGCACTTGGTCTATGTACATACCCTAGCGGGCACTTGGACTATCTAGGTTACTTAGCGGGCACTTGGACTATGTACGTCCCCTAGTGGGCACTTGGACTATCTAGGTTAACTAACGGGCAATAGGACTATCTAGGTTACCTAGCGGGCACTTGGACTATGTAGGTTACCTAGCGGGCACTTGGACTATGTAGGTTACCTAGTGGGCACTTGGACTATCTAGGTTAATGAACGGGCACTTGGAATATTCAGGTAACCTAGCGGGCACTTGGACTGTCTAGGTTGCCTAGCGGGCACTTGGACTTCTAGGTTAACGAACGGGCACTTGGACTATGTAGGTTGCTTACCGAGCACTGGGACGATCTAGGTTAGGTAACGGGCACTTTGAGTATCTAGGTTACCTAGCGGGAACTTGGACAATGTAAGTTACCTAGCAGGCACTTGGACTATCTAAGTTACCTAACGGACACTTTGACTATCTAGGTTACATAGCGGGCACTTGGACTCTGTAGGTCAACTAGCGGCCTCTTGGACTATCTAGGTTAGCTAACTGGCACTTGGACTATGTAGGTTAACTAGCGGACACTTGCACGATCTAGGTTAACTAGCGGGCTCTTGGACTATGTAGGTTAACTAGCGGGCCCATTGACTATGTTGTTTAACTAGCGGGCACTTGGACGATCTAGGTTAACTAGCGGGCACTTGGACGATATAAGTTAACTAGCGTGCACTTGGATTATCTAGGTTACCTAACGGGTACTTGGACTATGTAGGTTCCCTAGCGGGCACTTGGATTATGTGAGTTCCCTATCAGGCAATTGGACTATGTAGGTTACTTGCGGGCATTTGGACTATGTAGGTTACCTAACGGGCACTTTGAGTATCTAGGTTACCTAGCGGGAACTTGGACAATGTAAGTTACCTAGCAGGCACTTGGACTATCTAGGTTACCTAACGGACACTTTGACTATCTAGGTTACATAGGGGGCACTTGGACTATGTAGGTTAACTAGCGAGCACTTGGACTCTAGGTTACCTAGCGGGAACTTGGATTATCTAGGTTACCTAGCGGGCACTTGGACTATCTAAGTTAACGAACGGGCATTTGGACTATATAGTTTACCTAGCGGGCACTTGGACTATGTAGGATCCCTATCGGACATTTGGACTACTTAGGTTACCTAGTGGGCACTGGGACTATCTAGGTTAACTAGCAGGCACTTGGACTATCTAGGTCAACTAGCGGGCCCTTGTACTATATAGGTTAACTAGCGAGCACTTGGACTATCTAGGTTAACTAGCTGACCTTGGACTACGTAGGTTAACTAGCGGGCCCTTGGACTATGTAGGTTAACTAGCGGGCACTTGGACTATCTAGGTTAACTAGAGGGCACTTGGACTATCTAGGTTAACTAGCGTGCACTTGGACTATCTAGGTTAACTAGCGGGCACTTGGATGATCAATGTTAACTAGCGGGCACTTGGACTATCTAGGTTAGCTAACGGGCACTTGAACTAAGTATGTCCCCTGGTGGGCACTTGGACACTCTAGGTTAACTAACGGGCACTAGGAGTATCTAGGTTAACAAGCGGGCACTTGGACTATCTAGGTTATCTAGCTGGCACTTGGACTATGAAGGTTCCGTAGCGGGCACTTGGATTATCTAGGTTACCTAGCGGGCACTTGGACTATGTAGGCCAACTAGCGGCCCCTTGGACTATCTAGGTTAGCTAACTGGCACTTGGACTATGTAGGTTAACTAGCGGACACTTGCACGATCGAGGTTAACTAGCGGGCTCTTGCACTATGTAGGTTAACTAGCGGGCCCATTGACTATATTGTTTAACTAGCGGGCACTTGGACGATCTAGGTTAACTAGCGGGCACTTGGACAATATAGGTTAACTAGCGGGCACTTGGATTATCTAGGTTACCTAACGGGTACTTGGACTATGTAGGTTCCCCAGCGGGCACTTGGATTATGTGAGTTCCCTATCTGGCACTTGGACTATGTAGGTTACTAGCAGGCATTTGGACTATGTAGGTTGCCTAACGGTCACTTGGACTATGTAGGTTCCGTATCGGGCACTTGGACAATGTTGGTTAACTAGCGGGCACTGGGACTATGTAGGTTACCTAGCGGGCACTTCTACTATCTAGGTTAGGTAACGGGCACTTGGACTATCTAGGTTCCCTAGTGGGAACTTGGACAATGTAGGTTACCTTGCGGCCACTTTGACTATTTGGTTACCTAGTGGGCACTTGGACTATGTAGGTTAATAAGCGGACACTTGGACGAACTAGGATAACGAGCGGGCCCTTGCACTATGTAGGTTACCTAGCGGGCACTTGGACTATAGGTCAACTAGCGGGCCCTTGGACTATCTAGGTTAGCTAACGGGCACTTGGACTATCTAGGTTACCTAGCGGGCACTTGGACTATATAGTTTACCTAGTAGGCACTTGGACTATGTAGGTTACCTAGTGGGCACTTGGACTATCTAGGTTAACGAACGGGCACTTGGAATATTCAGGTAACCCAGCGGATACTTGGACTGTCTAGGTTACCTAGCGGGCACTTGGACTATGTAGGTTAACTAGCAGGCCCTTGGACTATCTAGGTTACCTAGCAGGAACTTGGACTATGTAGGTTAACTAGCGGGCACTTGCATTCTCTAGGTTACCTAGCGGGAACTTGGACGATGTACCTTCCCTAGCGGGCACTTGGACTATCTATGTTAACTAGCGGGCACTTCGACTATGTAGGTTACCTAGCGGGCACTTGGAATATCTAGGTTCCTATAGGGCACTTGGACTATGTATGTTAACTAGCGGACAATTGGACGATCGAGGTTAACTAGCGGGCACTTGGACGATCTAGGTTAACCAGCGGGCACTTGGACTATCAAAGTTAACAAGCGAGCCCTTGGACTATGTAGGTTAACTAGCGGGCCCTTGGACTATCTAGGTTACCTAGATAGCACTTGGACTATATAGGTTCCCTAGCGGGCACTTGGACTATCTAGGTTAACGAACGGGCACTTGGACTAGGCAGGTAACCTAGCCGGCACTTGGACTGTCTAGGTTACATAGCGGGCACTTAGACTTCTAGGTTAACGAATGGGCACTTGGACTATGTAGGTTGCCTAGCGAGCACTTGGACTATCTAGGTTAGGTAATGGGCACTTGGACTATCTAGGTTACCTAGCGGGAACTTGGACAATGTAGGTTACCTAGTGGGCACTTGGACTATCTAGGTTACCTAACGGGCACTTTGACTATCGAGGTTACCTAACCGGCACTTTGACTATCTATGTTAACTAACGGCCACTTGGGCTATGCAGGTTACCTAGCGGGCACTTGGAATTCTAGGTTAACGAACGGGCACTTGGACTATGTAGGTTGCCTAGCAGGCACTTGGACGATCTAGGATAGGTAACGGGCACTTGTACTATGTAGGTTACCTAGCAGGAACTTGGATTATGTAGGTTACATAGCGAGCACTAGGACTATCTAGGTTACCTAACGGGCACTTGGACTATCTAGGTTAGCTAACAGGAACTTGGACAATCTAAGTTACCTAGCGGGCACTAGGACCCTGTAGGTTACCTAGCGGGCACTTGGACAATCTAGGTTAACTAGCGGGTTCTTGGACTATGAAGGTTAAGTAGCGGGCACTTGGACTATCTAGGTTAACTAGCGGGCACTTGGATTATCTAGGCTCCCTAACGGGCACTTGAACTATGTAGGTTCCCTAGCGGGCACTTGGACTATCTAGGCTCCCTAACGGGCACTTGAACTATGTAGGTTCCCTATCGGACACTTGGACTATGTAGGTTACCAGCGGGCACTTGGTCTATGTACATACCCTAGCGGGCACTTGGACTATCTAGGTTACTTAGCGGGCACTTGGACTATGTACGTCCCCTAGTGGGCACTTGGACTATCTAGGTTAACTAACGGGCAATAGGACTATCTAGGTTACCTAGCGGGCACTTGGACTATGTAGGTTACCTAGCGGGCACTTGGACTATGTAGGTTACCTAGTGGGCACTTGGACTATCTAGGTTAATGAATGGGCACTTGGAATATTCAGGTAACCTAGCGGGCACTTGGACTGTCTAGGTTGCCTAGCGGGCACTTGGACTTCTAGGTTAACGAACGGGCACTTGGACTATGTAGGTTGCTTACCGAGCACTGGGACGATCTAGGTTAGGTAACGGGCACTTTGAGTATCTAGGTTACCTAGCGGGAACTTGGACAATGTAAGTTACCTAGCAGGCACTTGGACTATCTAAGTTACCTAACGGACACTTTGACTATCTAGGTTACATAGCGGGCACTTGGACTCTGTAGGTCAACTACCGGCCTCTTGGACTATCTAGGTTAGCTAACTGGCACTTGGACTATGTAGGTTAACTAGCGGACACTTGCACGATCTAGGTTAACTAGCGGGCTCTTGGACTATGTAGGTTAACTAGCGGGCCCATTGACTATGTTGTTTAACTAGCGGGCACTTGGACGATCTAGGTTAACTAGCGGGCACTTGGACGATATAAGTTAACTAGCGTGCACTTGGATTATCTAGGTTACCTAACGGGTACTTGGACTATGTAGGTTCCCTAGCGGGCACTTGGATTATGTGAGTTCCCTATCGGGCAATTGGACTATGTAGGTTACTTGCGGGCATTTGGACTATGTAGGTTACCTAACGGGCACTTTGAGTATCTAGGTTACCTAGCGGGAACTTGGACAATGTAAGTTACCTAGCAGGCACTTGGACTATCTAGGTTACCTAACGGACACTTTGACTATCTAGGTTACATAGCGGGCACTTGGACTATGTAGGTTAACTAGCGAGCACTTGGACTCTAGGTTACCTAGCGGGAACTTGGATTATCTAGGTTACCTAGCGGGCACTTGGACTATCTAAGTTAACGAACGGGCATTTGGACTATATAGTTTACCTAGCGGGCACTTGGACTATGTAGGATCCCTATCGGACATTTGGACTACTTAGGTTACCTAGCGGGCACTTGGATTATCTAGGTTAACTAGCAGGCACTTGGACTATCTAGGTCAACTAGCGGGCCCTTGTACTATATAGGTTAACTAGCGAGCACTTGGACTATCTAGGTTAACTAGCTGACCTTGGACTACGTAGGTTAACTAGCGGGCCCTTGGACTATGTAGGTTAACTAGCGGGCACTTGGACTATCTAGGTTAACTAGAGGGCACTTGGACTATCTAGGTTAACTAGCGTGCACTTGGACTATCTAGGTTAACTAGCGGGCACTTGGATGATCAATGTTAACTAGCGGGCACTTGGACTATCTAGGTTAGCTAACGGGCACTTGAACTAAGTATGTCCCCTGGTGGGCACTTGGACACTCTAGGTTAACTAACGGGCACTAGGAGTATCTAGGTTAACTAGCGGGCACTTGGACTATCTAGGTTATCTAGCTGGCACTTGGACTATGAAGGTTCCGTAGCGGGCACTTGGATTATCTAGGTTACCTAGCGGGCACTTGGACTATGTAGGCCAACTAGCGGCCCCTTGGACTATCTAGGTTAGCTAACTGGCACTTGGACTATGTAGGTTAACTAGCGGACACTTGCACGATCGAGGTTAACTAGCGGGCTCTTGCACTATGTAGGTTAACTAGCGGGCCCATTGACTATATTGTTTAACTAGCGGGCACTTGGACGATCTAGGTTAACTAGCGGGCACTTGGACAATATAGGTTAACTAGCGGGCACTTGGATTATCTAGGTTACCTAACGGGTACTTGGACTATGTAGGTTCCCCAGCGGGCACTTGGATTATGTGAGTTCCCTATCTGGCACTTGGACTATGTAGGTTACTAGCAGGCATTTGGACTATGTAGGTTACCTAACGGTCACTTGGACTATGTAGGTTCCGTATCGGGCACTTGGACAATGTTGGTTAACTAGCGGGCACTGGGACTATGTAGGTTACCTAGCGGGCACTTCTACTATCTAGGTTAGGTAACGGGCACTTGGACTATCTAGGTTCCCTAGTGGGAACTTGGGCAATGTAGGTTACCTTGCGGCCACTTTGACTATTTGGTTACCTAGTGGGCACTTGGACTATGTAGGTTAATAAGCGGACACTTGGACGAACTAGGATAACGAGCGGGCCCTTGCACTATGTAGGTTACCTAGCGGGCACTTGGACTATAGGTCAACTAGCGGGCCCTTGGACTATCTAGGTTAGCTAACGGGCACTTGGACTATCTAGGTTACCTAGCGGGCACTTGGACTATATAGTTTACCTAGTAGGCACTTGGACTATGTAGGTTACCTAGTGGGCACTTGGACTATCTAGGTTAACGAACGGGCACTTGGAATATTCAGGTAACCCAGCGGGCACTTGGACTGTCTAAGTTACCTAGCGGGCACTTGGACTATGTAGGTTAACTAGCAGGCCCTTGGACTATCTAGGTTACCTAGCAGGAACTTGGACTATGTAGGTTAACTAGCGGGCACTTGCATTCTCTAGGTTACCTAGCGGGAACTTAGACTATGTACCTTCCCTAGCGGGCACTTGGACTATCTATGTTAACTAGCGGGCACTTCGACTATGTAGGTTACCTAGCGGGCACTTGGACTATCTAGGTTAACTAGCGGGCACTTGGATTATCTAGGCTCCCTAACGGGCACTTGAACTATGTAGGTTCCCTAGCGGGCACTTGGACTATCTAGGCTCCCTAACGGGCACTTGAACTATGTAGGTTCCCTATCGGACACTTGGACTATGTAGGTTACCAGCGGGCACTTGGTCTATGTACATACCCTAGCGGGCACTTGGACTATCTAGGTTACTTAGCGGGCACTTGGACTATGTACGTCCCCTAGTGGGCACTTGGACTATCTACGTCACCTAGCGGGTACTTGGATTATCTAGGTTAACTAGCTAGCACTTGGACTATCTAGGTTAACAAACGGGCACTTGGTCTATGTAAGTTCCCTAGCGGGCACTTGGACTATGTAGGTTCCCTAGCGTGCACTTGGATTATGTGAGTTCCCTATCGGGCACTTGGACTATGTAAGTTACTAGCGGGCATTTGGACTATGTAGGTTACCTAACGGGCAATTGGACTATGTACGTTCCGTATCGGGCATTTGGACAATGTTGGTTAACTAGCAGGCACTGAGACTATGTAGGTTACCTAGCGGGCACTTGGACTATCTAGGTTAGGTAACGGGCACTTGGACTATCTAGGTTCCCTAGTGGGAACTTGGACTATGTAGGTTACCTAGCGGCCACTTTGACTATCTTGGTTACCTCGCGGGCACTTGGACTATGTAGGTTAATTAGCGGACACTTGGACAAACTAGGTTAACGAGCGGGCCCTTGCACTATGTAGGTTACCTAGCGGGCACTTGGACTATGGAGGTCAACTAGCGGGCCCTTGGACTATCTAGGTTAGCTAGCGGGCACTTGGACTATATAGTTTACCTAGTAGGCACTTGGACTATATAGTTTACCTAGTAGGCACTTGGACTATGTAGGTTACCTAGTGGGCACTTGGACTATCTAGGTTAACGAACGGGCACTTGGAATATTCAGGTAACCTAGCGGGCACTTGGACTGTCTAGGTTGCCTAGCGGGCACTTGGACTTCTAGGTTAACGAACGGGCACTTGGACTATGTAGGTTGCTTACCGAGCACTGGGACTATCTAGGTTACGTAACGGGCACCTTGCGTATCTAGGTTACCTAGCGGGAACTTGGACAATGTAAGTTACCTAGCAGGCACTTGGACTATCTAGGTTACATAACGGACACTTTGATTATCTAGGTTACATAGCGGGCAATTGGACTATGTAGGTTAACTAGCGAGCACTTGGACTCTAGCTTACCTAGCGGGCACTTGGATTATCTAGGTTACCTAGCGGGCACTTGGACTATCTAGGTTAACGAACGGGCAATTGGACTATATAGTTTACCTAGCGGGCACTTGGACTATGTAGGATCCCTATCGGACATTTGGACTACTTAGGTTACCTAGCGGGCACTTGGACTATGTAGGATCCCTATCGGACATTTGGACTACTTAGGTTACCTAGCGGGCACTTGGACTATCTAGGTTAACTAGCAAGCTCTTGCATTATCTAGGTCAACTCTCGGGCCCTTGTACTATGTAGGTTAACTAGTGAGCACTTGGACTATCTAGGTTAACTAGCTGACCTTGGACTACGTAGGTTAACTAGCGGGCCCTTGGACTATGTAGGTTACCTAGCGGGCACTTGGACTATATAGGTTAACTAGAGGGCACTTTGACTATCTAGGTTAACTAGCGTGCACTTGGACTATCTAGGTTAACTAGCGGGCACTTGGATGATCAATGTTAACTAGCGGGCACTTGGACTATCTAGGTTAGCTAACGGGCACTTGAACTAAGTATGTCCCCTGGTTGGCACTTGGACAATCTAGGTTAACTAACGGGCACTTGGACTATCTAGGTTACCTAGCTGGCACTTGGACTATGGAGGTTCCCTAGCGGGCACTTGGATTATCTAGGTTACCTAGCGGGCACTTGGACTATGTAGGTCAACTAGCGGCCCCTTGGACTATCTAGCTAAGCTAACTGGCACTTGGACTATGTAGGTTAACGAGCGGACACTTGCACGATCTAGGTTAACTAGCGGGCCCTTGGATTATGTACGTTAACTAGCGTGCACTTGGACTGTCTAGGTTAACTAGCGGGCACTTGGATGATCAATGTTAACTAGCGGGCACTTGGACTATCTAGGTTAGCTAACGGGCACTTGAACTAAGTATGTCCCCTGGTGGGCACTTGGACACTCTAGGTTAACTAACGGGCACTAAGTGTATCTAGGTTAACTAGCGGGCACTTGGACTATCTAGGTTACCTAGCTGGCACTAGGACTATGAAGGTTCCCTAGCGGGCACTTGGACTATGTAGGTCAACTAGCGGCCCCTTGGACTATCTAGGTTAGCTAACTGGCACTTGGACTATGTAGGTTAACTAGCGGACACTTGCACGATCTAGGTTAAATACCGGGCTCTTGCACTATGTAGGTTAACTAGCGGGCCCATTGACTATGTTGTTTAACTAGCGGGCACTTGGACGATCTAGGTTAACTAGCGGGTACTTGGACTATGTAGGTTCCCTAGCGGGCACTTGGATTATATGAGTTCCCTATCGGGCATTTGGACTATGTAGGTTACTAGCGGGCATTTGGACTATGTAGGTTACCTAATGGGCACTTGGACTATGTAGGTTCCGTATCGGGCACTTGGACAATGTTGGTTAACTAGCGGGCACTGGGACAATGTAGGTTACCTAGCGGGCACTTGGACTATCTAGGTTTACGAACGGGCACTTGGAATATTCAGGTAACCTAGCGGGCACTTGGACTGTCTAGGTTGCCTAGCGGGCACTTGGACTTCTAGGTTAACGAACGGGCACTTGCACTATGTAGGTTGCTTACCGAGCACTGGGACTATCTAGGTTACGTAACGGGCACCTTGAGTATCTAGGTTACCTAGCAGGAACTTGGACAATGTAAGTTACCTAGCAGGCACTTGGACTATCTAGGTTACCTAACGGACACTTTGACTATCTAGGTTACATAGCGGGCCCTTGGACTATGTAGGTTAACTAGCGAGCACTTGGACTCTAGGTTACCTAGCGGGCACTTGGATTATCTAGGTTACCTAGCGGGCTCTTGGACTACCTAGGTTAACGAACGGGCAATTGGACTATATAGTTTACCTAGCGGGCACTTGGACTATGTAGAATCCCTATCGGACATTTAGACTACTTAGGTTACCTAGCGGGCACTTGGACTATCTAGGTTAACTAGCAAGCACTTGGACTATCTAGGTCAACTAGCGGGCCCTTGTACTATGTAGGTTAACTAGCGAGCACTTGGACTATCTAGGTTAACTAGCTGACCTTGGACTACGTAGGTTAACTAGCGGGCCCTTGGACTATGTAGGTTAACTAGCGGGCACTTGGATGATCAATGTTAACTAGCGGGCACTTGGACTATCTAGGTTAGCTAACGGGCACTTGAACTAAGTATGTCCCCTGGTGGGCACTTGGACAATCTAGGTTAACTAACGGGCACTAGGACTATCTAGGTTGACTAGCGGGCACTTGGACTATCTAGGTTACCTAGCTGGCACTTGGACTATGAAGGTTCCCTAGCGGGCACTTGGATTATCTAGGTTACCTAGCGGGCACTTGGACTATGTAGGTCAACTAGCAGCCCCTTGGACTATCTAGGTTAGCTAACTGGCACTTGGACTATGTAGGTTAACTAGCGGACACTTGCACGGTCTAGGTTAACTAGCGGGCTCTTGCACTATGTAGGTTAACTAGTGGGCCCATTGACTATGTTGTTTAACTAGCGGGCACTTGGACGATCTAGGTTAACTAGCGGGCGCTTGTACGATATAAGTTAACTAGCGGGCACTTGGATTATCTAGGTTACCTAGCGGGCACTTGGACTATGTACGTTCCCTAGCGGGCATTTGGACTATATAGATAACCTAGCGGGCACTTAGACTTTGTAGGTTACCTAGCGGGCCCTTGGACTATGTAGGTTAACTACCGGGCCTTTGGACTATGTAGGTTACCTAGCGGGCACTTGGACGATCTAGGATAACTAGCGGGTACTTGGACTATGTAGGTTAACTAGCAGGCCCTTGGACTATGTAGATTAACTAGCGGCACTAGGACTATCTACGTTAACTAGCGGGCCCTTGGACTATGTAGATTCCCTAGCGGGCATTTGGACTATATAGATGACCTAGCGGGCACTTAGAATTTGTAGGTTACCTAGCGGGCAGTTGGACTTTCTAGGTTACCTACCTGGCACTTGAACTATCTACGTTACCTAGCGGGTTCTTGGAGTATGTAGGTTACCTAGCGGGCTTTTGGACTATCTAGGTTACCAATGGGGCACTTGGACTATCTAGGTTAACTAAGAGGCACTTGGACTATCTAGGTTAACTAGCGGGCACTTGGATGATCAATGTTAACTAGCGGGCACTTGGACTATCTAGGTTAGCTAACGGGCACTTGAACTAAGTATGTCCCCTGGTGGGCACTTGGACACTCTAGGTTAACTAACGGGCACTAGGAGTATCTAGGTTAACTACCGGGCACTTGGACTATCTAGGTTACCTAGCTGGCACTTGGACTATGAAGGTTCCCTAGCGGGCACTTGGATTATCTAGGTTCCCTAGCGGGCACTTGGACTATGTAGGTCAACTAGCGGCCCCTTGGACTATCTAGGTTAGCTAACTGGCATTTGGACTATGTAGGTTAACTAGCGGACACTTGCACGATCGAGGTTAACTAGCGGGCTCTTGCACTATGTAGGTTAACTAGCGGGCCCATTGACTATGTTGTTTAACTAGCGGGCACTTGGACGATCTAGGTTAACTAGCGGGCACTTGGACGATATAGGTTAACTAGTGGGCACTTGAATTATCTAGGTTACCTAACGGGTACTTGGACTATGTAGGTTCCCTAGCGGGCACTTGGATTATATGAGTTCCCTATCTGGCACTTGGACTATGTAGGTTACTAGCGGGCATTTCTACTATGTAGGTTACCTAACGGGCACTTGGACTATGTAGGTTCCGTATCGGGCACTTGGACAATGTTGGTTAACTAGCGGGCACTGGGACTATGTAGGTTACCTAGCGGGCACTTGGACTATGTAGGTTACCTAGCGGCCAATTTGACTATCTTGGTTACCTAGCGGGCACTTGGTCTATGTAGGTTAATTAGCGGACACTTGGACAAACTAGGTTAATGAGCGGGCCCTTGCACTATGTAGGTTACCTAGCGGGCACTTGGACTATGTAGGTCAACTAGCGGGCCCATGGACTATCTAGGTTAGCTAACGGGCACTTGGACTATCTAGGTTACCTAGCGGGCACTTGGACTATATAGTTTACCTAGTAGGCACTTGGACTATGTAGGTTACCTAGTGGGCACTTGGACTATCTAGGTTAACGAACGGGCACTTGGAATATTCAGGTAACCTAGCGGGCACTTGGACTGTCTAGGTTGCCTAGCGGGCACTTGGACTTCTAGGTTAACGAACGGGCACTTGGACTATGTAGGTTGCTTACCGAGCACTGGGACTATCTAGGTTACGTAACGGGCACCTTGCGTATCTAGGTTACCTAGCGGGAACTTGGACAATGTAAGTTACCTAGCAGGCACTTGGACTATCTAGGTTACATAACGGACACTTTGACTATCTAGGTTACATAGCGGGCACTTGGACTATGTAGGTTAACTAGCGAGCACTTGGACTCTAGCTTACCTAGCGGCACTTGGATTATCTAGGTTACCTAGCGGGCACTTGGACTATCTAGGTTAACGAACGGGCAATTGGACTATATAGTTTACCTAGCGGGCACTTGGACTATGTAGGATCCCTATCGGACATTTGGACTACTTAGGTTACCTAGTGGGCACTTGGACTATCTAGGTTAACTAGCAGGCACTTGGACTATCTAGGTCAACTAGCGGGCCCTTGTACTATGTAGGTTAACTAGCGAACACTTGGACTATCTAGGTTAACTAGCTGACCTTGGACTACGTAGGTTAACTAGCGGGCCCTTGGACTATGTAGGTTAACTAGCGGGCACTTGGATGATCAATGTTAACTAGCGGGCACTTGGACTATCTAGGTTAGCTAACGGGCACTTGAACTAAGTATGTCCCCTGGTGGGCACTTGGACACTCTAGGTTAACTAACGGGCACTAGGAGTATCTAGGTTAACTACCGGGCACTTGGACTATCTAGGTTACCTAGCTGGCACTTGGACTATGAAGGTTCCCTAGCGGGCACTTGGATTATCTAGGTTCCCTAGCGGGCACTTGGACTATGTAGGTCAACTAGCGGCCCCTTGGACTATCTAGGTTAGCTAACTGGCATTTGGACTATGTAGGTTAACTAGCGGACACTTGCACGATCGAGGTTAACTAGCGGGCTCTTGCACTATGTAGGTTAACTAGCGGGCCCATTGACTATGTTGTTTAACTAGCGGGCACTTGGACGATCTAGGTTAACTAGCGGGCACTTGGACGATATAGGTTAACTAGCGGGCACTTGAATTATCTAGGTTACCTAACGGGTACTTGGACTATGTAGGTTACTAGCGGGCATTTCTACTATGTAGGTTACCTAACGGGCACTTGGACTATGTAGGTTCCATATCGGGCACTTGGACAATGTTGGTTAACTAGCGGGCACTGGGACTATGTAGGTTACCTAGCGGGCAGTTGGACTATGTAGGTTACCTAGCGGCCAATTTGACTATCTTGGTTACCTAGCGGGCACTTGGTCTATGTAGGTTAATTAGCGGACACTTGGACAAACTAGGTTAACGAGCGGGCCCTTGCACTATGTAGGTTACCTAGCGGGCACTTGGACTATGTAGGTCAACTAGCGGGCCCATGGACTATCTAGGTTAGCTAACGGGCACTTGGACTATCTAGGTTACCTAGCGGGCACTTGGACTATATAGTTTACCTAGTAGGCACTTGGACTATGTAGGTTACCTAGTGGGCACTTGGACTATCTAGGTTAACGAACGGGCACTTGGAATATTCAGGTAACCTAGCGGGCACTTGGACTGTCTAGGTTGCCTAGCGGGCACTTGGACTTCTAGGTTAACGAACGGGCACTTGGACTATGTAGGTTGCTTACCGAGCACTGGGACTATCTAGGTTACGTAACGGGCACCTTGAGTATCTAGGTTACCTAGCGGGAACTTCGACAATGTAAGTTACCTAGCAGGCACTTGGACTATCTAGGTTACATAACGGACACTTTGACTATCTAGGTTACATAGCGGGCACTTGGACTATGTAGGTTAACTAGCGAGCACTTGGACTCTAGCTTACCTAGCGGGCACTTGGATTATCTAGGTTACCTAGCGGGCACTTGGACTATCTAGGTTAACGAACGGGCAATTGGACTATATAGTTTACCTAGCGGGCACTTGGACTATGTAGGATCCCTATCGGACATTTGGACTACTTAGGTTACCTAGTGGGCACTTGGACTATCTAGGTTAACTAGCAGGCACTTGGACTATCTAGGTCAACTAGCGGGCCCTTGTACTATGTAGGTTAACTAGCGAACACTTGGACTATCTAGGTTAACTAGCTGACCTTGGACTACGTAGGTTAACTAGCGGGCCCTTGGACTATGTAGGTTAACTAGCGGGCACTTGGATGATCAATGTTAACTAGCGGGCACTTGGACTATCTAGGTTAGCTAACGGGCACTTGAACTAAGTATGTCCCCTGGTGGGCACTTGGACAATCTAGGTTAACTAAAGGGCACTAGGACTATCTAGGTTAACTAGCGGGCACTTGGACTATCTAGGTTACCTAGCTGGCACTTGGACTATGAAGGTTCCCTAGAGGGTACTTGGATTATCTAGGTTACCTAACGGGCACTTGGACTATGTAGGTCAACTAGCGGCCCCTTCAACTATCTAGGTTAGCTAACTGGCACTTGGACTACGTAGGTTAACTAGTGGGCCCATTGACTATGTTGTTTAACTAGCGGGCACTTGGACGATCTAGGTTAACTAGCGGGCGCTTGTACGATATAAGTTAACTAGCGGGCACTTGGATTATCTAGGTTACCTAGCGGGCACTTGGACTATGTAGGTTCCCTAGCGGGCATTTGGACTATATAGATAACCTAGCGGGCACTTAGACTTTGTAGGTTACCTAGCGGGCCCTTGGACTATGTAGGTTAACTACCGCGCCTTTGGACTATGTAGGTTACCTAGCGGGCACTTGGACGATCTAGGATAACTAGCGGGTACTTGGACTATGTAGGTTAACTAGCAGGCCCTTGTACTATGTAGATTAACTAGCGGCCCTTGGACTATGTAGATTCCCTAGCGGGCATTTGGACTATATAGATGACCTAGCGGGCACTTAGAATTTGTAGGTTACCTAGCGGGCAGTTGGACTTTCTAGGTTACCTACCTGGCACTTGAACTATCTACGTTACCTAGCGGGTTCTTGGAGTATGTAGGTTACCTAGCGGGCTGTTGGACTATCTAGGTTACCAAGGGGGCACTTGGATTATCTAGGTTAACTAACGGGCACTTGGACTATGTAGGTTCCCTAGCGGGCACTTGGACTATGTGGGTTTACTGGCGGGCATTTGGATTATCTAGGTTACCTAACGGGCACTTGGACTATGTAGGTTCCCTAGCGGGCACTTGGATTATGTAGGTTCCCTATCGGGCACTTGGACTATGTAGGTTAACTAGAGGGCATTTGGACTATGTAGGTTACCTAGCGGGCACTTAGACTATGTAGGTTCCCTTTCGGGCACTTGGAGAATGTAGGTTAACTAGGGGGCACTAGGACTATGTAGGTTACCTAGTGGGCCCTTGGACTATCTAGGTTACCTAGCGGGCATTTGGACTATGCAGGCTCCCTAGCGGTCATTTGGACTATATAGATTACCTAGCGGGCACTTAGATTTTGTAGGTTACCAAGTGGGCACTTGGACTATCTAGGTTAACTAACGGGCAGTTGGACTATGTAGGTTCCCTAGCGGGCCCTTGGACTATGTAAGTTCCCTAGCGGGCACTTGGACTATTTGGGTTCCCTAGCGGGCATTTGGACAATCTAGGTTACCTAACGGGCACTTGGACTATGTAGGTTGCCTAGCAGGCACTTGGATTATGTAGGTTCCCTATCGGGCACTTGGACTATGTAGGTTAACTAGCGGGCATTTGGACTATGTAGGTTACCTAGCGGGCACTTGCACTATGTAGGTTCCCTATCGGGCACTTGGAGAACGTAGGTTAACTAGGGGGCACTAGGACAATGTAGGTTACCTAGCGGGCCCTTGGACTATGTAGGTTCCCTAGCGGGCACTTGGATTATGTAGGTTCCCTATCGGGCACTTGGACTATGTAGGTTAACTAGCGGGCACTGGGACTCTCTGGGTTACCTAGCGGGCACTTGGATTATCTAGGTTAACGAACGGGCACTTGGACTATGTAGGTTACCTAGCTGCCACTTGGACTATCTAGGTTAGCTAACAGGCACTTGGACTATTTAGGTTCCCTAGCGGGCACTTGTACTATCTAGGATACCTAGCTGGCACTTGGACTATGTAGGTCAACTAGCGGGCCCTTGGATTATCTAGGTTAGCTAATGGGCCCTTGGACTATCTAGGTGTCCTAAAGGGCACTAGGACTATCTAGGTTACCGAACGGGCACTTGGACTATCAATGTTACCTAAAGGGCACTTGGACTATGTAGGCTAACTAGGGGGCCCTTGGACGATCTAGGTTACCTAGCGGGTACTTGAACTATCTAGGTTAACTAGCGGGCACTTGCACTATCTAGGTTACCTACCGGGCACTTGGAATATGTACGTTAACTAGCGGAAACTTGCACTATGTAGGTTACCTAGCAGGCACTTGGACTATCTAGGTTAACTAGCGGGCACTTGGACTATCTAGGTTAACTAGCGTGCACTTGGACTATGTAGGTTCCTTAGCGGGCACTTGGACTATCTAGGTTCCCTAGCGGGCACTTGTACTATCTAGGTTATCTAGCTGGCACTTGGACTATGTAGGTCAACTAGCGGGCCCTTGGACTATCTAGGTTAGCTAACGGGCACTTAGATTATGTAGGTTAACTAGCGGGCAATTGGAATATGTAGGTTAACTAGCGGACACTTGCACTATGTAGGTTAACTAGCGGGCCCATGGACTATGTAGGTTTATTAGCGGGCCCTTGGACTATCTAGGTTCCCTAAAGGGCACTTGGACTATCTAGGTTACCGAACGGGCACTTGGACTATCTAGGTTACCTAGCGGGCACTTGGACTATGTAGGCTAACTAGGGGGCCCTTGGACGATCTAGGTTACCTAGCGGGTACTTGAACTACCTAGGTTAACTAGCGCGCACTTGCACTATCTAGGTTACCTAGCGGGCACTTGGACTATGTACGTTCCCTCGCGGGCACTTGGAATATCTATATTAACTAGCGGGCACGTGGAATATGTAGGTTAACTAGTGGACACTTGCACTATGTAGGTTACCTAGCAGGCACTTGGACTATCTTGATTTACTAGCGGGCACTTGGACTATCTAGGTTAACTAGCGTGCACTTGGACTATGTAGGTTCCTTAGCGGGCACTTGGACTATCTAGGTTGCCTACCGGGCACTTGGACTATGTAGGTTAACTAGCGTGCCCTTGGACTATCTAGGTTACGTAGCGGGCACTTGGTATATAGGTTAACTAGCGGGCACTTGGACTATGTACGTTAACTAGAGGACGCTTGGACTATCTAGGTTAACTAGTGGGCCCTTGGATTATGTAGATTAACTATCGGGCACTTGGACAATCTAGGTTAACTAGCGGGCCCTTGGACTATCTAGGTTACCTAGCGGGCACTTGGACTATCTAGGTTAACGAACGGGCACTTGGAATATGCAGGTAACCTAGCGGGCACTTGGACTGTCTAGGTTACCTAGCGGGCACTTGGACTTCTCGGTTAACGAACGGGCACTTGGACTATGTAGGTTGCTTAGCGGGCACTTGGATTTTGTGAGTTCCCTATCGGGCACTTGGACTATGTAGGTTACTAGCGTGCATTTGGACTATGTAGGTTACCTAACGGGCACTTGGACTATGTAGGTTCCGTATCGGGCACTTGGACAATGTTGGTTAACTAGCGGGCACTGGGACTATGTAGGTTACCTAGCGGGCACTTGGACTATCTAGGTTAGGTAACGGGCACTTGGACTATCTAGGTTCCCTAGTGGGAACTTGGACTGTGGAGGTTACCTAGCGGCCACCTTGACTATCTTGGTTGCCTAGCGGGCACTTGGACTATGTAGGTTAATTAGCGGACACTTGGACAAACTAGGTTAACGAGCGGACCCTTGCACTATGTAGGTTACCTAGCGGGCACTTGGACTTTGTAGGTCAACTAGCGGGCCCTTGGACTATCTACGTTAGCTAACGGGCACTTGGACTATCTAGGTTACCTAGCGGGCACTTGGACTATACAGTTTACCTAGTAGGCACTTGGACTATGTAGGTCACCTAGTGGGCACTTGGACTATCTAGGTTAACGAACGGGCACTTGGAATATTCAGGTAACCTAGCGGGCACTTGGGCTGTCTAGGTTGCCTAGCGGGCACTTGGACTTCTAGGTTAATGAACGGGCACTTGGACTATGTAGGTTGCTTACCGAGCACTGGGACTATCTAGGTTAGGTAACGGGCACTTTGAGTATCTAGGTTACCTAGCGGGAACTTGGACAATGTAAGTTACCTAGCAGGCACTTGGACTATCTAGGTTACCTAACGGACACTTTGACTATCTAGGTTACATAGCGGGCACTTGGACTATGTAGGTTAACTAGCGAGCACTTGGACTCTAGGTTACCTAGCGGGCACTTGGATTATCTAGGTTACCTAGCGGGCACTTGGACTATCTAAGTTAACGAACGGGCAATTGGACTATATAGTTTACCTAGCGGACACTTGGACTATGTAGGATCCCTATCGGACATTTGGACTACTTAGGTTACCTAGCGGGCACTTGGACTATCTAGGTTAACTAGCAAGCTCTTGCATTATCTAGGTCAACTAGCGGGCCCTTGTACTATGTAGTTTAACTAGCGAGCACTTGGACTATCTAGGTTAACTAGCTGACCTTGGACTACGTAGGTTAACTAGCGGGCCCTTGGACTATGTAGGTTAACTAGCGGGCACTTGGACTATCTAGGTTAAGTAGAGGGCACTTGGACTATCTAGGTTAACTAGCGTGCACTTGGACTATCTAGGTTAACTAGCGGGCACTTGGATGATCAATGTTAACTAGCGGGCACTTGGACTATCTAGGTTAGCTAACCTGCACTTGAACTAAGTATGTCCCCTGGTGGTCACTTGGACAATCTAGGTTAACTAACGGGCACTAGGACTATCTAGGTTAACTAGCGGGCACTTGGACTATCTAGGTTACCTAGCTGGCACTTGGACTATGAAGGTTCCCTAGCGGGCACTTGGATTATCTAGGTTACCTAGCGGGCACTTGGACTATGTAGGTCAACTAGCGGCCCCTTGGACTATCTAGGTTAGCTAACTGGCACTTGGACTATGTAGGTTAACTAGCGGACACTTGCACGATCTAGGTTAACTAGCGGACACTTGGACTATGTAGGTCAACTAGCGGCCCCTAGGACTATCTAGGTTAACTAGAGGGCACTTGGACGATCTAGGTTAACTAGCGGGCACTTGGACAATATAGGTTAACTAGCGGGCACTTGGATGATCAATGTTAACTAGCGGGCACTTGGACTATCTAGGTTAGCTAACGGGCACTTGAACTAAGTATTTCCCCTGGTGGGCACTTGGACACTCTAGGTTAACTAACGGGCACTAGGAGTATCTAGGTTAACTAGCGGGCACTTGGACTATCTAGGTTACCTAGCGGGCACTTGGACTATGTAGGTCAACTAGCGGCCCCTTAGACTATCTAGGTTAGCTAACTGGCACTTGGACTATGTAGGTTAACTAGCGGACACTTGCACGATCTAGGTTAACTAGCGGGCTCTTGCACTATGTAGGTTAACTAGCGGGCCCATTGACTATGTTGTTTAACTAGCGGGCACTTGGACGATCTAGGTTAACTAGCGGGCACTTGGACGATCTAGGTGAACTAGCGGGCACTTGGACGATATAGGTTAACTAGCGGACACTTGGATTATCTAGATAACCTAACGGGTACTTGGACTATGTAGGTTCCCTAGCGGGGACTTGGATTATGTGAGTTCCCTATCGGGCACTTGGACTATGTTGGTTACTAGCGGGCATTTGGACTATGTAGGTTACCTAACGGGCACTTGGACTATGTAGGTTCCGTATCAGCACTTAGAAAATGTTGGTTAACTAGCGGGCACTGGGACTATGTAGGTTACCTAGCAGGCACTTGGATTATCTAGGTTAGGTAACGGGCACTTGGACTATCTAGGTTCCCGAGTGGGAACTTGGACTATGTAGGTTACCTAGCGGCCAATTTGACTATCTAGGTTACCTAGCGGGCACTTGGACTATGTAGGTTCCCTAGCGGGCATTTGGACTATATACATAACCTTGCGGGCACTTAGACTTTGTAGGTTACCTAGCGGGCACTTAGACTTTGTAGGTTACCTAGCGGGTCCTTGGACTATGTAGGTTACCTAGCGGGCACTTGGACGATCTAGGATAACTAGCGTGTACTTGGACTATGTAGGTTAACTAGCAGGCCCTTGGACTATGTAGATTAACTAGCGGCACTTGGACTATCTACGTTAACTAGCGCACCCTTGGACTATGTAGATTCCCTAGCGGGCATTTGGACTATATAGATGACCTAGCGGGCACTTAGAATTTGTAGGTTACCTAGCGGGCAGTTGGACTTTCTAGGTTACCTAGCTGGCACTGAACTATCTACGTTACCTAGCGGGTTCTTGGAGTATGTAGGTTACCTAGCGGGCTGTTGGACTATCTAGGTTACCAAGCGGGCACTTGGATTATCTAGGTTAACTAACGGGCACATGGACTATGTAGGTTCCCTAGCGGGCACTTGGATTATGTAGGTTCCCTATCGGGCACTTGGACTATGTAGGTTAACTAGAGGGCATTTGGACTATGTAGGTTACCTAGCGGGCACTTGGACTATGTAGGTTCCCTTTCGGGCACTTGGAGAATGTAGGTTAACTAGGGGGCACTAGGACTATGTATGTTACCTAGCGGGCCCTTGGACTATCTAGGTTACCTAGCGGGCATTTGGACTATGTAGGCTCCCTAGCGGTCATTTGGACTATATAGATTGCCTAGCGGGCACTTAGATTTTGTAGGTTACCAAGCGGGCACTTGGACTATCTAGGCTTACTAACGGGCAGTTGGACTATGTAGGTTCCCTAGCGGGCCCTTGGACTATGTAAGATCCCTAGCGGGCACTTGGACTATTTGGGTTCCCTAGCGGGCATTTGGACTATCTAGGTTACCTAACGGGCACTTGGACTATGTAAGTTCCCTAGCGGGCACTTGGATTATGTAGGTTCCCTATCGGGCACTTGGACTATGTAGGTTAACTAGCGGGCATTTGGACTATGTAGGTTACCTAGCGGGCACTTGCACTATGTAGGTTCCCTATCGGGCACTTGGAGAACGTAGGTTAACTAGGGGGCACTAGGACAATGTAGGTTACCTAGCGGGCCCTTGGACTATCTAGGTTACCTAGGGGGAACCTGGACTATGTAGGTTAACTAGTGGGCACTTGGACTATGTAGGTTCCCTAGCGGGCACTTGGACTTTGTAGGTTCCCTAGCGGGCACTTGGATTATGTAGGTTCCCTATCGGGCACTTGGACTATGTAGGTTAACTAGCGGGCACTTGGACTCTCTGGGTTACCTAGCGGGCACTTGGATTATCTAGGTTAACGAACGGGCACTTGGACTATGTAGGTTACCTAGCTGCCACTTGGACTATCTAGGTTAGCTAACAGGCACTTGGACTATTTAGGTTCCCTAGCGGGCACTTGTACTATCTAGGATACCGAGCTGGCTCTTAGACTATGTAGGTCAACTAGCGGGCCCTTGGACTATCTAGGTTAGCTAACGGGCCCTTGGACTATCTAGGTGTCCTAAAGGGCACTTGGACTATCTAGGTTACCGAACAGGCACTTGGACTATCAAAGTTACCTAAAGGGCACTTGGACTATGTAGGCTAACTAGGGGGCCCTTGGACGATCTAGGTTACCTAGCGGGTACTTGAACTATCTAGGTTAACTAGGGGGCACTTGCACTATCTAGGTTACCTACCGGGCACTTGGAATATGTAGGTTAACTAGCGGACTCTTGCACTATGTAGGTTACCTAGCAGGCACTTGGACTATCTAGGTTAACTAGCGGGCACTTGGACTATCTAGGTTAACTAGCGTGCACTTGGACTATGTAGGTTCCTTAGCGGGCACTTGGACTATCTAGGTTGCCTAGCGGGCACTTATCCTATGTAGGTTAACTAGCGTGTCCTTGGACTATATAGGTTACGTAGCGGGCACTTAGTATATAGTTTAACTAGCGGGCACTTGGACTATATAGGTTAACTAGCGGACACTTGCACGATCTAGGTTTACTAGCAGTCCCTTTCACTATGTAGGTTTACTAGCGGGCCCATGGATTATGTAGGTTTACTAGCAGGCACTTGGACTATCTAGGTTAACAAGCGGGCACTTGGACTATGTAGTTTCCCTAGCGGGCATTTGGAGTATTTAGGTTACCTAGCGGGCACTTGAACTATGTACGTTACCTAGCGGGCACTTGGACTATCTAGATTACCTAGTAGGCACTTTGACTATCTAGGTTAACTAACGGGCACTTGGACTATGTAGGTTGCCTAGCGGGCACTTGGATTATGTAGGTAACCTATCGGGCACTTGGACTATGTAGGTTAACTAGCGGCCACTTGCACTGTCTAGGTTACCTAGCGGGCACTTAAATTATCTAGGTTAATGAACGGGCACTTGGACTATGTAGGTTACCTAGTCGCCACTTGGACTATCTAGGTTAGCTAACAGGCACATGGACTATCTAGGTTCCCTAGCGGGCACTTGTACTATCTAGGTTATCTAGCTGGCACTTGGACTATGTAGGTCAACTAGCGGGCCCTTGGACTATCTAGGTTAGCTAACGGGCACTTAGATTATGTAGGTTAACTAGCGGGCCCTTGGAATATGTAGGTTAACTAGCGGACACTTGCACTATGTAGGTTAACTAGCGGGCCCATGGACTATGTAGGTTTATTAGCGGGCCCTTGGACTATCTAGGTTCCCTAAAGGGCACTTGGACTATCTAGGTTACCGAACGGGCACTTGGACTATCTAGGTTACCTAGCGGGCACTTGGACTATGTAGGCTAACTAGGGGGCCCTTGGACGATCTAGGTTACCTCGCGGGTACTTGAACTATCTAGGTTAACTAGTGGGCACTTGAACTATGTACGTTCCCTAGCGGGCACTTGGAATATCTATGTTAACTAGCGGGCACGTGGAATATGTAGGTTAACTAGTGGACACTTGCACTATGTAGGTTACCTAGCAGGCACTTGGACTATCTAGATTTACTAGCGGGTACTTGGACTATCTAGGTTAACTGGCGTGCACTTGGACTATGTAGGATCCTTAGCGGGCACTTGGACTATCTAGGTTGCCTACCGGGCACTTGGACTATATAGGTTAACTAGCGTGCCCTTGGACTATCTAGGTTACGTAGCGGGCACTTGGTATGTAGGTTAACTAGCGGGCACTTTGACTATGTACGTTAACTAGAGGACGCTTGGACTATCTAGGTTAACTAGTGGGCCCTTGGACTATGTAGATTAACTATCGGGCACTTGGACAATCTAGGTTAACTAGCGGGCCTTTGGACTATCTAGGTTACCTAGCGGGCACTTGGACTATCTAGGTTAACGAACGGGCACTTGGAATATGCAGGTAACCTAGCGGGCACTTAGACTGTCTAGGTTACCTAGCGGGCACTTGGACTTCTCGGTTAACGAACGGGCACTTGGACTATGTAGTTTGCTTCGCGGGCACTTGGACTATCTAGGTTAGGTAACGGGCACTTTGAGTATCTAGGTTACCTAGCGGGAACTTGGACAATGTAAGTTACCTAGCGGACATTTGGACTATTTAGGTTACCTAACGGGCACTTTGACTATCTAGGTTACATAGCGGGCACTTGGACTATGTAGGTTAACTAGCAAGCACTTGGACTCAAGGTTACCTTGCGGGCACTTGGACTATCTAGGTTACCTAGCGGGCCCTTGGACTATGTAGGTTTCCTAGCGGGCACTTGGACTATCTAGGTTAACAAATGGACACTTGGACTATGTAGGTAACCTAGCGGGCACTTGGAAAGTCTAGGTTACCTAGCGGGCACTTGGACTATCTAGGTAAACGAACGGGCACTTGGACTATGTAGGATTCCTATCGGACATTTGGACTACCTAGGTTACCTAGCGGGCACTTGGACTATGTAGGTTAACTATCGGGAACTTGGGCTATTTAGGTCAACTAGCGGGCCCTTGTACTATGTAGGTTAACTAGCGAGCACTTGGACTATCTAGGTTAACTAGCGGACCTTGGACTACGTAGGTTAACTAGCGGGCCCTCGGACTATCTAGGTTAACTAGCGGGCACTTGGATGATCAATGTTAACTAGCGGACACTTGGACTATGTAGGTTAACTAGTGGGCATTTGGACTATGTAGGTTACCTAGAGGGCATTTGGACTATGTAGGTTCTCTATCGGGCACTTGGAGAATGTAGGTTACCTGGGGTGTCGTGCATCAACATTGTAAGCAGAGTTCACTGAAGTCCCTCAGTGAAGTTTTCTCCAGTATCCTACGTCTACGTTCCTAAAATTTACTCTGCGGTTTCTGATGACTCTGGGTTACGAACGGCCACCATTCGCCGTTCTCCTTACACTCGTGCGTCTCCATCGACCTTAAAGGAAAGGGAGGACACGCAGATGCTGGCAGCTAAATTCAGCAGAGTTTGTCTCAACACAAAAGAGACAGCTCTGTGGGGACCCGTCTTCCATGGTAAAACATTTCCTAATGAATAAGAAATCTTCCCATCGCAATGACAATATGAGAGAATTGCCACCGGTGGATTTGCCGATGTGCCTATAAACATCTTCTTCAGGCCATGAAGTAGTGAAGCACGGGAACCCAGGCGCTTCACCCTTTTTCCTAGACCAGTGAAACTTAAAGAGCCACTATTGACCTGTGTGACATGACGTTGCTGGAAGCATCAGTGTACAGAGGCATGGGAACCTCAAAGGAGTTTCATCCGTGTGTAAATAACAACCAGGCTGAACTTCATGGCAGGGTTCCAGATTCCCAGGAATTCCACGGGCTGTATTGCTCAGAGATAGAACCTACTGCTTGGGGCACACTTAATCTGAAAAACTTGCTGGACTCACGGCTTTCCCAAAGACCCAAGATTCTCAAAGAGCGAGCGTAAGTTTGACGCAAAAACAAACTGCCGGTGGCGCCTTTGGACCTTGAAACCGGCAAGAAGCAAGATTTCCCTTAAACCATGAATCTCAGAAACATTGTGACAGTGAAGGAAAACCAGTGAGAGCAGATGTACTTCCCATAATCCAACACTTAAATTAGACCTCATACCTAAATCCTATCCTAAAAACAACCCTAATCCTAACCCTAAACTAGGTGAAAAGCTAACCCTAGGTATAAACCTAAACAGAGATGTAACCCTAAGCCTAGGTCTAACTGTATTCTCCTAACCTGAAACTTAACCCTAACCTAAGGCTCACCCTAAAGCAAGCCCTAACCATAACTGTATGTCTACCCTAAGGCTAACCCTAATCCTAACCCCAAATCTGATGTGAACATGCAGCTCCCCCTACAACTAACCTTACTCCTAACCGTCATTCTTCGCCTGAACCTAACTTAACTCTATCCCTCACCTTCAATCGAAGCCTCCATAGCACCGTTAATGTAATCCAATCCCTTAAACTAGACAGAGAGCTAAACTTAACCATAACCCAAACGGATGTAACACACAAACCGTAAGCCTGAACCCAACTCTTAACCTCGCACACTGTCTAACCCTCACACAAATATTAACCCCAACCCATATCTAAACGGTCAAGTTTACCGTAGGCCTAAATGAGACAATAGGTTCGCTCATCCTTAAGCACTAAACCCTACTCTTACCTTCCACCTCACACTGCCCCTACATTTGATCCTCAGACTTACCATAACCCGAATCCTCACACAGCCGTAACTCTAACGTGAACTCTAACTCTGTCCCTAAACATGCCCAAATGCCTGTACCTATGCCCGTCTAAAGTTAAACCTAAACCGAAATCTTCTGTGCCACCATTTTGCAGCAGTTTAAAGAAGTACACTGGGAAAGATTTTTCTGCTAGAAAGAAACTACAGGCGGCGTGCCTGAACTGAGAATATCATGCTGCACGAGCTCTTTGGCCTCAGATGCTAGAAGTGCCATGAGTGGGAAGTATAAAGAAACGGGACTTTACTTTCTCCGTGATCATCAACCTTTGTGGATTCTCTTTGTTCTAGACGCCTGAAATAAAGACAGTTGTCCTGAGTCACCTAAACCTCCACCGAGTGAGGCGCGGGAACTTGCCGGTATCAGAGAATTCCGAAGAAGGCTGAACGTCCACAATTAAATGTTAATTGCCCAGAAAGAAGCGCCAGCCGGATCAGCCTGGGAAACAAGCTTCCATTAGACAATGAAGATGTGAGAATCTGGTACGGCCACAGTTCACGGTTTCCATAGATCCATGCAATTCCGTGTTGAATTTCTGTCCGAAAATGAAACCGCTGGAGCCTCTGTTCAGCAGGTCCTGGTGTAGCTCCCAGAGGCACAATGGTGCTCCTCTAGAATTTGGACGAAAAACGTTTTCACGGGAATAAGCAACCTTGATCAAGCCAGGTGGGTCTTGGAAAAACGAAATTGCTGCGTGTGCCTGCAATACTGACAAGCACTCACCTGTGTCACTCTATGGCGCATTCAGCACAGGAATCTGCATCGATTGAGCCAACACAAAGGAAAGTTCAGGGAGGCAGCACCCGTTTAGAAAAGCATTTGTTCTTCAAAGAGGAGGCCAATATTGTGAAACGACATACCCATGGCAAATAGTTTTCATCGGCAGTTTCATGGAGCAATATTGCGGGGAGAGAAAAGGCACCACCTGAGGGAGGCACGCTCAAAAAAACTACGTAGGGCAGGAGACGGGTCGCCCCCAGGCACTAGGGGTGTCGGGCCTCAACATTGTAAGCAGAGTTCACTGAAGTCCCTCAGTGAAGTTTTCTCCGGTGCCCTTCGTCTACGTTCCTAAAATTTACTCTGCGGTTTCTGATGACTCTGGGTTACGAACGGCCACCATTCGCCGTTCTCCTTACACTCGTGCGTCTCCATCGACCTTAAAGGAAAGGGAGGACACGCAGATGCTGGCAGCTAAATTCAGCAGAGTTTGTCTCAACACAAAAGAGACAGCTCTGTGGGGACCCGTCTTCCATGGTAAAACATTTCCTAACGAATAAGAAATCTTCCCATGGCAATGACAATGTGAGAGAATTGCCACCGGTGGATTTGCCGATGTGCCTATAAACATCTTCTTCAGGCCATGAAGTAGTGAAGCACGGGAACCCAGGCGCTTCACCCTTTTTCCTAGACCAGTGAAACTTAAAGAGCCACTATTGACCTGTGTGACATGACGTTGCTGGAAGCATCAGTGTACAGAGGCATGGGAACCTCAAAGGAGTTTCTTCCGTGTGTAAATAACAACCAGGCTGAACTTCATGGCAGGGTTCCAGATTGCCAGGAATTCCACGGGCTGTATTGCTCAGAGATAGAACCTACTGCTTGGGGCACACTTAATCTGAAAAACTTGCTGGACTCACGGCTTTCCCAAAGACCCAAGATTCTCAAAGAGCGAGCGTAAGTTTGACGCAAAAACAAACTGCCGGTGGCGCCTTTGGACCTTGAAACCGGCAAGAAGCAAGATTTCCCTTAAACCATGAATCTCAGAATCATTGTGACAGTGAAGGAAAACCAGTGAGAGCAGATGTACTTCCCATAATCCAACACTTAAATTAGACCTCATACCTAAATCCTATCCTAAAAACAACCCTAATCCTAACCCTAAACTAGGTGAAAAGCTAACCCTAGGTATAAACCTAAACAGAGATGTAACCCTAAGCCTAGGTCTAACTGTATTCTCCTAACCTGAAACTTAACCCTAACCTAAGGCTCACCCTAAAGCAAGCCCTAACCATAACTGTATGTCTACCCTAAGGCTAACCCTAATCCTAACCCCAAATCTGATGTGAACATGCAGCTCCCCCTACAACTAACCTTACTCCTAACCGTCATTCTTCGCCTGAACCTAACTTAACTCTATCCCTCACCTTCAATCGAAGCCTCCATAGCACCGTTAATGTAATCCAATCCCTTAAACTAGACAGAGAGCTAAACTTAACCATAACCCAAACGGATGTAACACACAAACCGTAAGCCTGAACCCAACTCTTAACCTCGCACACTGTCTAACCCTCACACAAATATTAACCCCAACCCATATCTAAACGGTCAAGTTTACCGTAGGCCTAAATGAGACAATAGGTTCGCTCATCCTTAAGCACTAAACCCTACTCTTACCTTCCACCTCACACTGCCCCTACATTTGATCCTCAGACTTACCATAACCCGAATCCTCACACAGCCGTAACTCTAACGTGAACTCTAACTCTGTCCCTAAACATGCCCAAATGCCTGTACCTATGCCCGTCTAAAGTTAAACCTAAACCGAAATCTTCTGTGCCACCATTTTGCAGCAGTTTAAAGAAGTACACTGGGAAAGATTTTTCTGCTAGAAAGAAACTACAGGCGGCGTGCCTGAACTGAGAATATCATGCTGCACGAGCTCTTTGGCCTCAGATGCTAGAAGTGCCATGAGTGGGAAGTATAAAGAAACGGGACTTTACTTTCTCCGTGATCATCAACCTTTGTGGATTCTCTTTGTTCTAGACGCCTGAAATAAAGACAGTTGTCCTGAGTCACCTAAACCTCCACCGAGTGAGGCGCGGGAACTTGCCGGTATCAGAGAATTCCGAAGAAGGCTGAACGTCCACAATTAAATGTTAATTGCCCAGAAAGAAGCGCCAACCGGATCAGCCTGGGAAACAAGCTTCCATTAGACAATGAAGATGTGAGAATCTGGTACGGCCACAGTTCACGGTTTCCATAGATCCATGCAATTCCGTGTTGAATTTCTGTCCGAAAATGAAACCGCTGGAGCCTCTGTTCAGCAGGTCCTGGTGTAGCTCCCAGAGGCACAATGGTGCTCCTCTAGAATTTGGACGAAAAACGTTTTCACGGGAATAAGCAACCTTGATCAAGCCAGGTGGGTCTTGGAAAAACGAAATTGCTGCGTGTGCCTGCAATACTGACAAGCACTCACCTGTGTCACTCTATGGCGCATTCAGCACAGGAATCTGCATCGATTGAGCCAACACAAAGGAAAGTTCAGGGAGGCAGCACCCGTTTAGAAAAGCATTTGTTCTTCAAAGAGGAGGCCAATATTGTGAAACGACATACCCATGGCAAATAGTTTTCATCGGCAGTTTCATGGAGCAATATTGCGGGGAGAGAAAAGGCACCACCTGAGGGAGGCACGCTCAAAAAAACTACGTAGGGCAGGAGACGGGTCGCCCCCAGGCACTAGGGGTGTCGGGCCTCAACATTGTAAGCAGAGTTCACTGAAGTCCCTCAGTGAAGTTTTCTCCGGTGCCCTTCGTCTACGTTCCTAAAATTTACTCTGCGGTTTCTGATGACTCTGGGTTACGAACGGCCACCATTCGCCGTTCTCCTTACACTCGTGCGTCTCCATCGACCTTAAAGGAAAGGGAGGACACGCAGATGCTGGCAGCTAAATTCAGCAGAGTTTGTCTCAACACAAAAGAGACAGCTCTGTGGGGACCCGTCTTCCATGGTAAAACATTTCCTAACGAATAAGAAATCTTCCCATGGCAATGACAATGTGAGAGAATTGCCACCGGTGGATTTGCCGATGTGCCTATAAACATCTTCTTCAGGCCATGAAGTAGTGAAGCACGGGAACCCAGGCGCTTCACCCTTTTTCCTAGACCAGTGAAACTTAAAGAGCCACTATTGACCTGTGTGACATGACGTTGCTGGAAGCATCAGTGTACAGAGGCATGGGAACCTCAAAGGAGTTTCTTCCGTGTGTAAATAACAACCAGGCTGAACTTCATGGCAGGGTTCCAGATTGCCAGGAATTCCACGGGCTGTATTGCTCAGAGATAGAACCTACTGCTTGGGGCACACTTAATCTGAAAAACTTGCTGGACTCACGGCTTTCCCAAAGACCCAAGATTCTCAAAGAGCGAGCGTAAGTTTGACGCAAAAACAAACTGCCGGTGGCGCCTTTGGACCTTGAAACCGGCAAGAAGCAAGATTTCCCTTAAACCACGAATCTCAGAAACATTGTGACAGTGAAGGAAAACCAGTGAGAGCAGATGTACTTCCCATAATCCAACACTTAAATTAGACCTCATACCTAAATCCTATCCTAAAAACAACCCTAATCCTAACCCTAAACTAGGTGAAAAGCTAACCCTAGGTGTAAACCTAAACAGAGATGTAACCCTAAGCCTAGGTCTAACTGTATTCTCCTAACCTGAAACTTAACCCTAACCTAAGGCTCACCCTAAAGCAAGCCCTAACCATAACCGTATGTCTACCCTAAGGCTAACCCTAATCCTAACCCCAAATCTGATGTGAACATGCAGCTCCCCCTACAACTAACCTTACTCCTAACCGTCATTCTTCGCCTGAACCTAACTTAACTCTATCCCTCACCTTCAATCGAAGCCTCCATAGCACCGTTAATGTAATCCAATCCCTTAAACTAGACAGAGAGCTAAACTTAACCATAACCCAAACGGATGTAACACACAAACCGTAAGCCTGAACCCAACTCTTAACCTCGCACACTGTCTAACCCTCACACAAATATTAACCCCAACCCATATCTAAACGGTCAAGTTTACCGTAGGCCTAAATGAGACAATAGGTTCGCTCATCCTTAAGCACTAAACCCTACTCTTACCTTCCACCTCACACTGCCCCTACATTTGATCCTCAGACTTACCATAACCCGAATCCTCACACAGCCGTAACTCTAACGTGAACTCTAACTCTGTCCCTAAACATGCCCAAATGCCTGTACCTATGCCCGTCTAAAGTTAAACCTAAACCGAAATCTTCTGTGCCACCATTTTGCAGCAGTTTAAAGAAGTACACTGGGAAAGATTTTTCTGCTAGAAAGAAACTGCAGGCGGCGTGCCTGAACTGAGAATATCATGCTGCACGAGCTCTTTGGCCTCAGATGCTAGAAGTGCCATGAGTGGGAAGTATAAAGAAACGGGACTTTACTTTCTCCGTGATCATCAAGCTTTGTGGATTCTCTTTGTTCTAGACGCCTGAAATAAAGACAGTTGTCCTGAGTCACCTAAACCTCCACCGAGTGAGGCGCGGGAACTTGCCGGTATCAGAGAATTCCGAAGAAGGCTGAACGTCCACAATTAAATGTTAATTGCCCAGAAAGAAGCGCCAACCGGATCAGCCTGGGAAACAAGCTTCCATTGGACAATGAAGATGTGAGAATCTGGTACGGCCACAGTTCACGGTTTCCATAGATCCATGCAATTCCGTGTTGAATTTCTGTCCGAAAATGAAACCGCTGGAGCCTCTGTTCAGCAGGTCCTGGTGTAGCTCCCAGAGGCACAATGGTGCTCCTCTAGAATTTGGACGAAAAACGTTTTCACGGGAATAAGCAACCTTGATCAAGCCAGGTGGGTCTTGGAAAAACGAAATTGCTGCGTGTGCCTGCAATACTGACAAGCACTCACCTGTGTCACTCTATGGCGCATTCAGCACAGGAATCTGCATCGATTGAGCCAACACAAAGGAAAGTTCAGGGAGGCAGCACCCGTTTAGAAAAGCATTTGTTCTTCAAAGAGGAGGCCAATATTGTGAAACGACATACCCATGGCAAATAGTTTTCATCGGCAGTTTCATGGAGCAATATTGCGGGGAGAGAAAAGGCACCACCTGAGGGAGGCACGCTCAAAAAAACTACGTAGGGCAGGAGACGGGTCGCCCCCAGGCACTAGGGGTGTCGGGCCTCAACATTGTAAGCAGAGTTCACTGAAGTCCCTCAGTGAAGTTTTCTCCGGTGCCCTTCGTCTACGTTCCTAAAATTTACTCTGCGGTTTCTGATGACTCTGGGTTACGAACGGCCACCATTCGCCGTTCTCCTTACACTCGTGCGTCTCCATCGACCTTAAAGGAAAGGGAGGACACGCAGATGCTGGCAGCTAAATTCAGCAGAGTTTGTCTCAACACAAAAGAGACAGCTCTGTGGGGACCCGTCTTCCATGGTAAAACATTTCCTAACGAATAAGAAATCTTCCCATGGCAATGACAATGTGAGAGAATTGCCACCGGTGGATTTGCCGATGTGCCTATAAACATCTTCTTCAGGCCATGAAGTAGTGAAGCACGGGAACCCAGGCGCTTCACCCTTTTTCCTAGACCAGTGAAACTTAAAGAGCCACTATTGACCTGTGTGACATGACGTTGCTGGAAGCATCAGTGTACAGAGGCATGGGAACCTCAAAGGAGTTTCTTCCGTGTGTAAATAACAACCAGGCTGAACTTCATGGCAGGGTTCCAGATTGCCAGGAATTCCACGGGCTGTATTGCTCAGAGATAGAACCTACTGCTTGGGGCACACTTAATCTGAAAAACTTGCTGGACTCACGGCTTTCCCAAAGACCCAAGATTCTCAAAGAGCGAGCGTAAGTTTGACGCAAAAACAAACTGCCGGTGGCGCCTTTGGACCTTGAAACCGGCAAGAAGCAAGATTTCCCTTAAACCATGAATCTCAGAATCATTGTGACAGTGAAGGAAAACCAGTGAGAGCAGATGTACTTCCCATAATCCAACACTTAAATTAGACCTCATACCTAAATCCTATCCTAAAAACAACCCTAATCCTAACCCTAAACTAGGTGAAAAGCTAACCCTAGGTGTAAACCTAAACAGAGATGTAACCCTAAGCCTAGGTCTAACTGTATTCTCCTAACCTGAAACTTAACCCTAACCTAAGGCTCACCCTAAAGCAAGCCCTAACCATAACCGTATGTCTACCCTAAGGCTAACCCTAATCCTAACCCCAAATCTGATGTGAACATGCAGCTCCCCCTACAACTAACCTTACTCCTAACCGTCATTCTTCGCCTGAACCTAACTTAACTCTATCCCTCACCTTCAATCGAAGCCTCCATAGCACCGTTAATGTAATCCAATCCCTTAAACTAGACAGAGAGCTAAACTTAACCATAACCCAAACGGATGTAACACACAAACCGTAAGCCTGAACCCAACTCTTAACCTCGCACACTGTCTAACCCTCACACAAATATTAACCCCAACCCATATCTAAACGGTCAAGTTTACCGTAGGCCTAAATGAGACAATAGGTTCGCTCATCCTTAAGCACTAAACCCTACTCTTACCTTCCACCTCACACTGCCCCTACATTTGATCCTCAGACTTACCATAACCCGAATCCTCACACAGCCGTAACTCTAACGTGAACTCTAACTCTGTCCCTAAACATGCCCAAATGCCTGTACCTATGCCCGTCTAAAGTTAAACCTAAACCGAAATCTTCTGTGCCACCATTTTGCAGCAGTTTAAAGAAGTACACTGGGAAAGATTTTTCTGCTAGAAAGAAACTGCAGGCGGCGTGCCTGAACTGAGAATATCATGCTGCACGAGCTCTTTGGCCTCAGATGCTAGAAGTGCCATGAGTGGGAAGTATAAAGAAACGGGACTTTACTTTCTCCGTGATCATCAACCTTTGTGGATTCTCTTTGTTCTAGACGCCTGAAATAAAGACAGTTGTCCTGAGTCACCTAAACCTCCACCGAGTGAGGCGCGGGAACTTGCCGGTATCAGAGAATTCCGAAGAAGGCTGAACGTCCACAATTAAATGTTAATTGCCCAGAAAGAAGCGCCAACCGGATCAGCCTGGGAAACAAGCTTCCATTGGACAATGAAGATGTGAGAATCTGGTACGGCCACAGTTCACGGTTTCCATAGATCCATGCAATTCCGTGTTGAATTTCTGTCCGAAAATGAAACCGCTGGAGCCTCTGTTCAGCAGGTCCTGGTGTAGCTCCCAGAGGCACAATGGTGCTCCTCTAGAATTTGGACGAAAAACGTTTTCACGGGAATAAGCAACCTTGATCAAGCCAGGTGGGTCTTGGAAAAACGAAATTGCTGCGTGTGCCTGCAATACTGACAAGCACTCACCTGTGTCACTCTATGGCGCATTCAGCACAGGAATCTGCATCGATTGAGCCAACACAAAGGAAAGTTCAGGGAGGCAGCACCCGTTTAGAAAAGCATTTGTTCTTCAAAGAGGAGGCCAATATTGTGAAACGACATACCCATGGCAAATAGTTTTCATCGGCAGTTTCATGGAGCAATATTGCGGGGAGAGAAAAGGCACCACCTGAGGGAGGCACGCTCAAAAAAACTACGTAGGGCAGGAGACGGGTCGCCCCCAGGCACTAGGGGTGTCGGGCCTCAACATTGTAAGCAGAGTTCACTGAAGTCCCTCAGTGAAGTTTTCTCCGGTGCCCTTCGTCTACGTTCCTAAAATTTACTCTGCGGTTTCTGATGACTCTGGGTTACGAACGGCCACCATTCGCCGTTCTCCTTACACTCGTGCGTCTCCATCGACCTTAAAGGAAAGGGAGGACACGCAGATGCTGGCAGCTAAATTCAGCAGAGTTTGTCTCAACACAAAAGAGACAGCTCTGTGGGGACCCGTCTTCCATGGTAAAACATTTCCTAACGAATAAGAAATCTTCCCATGGCAATGACAATGTGAGAGAATTGCCACCGGTGGATTTGCCGATGTGCCTATAAACATCTTCTTCAGGCCATGAAGTAGTGAAGCACGGGAACCCAGGCGCTTCACCCTTTTTCCTAGACCAGTGAAACTTAAAGAGCCACTATTGACCTGTGTGACATGACGTTGCTGGAAGCATCAGTGTACAGAGGCATGGGAACCTCAAAGGAGTTTCTTCCGTGTGTAAATAACAACCAGGCTGAACTTCATGGCAGGGTTCCAGATTCCCAGGAATTCCACGGGCTGTATTGCTCAGAGATAGAACCTACTGCTTGGGGCACACTTAATCTGAAAAACTTGCTGGACTCACGGCTTTCCCAAAGACCCAAGATTCTCAAAGAGCGAGCGTAAGTTTGACGCAAAAACAAACTGCCGGTGGCGCCTTTGGACCTTGAAACCGGCAAGAAGCAAGATTTCCCTTAAACCATGAATCTCAGAATCATTGTGACAGTGAAGGAAAACCAGTGAGAGCAGATGTACTTCCCATAATCCAACACTTAAATTAGACCTCATACCTAAATCCTATCCTAAAAACAACCCTAATCCTAACCCTAAACTAGGTGAAAAGCTAACCCTAGGTGTAAACCTAAACAGAGATGTAACCCTAAGCCTAGGTCTAACTGTATTCTCCTAACCTGAAACTTAACCCTAACCTAAGGCTCACCCTAAAGCAAGCCCTAACCATAACCGTATGTCTACCCTAAGGCTAACCCTAATCCTAACCCCAAATCTGATGTGAACATGCAGCTCCCCCTACAACTAACCTTACTCCTAACCGTCATTCTTCGCCTGAACCTAACTTAACTCTATCCCTCACCTTCAATCGAAGCCTCCATAGCACCGTTAATGTAATCCAATCCCTTAAACTAGACAGAGAGCTAAACTTAACCATAACCCAAACGGATGTAACACACAAACCGTAAGCCTGAACCCAACTCTTAACCTCGCACACTGTCTAACCCTCACACAAATATTAACCCCAACCCATATCTAAACGGTCAAGTTTACCGTAGGCCTAAATGAGACAATAGGTTCGCTCATCCTTAAGCACTAAACCCTACTCTTACCTTCCACCTCACACTGCCCCTACATTTGATCCTCAGACTTACCATAACCCGAATCCTCACACAGCCGTAACTCTAACGTGAACTCTAACTCTGTCCCTAAACATGCCCAAATGCCTGTACCTATGCCCGTCTAAAGTTAAACCTAAACCGAAATCTTCTGTGCCACCATTTTGCAGCAGTTTAAAGAAGTACACTGGGAAAGATTTTTCTGCTAGAAAGAAACTGCAGGCGGCGTGCCTGAACTGAGAATATCATGCTGCACGAGCTCTTTGGCCTCAGATGCTAGAAGTGCCATGAGTGGGAAGTATAAAGAAACGGGACTTTACTTTCTCCGTGATCATCAAGCTTTGTGGATTCTCTTTGTTCTAGACGCCTGAAATAAAGACAGTTGTCCTGAGTCACCTAAACCTCCACCGAGTGAGGCGCGGGAACTTGCCGGTATCAGAGAATTCCGAAGAAGGCTGAACGTCCACAATTAAATGTTAATTGCCCAGAAAGAAGCGCCAACCGGATCAGCCTGGGAAACAAGCTTCCATTGGACAATGAAGATGTGAGAATCTGGTACGGCCACAGTTCACGGTTTCCATAGATCCATGTAATTCCGTGTTGAATTTCTGTCCGAAAATGAAACCGCTGGAGCCTCTGTTCAGCAGGTCCTGGTGTAGCTCCCAGAGGCACAATGGTGCTCCTCTAGAATTTGGACGAAAAACGTTTTCACGGGAATAAGCAACCTTGATCAAGCCAGGTGGGTCTTGGAAAAACGAAATTGCTGCGTGTGCCTGCAATACTGACAAGCACTCACCTGTGTCACTCTATGGCGCATTCAGCACAGGAATCTGCATCGATTGAGCCAACACAAAGGAAAGTTCAGGGAGGCAGCACCCGTTTAGAAAAGCATTTGTTCTTCAAAGAGGAGGCCAATATTGTGAAACGACATACCCATGGCAAATAGTTTTCATCGGCAGTTTCATGGAGCAATATTGCGGGGAGAGAAAAGGCACCACCTGAGGGAGGCACGCTCAAAAAAACTACGTAGGGCAGGAGACGGGTCGCCCCCAGGCACTAGGGGTGTCGGGCCTCAACATTGTAAGCAGAGTTCACTGAAGTCCCTCAGTGAAGTTTTCTCCGGTGCCCTTCGTCTACGTTCCTAAAATTTACTCTGCGGTTTCTGATGACTCTGGGTTACGAACGGCCACCATTCGCCGTTCTCCTTACACTCGTGCGTCTCCATCGACCTTAAAGGAAAGGGAGGACACGCAGATGCTGGCAGCTAAATTCAGCAGAGTTTGTCTCAACACAAAAGAGACAGCTCTGTGGGGACCCGTCTTCCATGGTAAAACATTTCCTAACGAATAAGAAATCTTCCCATCGCAATGACAATGTGAGAGAATTGCCACCGGTGGATTTGCCGATGTGCCTATAAACATCTTCTTCAGGCCATGAAGTAGTGAAGCACGGGAACCCAGGCGCTTCACCCTTTTTCCTAGACCAGTGAAACTTAAAGAGCCACTATTGACCTGTGTGACATGACGTTGCTGGAAGCATCAGTGTACAGAGGCATGGGAACCTCAAAGGAGTTTCTTCCGTGTGTAAATAACAACCAGGCTGAACTTCATGGCAGGGTTCCAGATTCCCAGGAATTCCACGGGCTGTATTGCTCAGAGATAGAACCTACTGCTTGGGGCACACTTAATCTGAAAAACTTGCTGGACTCACGGCTTTCCCAAAGACCCAAGATTCTCAAAGAGCGAGCGTAAGTTTGACGCAAAAACAAACTGCCGGTGGCGCCTTTGGACCTTGAAACCGGCAAGAAGCAAGATTTCCTTTAAACCATGAATCTCAGAATCATTGTGACAGTGAAGGAAAACCAGTGAGAGCAGATGTACTTCCCATAATCCAACACTTAAATTAGACCTCATACCTAAATCCTATCCTAAAAACAACCCTAATCCTAACCCTAAACTAGGTGAAAAGCTAACCCTAGGTGTAAACCTAAACAGAGATGTAACCCTAAGCCTAGGTCTAACTGTATTCTCCTAACCTGAAACTTAACCCTAACCTAAGGCTCACCCTAAAGCAAGCCCTAACCATAACCGTATGTCTACCCTAAGGCTAACCCTAATCCTAACCCCAAATCTGATGTGAACATGCAGCTCCCCCTACAACTAACCTTACTCCTAACCGTCATTCTTCGCCTGAACCTAACTTAACTCTATCCCTCACCTTCAATCGAAGCCTCCATAGCACCGTTAATGTAATCCAATCCCTTAAACTAGACAGAGAGCTAAACTTAACCATAACCCAAACGGATGTAACACACAAACCGTAAGCCTGAACCCAACTCTTAACCTCGCACACTGTCTAACCCTCACACAAATATTAACCCCAACCCATATCTAAAGGGTCAAGTTTACCGTAGGCCTAAATGAGACAATAGGTTCGCTCATCCTTAAGCACTAAACCCTACTCTTACCTTCCACCTCACACTGCCCCTACATTTGATCCTCAGACTTACCATAACCCGAATCCTCACACAGCCGTAACTCTAACGTGAACTCTAACTCTGTCCCTAAACATGCCCAAATGCCTGTACCTATGCCCGTCTAAAGTTAAACCTAAACCGAAATCTTCTGTGCCACCATTTTGCAGCAGTTTAAAGAAGTACACTGGGAAAGATTTTTCTGCTAGAAAGAAACTGCAGGCGGCGTGCCTGAACTGAGAATATCATGCTGCACGAGCTCTTTGGCCTCAGATGCTAGAAGTGCCATGAGTGGGAAGTATAAAGAAACGGGACTTTACTTTCTCCGTGATCATCAAGCTTTGTGGATTCTCTTTGTTCTAGACGCCTGAAATAAAGACAGTTGTCCTGAGTCACCTAAACCTCCACCGAGTGAGGCGCGGGAACTTGCCGGTATCAGAGAATTCCGAAGAAGGCTGAACGTCCACAATTAAATGTTAATTGCCCAGAAAGAAGCGCCAACCGGATCAGCCTGGGAAACAAGCTTCCATTGGACAATGAAGATGTGAGAATCTGGTACGGCCACAGTTCACGGTTTCCATAGATCCATGCAATTCCGTGTTGAATTTCTGTCCGAAAATGAAACCGCTGGAGCCTCTGTTCAGCAGGTCCTGGTGTAGCTCCCAGAGGCACAATGGTGCTCCTCTAGAATTTGGACGAAAAACGTTTTCACGGGAATAAGCAACCTTGATCAAGCCAGGTGGGTCTTGGAAAAACGAAATTGCTGCGTGTGCCTGCAATACTGACAAGCACTCACCTGTGTCACTCTATGGCGCATTCAGCACAGGAATCTGCATCGATTGAGCCAACACAAAGGAAAGTTCAGGGAGGCAGCACCCGTTTAGAAAAGCATTTGTTCTTCAAAGAGGAGGCCAATATTGTGAAACGACATACCCATGGCAAATAGTTTTCATCGGCAGTTTCATGGAGCAATATTGCGGGGAGAGAAAAGGCACCACCTGAGGGAGGCACGCTCAAAAAAACTACGTAGGGCAGGAGACGGGTCGCCCCCAGGCACTAGGGGTGTCGGGCCTCAACATTGTAAGCAGAGTTCACTGAAGTCCCTCAGTGAAGTTTTCTCCGGTGCCCTTCGTCTACGTTCCTAAAATTTACTCTGCGGTTTCTGATGACTCTGGGTTACGAACGGCCACCATTCGCCGTTCTCCTTACACTCGTGCGTCTCCATCGACCTTAAAGGAAAGGGAGGACACGCAGATGCTGGCAGCTAAATTCAGCAGAGTTTGTCTCAACACAAAAGAGACAGCTCTGTGGGGACCCGTCTTCCATGGTAAAACATTTCCTAACGAATAAGAAATCTTCCCATCGCAATGACAATGTGAGAGAATTGCCACCGGTGGATTTGCCGATGTGCCTATAAACATCTTCTTCAGGCCATGAAGTAGTGAAGCACGGGAACCCAGGCGCTTCACCCTTTTTCCTAGACCAGTGAAACTTAAAGAGCCACTATTGACCTGTGTGACATGACGTTGCTGGAAGCATCAGTGTACAGAGGCATGGGAACCTCAAAGGAGTTTCTTCCGTGTGTAAATAACAACCAGGCTGAACTTCATGGCAGGGTTCCAGATTGCCAGGAATTCCACGGGCTGTATTGCTCAGAGATAGAACCTACTGCTTGGGGCACACTTAATCTGAAAAACTTGCTGGACTCACGGCTTTCCCAAAGACCCAAGATTCTCAAAGAGCGAGCGTAAGTTTGACGCAAAAACAAACTGCCGGTGGCGCCTTTGGACCTTGAAACCGGCAAGAAGCAAGATTTCCCTTAAACCACGAATCTCAGAAACATTGTGACAGTGAAGGAAAACCAGTGAGAGCAGATGTACTTCCCATAATCCAACACTTAAATTAGACCTCATACCTAAATCCTATCCTAAAAACAACCCTAATCCTAACCCTAAACTAGGTGAAAAGCTAACCCTAGGTGTAAACCTAAACAGAGATGTAACCCTAAGCCTAGGTCTAACTGTATTCTCCTAACCTGAAACTTAACCCTAACCTAAGGCTCACCCTAAAGCAAGCCCTAACCATAACCGTATGTCTACCCTAAGGCTAACCCTAATCCTAACCCCAAATCTGATGTGAACATGCAGCTCCCCCTACAACTAACCTTACTCCTAACCGTCATTCTTCGCCTGAACCTAACTTAACTCTATCCCTCACCTTCAATCGAAGCCTCCATAGCACCGTTAATGTAATCCAATCCCTTAAACTAGACAGAGAGCTAAACTTAACCATAACCCAAACGGATGTAACACACAAACCGTAAGCCTGAACCCAACTCTTAACCTCGCACACTGTCTAACCCTCACACAAATATTAACCCCAACCCATATCTAAACGGTCAAGTTTACCGTAGGCCTAAATGAGACAATAGGTTCGCTCATCCTTAAGCACTAAACCCTACTCTTACCTTCCACCTCACACTGCCCCTACATTTGATCCTCAGACTTACCATAACCCGAATCCTCACACAGCCGTAACTCTAACGTGAACTCTAACTCTGTCCCTAAACATGCCCAAATGCCTGTACCTATGCCCGTCTAAAGTTAAACCTAAACCGAAATCTTCTGTGCCACCATTTTGCAGCAGTTTAAAGAAGTACACTGGGAAAGATTTTTCTGCTAGAAAGAAACTACAGGCGGCGTGCCTGAACTGAGAATATCATGCTGCACGAGCTCTTTGGCCTCAGATGCTAGAAGTGCCATGAGTGGGAAGTATAAAGAAACGGGACTTTACTTTCTCCGTGATCATCAACCTTTGTGGATTCTCTTTGTTCTAGACGCCTGAAATAAAGACAGTTGTCCTGAGTCACCTAAACCTCCACCGAGTGAGGCGCGGGAACTTGCCGGTATCAGAGAATTCCGAAGAAGGCTGAACGTCCACAATTAAATGTTAATTGCCCAGAAAGAAGCGCCAACCGGATCAGCCTGGGAAACAAGCTTCCATTAGACAATGAAGATGTGAGAATCTGGTACGGCCACAGTTCACGGTTTCCATAGATCCATGCAATTCCGTGTTGAATTTCTGTCCGAAAATGAAACCGCTGGAGCCTCTGTTCAGCAGGTCCTGGTGTAGCTCCCAGAGGCACAATGGTGCTCCTCTAGAATTTGGACGAAAAACGTTTTCACGGGAATAAGCAACCTTGATCAAGCCAGGTGGGTCTTGGAAAAACGAAATTGCTGCGTGTGCCTGCAATACTGACAAGCACTCACCTGTGTCACTCTATGGCGCATTCAGCACAGGAATCTGCATCGATTGAGCCAACACAAAGGAAAGTTCAGGGAGGCAGCACCCGTTTAGAAAAGCATTTGTTCTTCAAAGAGGAGGCCAATATTGTGAAACGACATACCCATGGCAAATAGTTTTCATCGGCAGTTTCATGGAGCAATATTGCGGGGAGAGAAAAGGCACCACCTGAGGGAGGCACGCTCAAAAAAACTACGTAGGGCAGGAGACGGGTCGCCCCCAGGCACTAGGGGTGTCGGGCCTCAACATTGTAAGCAGAGTTCACTGAAGTCCCTCAGTGAAGTTTTCTCCGGTGCCCTTCGTCTACGTTCCTAAAATTTACTCTGCGGTTTCTGATGACTCTGGGTTACGAACGGCCACCATTCGCCGTTCTCCTTACACTCGTGCGTCTCCATCGACCTTAAAGGAAAGGGAGGACACGCAGATGCTGGCAGCTAAATTCAGCAGAGTTTGTCTCAACACAAAAGAGACAGCTCTGTGGGGACCCGTCTTCCATGGTAAAACATTTCCTAACGAATAAGAAATCTTCCCATCGCAATGACAATGTGAGAGAATTGCCACCGGTGGATTTGCCGATGTGCCTATAAACATCTTCTTCAGGCCATGAAGTAGTGAAGCACGGGAACCCAGGCGCTTCACCCTTTTTCCTAGACCAGTGAAACTTAAAGAGCCACTATTGACCTGTGTGACATGACGTTGCTGGAAGCATCAGTGTACAGAGGCATGGGAACCTCAAAGGAGTTTCTTCCGTGTGTAAATAACAACCAGGCTGAACTTCATGGCAGGGTTCCAGATTCCCAGGAATTCCACGGGCTGTATTGCTCAGAGATAGAACCTACTGCTTGGGGCACACTTAATCTGAAAAACTTGCTGGACTCACGGCTTTCCCAAAGACCCAAGATTCTCAAAGAGCGAGCGTAAGTTTGACGCAAAAACAAACTGCCGGTGGCGCCTTTGGACCTTGAAACCGGCAAGAAGCAAGATTTCCCTTAAACCACGAATCTCAGAAACATTGTGACAGTGAAGGAAAACCAGTGAGAGCAGATGTACTTCCCATAATCCAACACTTAAATTAGACCTCATACCTAAATCCTATCCTAAAAACAACCCTAATCCTAACCCTAAACTAGGTGAAAAGCTAACCCTAGGTGTAAACCTAAACAGAGATGTAACCCTAAGCCTAGGTCTAACTGTATTCTCCTAACCTGAAACTTAACCCTAACCTAAGGCTCACCCTAAAGCAAGCCCTAACCATAACCGTATGTCTACCCTAAGGCTAACCCTAATCCTAACCCCAAATCTGATGTGAACATGCAGCTCCCCCTACAACTAACCTTACTCCTAACCGTCATTCTTCGCCTGAACCTAACTTAACTCTATCCCTCACCTTCAATCGAAGCCTCCATAGCACCGTTAATGTAATCCAATCCCTTAAACTAGACAGAGAGCTAAACTTAACCATAACCCAAACGGATGTAACACACAAACCGTAAGCCTGAACCCAACTCTTAACCTCGCACACTGTCTAACCCTCACACAAATATTAACCCCAACCCATATCTAAACGGTCAAGTTTACCGTAGGCCTAAATGAGACAATAGGTTCGCTCATCCTTAAGCACTAAACCCTACTCTTACCTTCCACCTCACACTGCCCCTACATTTGATCCTCAGACTTACCATAACCCGAATCCTCACACAGCCGTAACTCTAACGTGAACTCTAACTCTGTCCCTAAACATGCCCAAATGCCTGTACCTATGCCCGTCTAAAGTTAAACCTAAACCGAAATCTTCTGTGCCACCATTTTGCAGCAGTTTAAAGAAGTACACTGGGAAAGATTTTTCTGCTAGAAAGAAACTACAGGCGGCGTGCCTGAACTGAGAATATCATGCTGCACGAGCTCTTTGGCCTCAGATGCTAGAAGTGCCATGAGTGGGAAGTATAAAGAAATGGGACTTTACTTTCTCCGTGATCATCAACCTTTGTGGATTCTCTTTGTTCTAGACGCCTGAAATAAAGACAGTTGTCCTGAGTCACCTAAACCTCCACCGAGTGAGGCGCGGGAACTTGCCGGTATCAGAGAATTCCGAAGAAGGCTGAACGTCCACAATTAAATGTTAATTGCCCAGAAAGAAGCGCCAACCGGATCAGCCTGGGAAACAAGCTTCCATTAGACAATGAAGATGTGAGAATCTGGTACGGCCACAGTTCACGGTTTCCATAGATCCATGCAATTCCGTGTTGAATTTCTGTCCGAAAATGAAACCGCTGGAGCCTCTGTTCAGCAGGTCCTGGTGTAGCTCCCAGAGGCACAATGGTGCTCCTCTAGAATTTGGACGAAAAACGTTTTCACGGGAATAAGCAACCTTGATCAAGCCAGGTGGGTCTTGGAAAAACGAAATTGCTGCGTGTGCCTGCAATACTGACAAGCACTCACCTGTGTCACTCTATGGCGCATTCAGCACAGGAATCTGCATCGATTGAGCCAACACAAAGGAAAGTTCAGGGAGGCAGCACCCGTTTAGAAAAGCATTTGTTCTTCAAAGAGGAGGCTAATATTGTGAAACGACATACCCATGGCAAATAGTTTTCATCGGCAGTTTCATGGAGCAATATTGCGGGGAGAGAAAAGGCACCACCTGAGGGAGGCACGCTCAAAAAAACTACGTAGGGCAGGAGACGGGTCGCCCCCAGGCACTAGGGGTGTCGGGCCTCAACATTGTAAGCAGAGTTCACTGAAGTCCCTCAGTGAAGTTTTCTCCGGTGTCCTTCGTCTACGTTCCTAAAATTTACTCTGCGGTTTCTGATGACTCTGGGTTACGAACGGCCACCATTCGCCGTTCTCCTTACACTCGTGCGTCTCCATCGACCTTAAAGGAAAGGGAGGACACGCAGATGCTGGCAGCTAAATTCAGCAGAGTTTGTCTCAACACAAAAGAGACAGCTCTGTGGGGACCCGTCTTCCATGGTAAAACATTTCCTAACGAATAAGAAATCTTCCCATCGCAATGACAATGTGAGAGAATTGCCACCGGTGGATTTGCCGATGTGCCTATAAACATCTTCTTCAGGCCATGAAGTAGTGAAGCACGGGAACCCAGGCGCTTCACCCTTTTTCCTAGACCAGTGAAACTTAAAGAGCCACTATTGACCTGTGTGACATGACGTTGCTGGAAGCATCAGTGTACAGAGGCATGGGAACCTCAAAGGAGTTTCTTCCGTGTGTAAATAACAACCAGGCTGAACTTCATGGCAGGGTTCCAGATTCCCAGGAATTCCACGGGCTGTATTGCTCAGAGATAGAACCTACTGCTTGGGGCACACTTAATCTGAAAAACTTGCTGGACTCACGGCTTTCCCAAAGACCCAAGATTCTCAAAGAGCGAGCGTAAGTTTGACGCAAAAACAAACTGCCGGTGGCGCCTTTGGACCTTGAAACCGGCAAGAAGCAAGATTTCCCTTAAACCATGAATCTCAGAATCATTGTGACAGTGAAGGAAAACCAGTGAGAGCAGATGTACTTCCCATAATCCAACACTTAAATTAGACCTCATACCTAAATCCTATCCTAAAAACAACCCTAATCCTAACCCTAAACTAGGTGAAAAGCTAACCCTAGGTGTAAACCTAAACAGAGATGTAACCCTAAGCCTAGGTCTAACTGTATTCTCCTAACCTGAAACTTAACCCTAACCTAAGGCTCACCCTAAAGCAAGCCCTAACCATAACCGTATGTCTACCCTAAGGCTAACCCTAATCCTAACCCCAAATCTGATGTGAACATGCAGCTCCCCCTACAACTAACCTTACTCCTAACCGTCATTCTTCGCCTGAACCTAACTTAACTCTATCCCTCACCTTCAATCGAAGCCTCCATAGCACCGTTAATGTAATCCAATCCCTTAAACTAGACAGAGAGCTAAACTTAACCATAACCCAAACGGATGTAACACACAAACCGTAAGCCTGAACCCAACTCTTAACCTCGCACACTGTCTAACCCTCACACAAATATTAACCCCAACCCATATCTAAACGGTCAAGTTTACCGTAGGCCTAAATGAGACAATAGGTTCGCTCATCCTTAAGCACTAAACCCTACTCTTACCTTCCACCTCACACTGCCCCTACATTTGATCCTCAGACTTACCATAACCCGAATCCTCACACAGCCGTAACTCTAACGTGAACTCTAACTCTGTCCCTAAACATGCCCAAATGCCTGTACCTATGCCCGTCTAAAGTTAAACCTAAACCGAAATCTTCTGTGCCACCATTTTGCAGCAGTTTAAAGAAGTACACTGGGAAAGATTTTTCTGCTAGAAAGAAACTGCAGGCGGCGTGCCTGAACTGAGAATATCATGCTGCACGAGCTCTTTGGCCTCAGATGCTAGAAGTGCCATGAGTGGGAAGTATAAAGAAACGGGACTTTACTTTCTCCGTGATCATCAAGCTTTGTGGATTCTCTTTGTTCTAGACGCCTGAAATAAAGACAGTTGTCCTGAGTCACCTAAACCTCCACCGAGTGAGGCGCGGGAACTTGCCGGTATCAGAGAATTCCGAAGAAGGCTGAACGTCCACAATTAAATGTTAATTGCCCAGAAAGAAGCGCCAGCCGGATCAGCCTGGGAAACAAGCTTCCATTAGACAATGAAGATGTGAGAATCTGGTACGGCCACAGTTCACGGTTTCCATAGATCCATGCAATTCCGTGTTGAATTTCTGTCCGAAAATGAAACCGCTGGAGCCTCTGTTCAGCAGGTCCTGGTGTAGCTCCCAGAGGCACAATGGTGCTCCTCTAGAATTTGGACGAAAAACGTTTTCACGGGAATAAGCAACCTTGATCAAGCCAGGTGGGTCTTGGAAAAACGAAATTGCTGCGTGTGCCTGCAATACTGACAAGCACTCACCTGTGTCACTCTATGGCGCATTCAGCACAGTAATCTGCATCGATTGAGCCAACACAAAGGAAAGTTCAGGGAGGCAACACCCGTTTAGAAAAGCATTTGTTCTTCAAAGAGGAGGCCAATATTGTGAAACGACATACCCATGGCAAATAGTTTTCATCGGCAGTTTCATGGAGCAATATTGCGGGGAGAGAAAAGGCACCACCTGAGGGAGGCACGCTCAAAAAAACTACGTAGGGCAGGAGACGGGTCGCCCCCAGGCACTAGGGGTGTCGGGCCTCAACATTGTAAGCAGAGTTCACTGAAGTCCCTCAGTGAAGTTTTCTCCGGTGTCCTTCGTCTACGTTCCTAAAATTTACTCTGCGGTTTCTGATGACTCTGGGTTACGAACGGCCACCATTCGCCGTTCTCCTTACACTCGTGCGTCTCCATCGACCTTAAAGGAAAGGGAGGACACGCAGATGCTGGCAGCTAAATTCAGCAGAGTTTGTCTCAACACAAAAGAGACAGCTCTGTGGGGACCCGTCTTCCATGGTAAAACATTTCCTAACGAATAAGAAATCTTCCCATCGCAATGACAATGTGAGAGAATTGCCACCGGTGGATTTGCCGATGTGCCTATAAACATCTTCTTCAGGCCATGAAGTAGTGAAGCACGGGAACCCAGGCGCTTCACCCTTTTTCCTAGACCAGTGAAACTTAAAGAGCCACTATTGACCTGTGTGACATGACGTTGCTGGAAGCATCAGTGTACAGAGGCATGGGAACCTCAAAGGAGTTTCTTCCGTGTGTAAATAACAACCAGGCTGAACTTCATGGCAGGGTTCCAGATTCCCAGGAATTCCACGGGCTGTATTGCTCAGAGATAGAACCTACTGCTTGGGGCACACTTAATCTGAAAAACTTGCTGGACTCACGGCTTTCCCAAAGACCCAAGATTCTCAAAGAGCGAGCGTAAGTTTGACGCAAAAACAAACTGCCGGTGGCGCCTTTGGACCTTGAAACCGGCAAGAAGCAAGATTTCCCTTAAACCATGAATCTCAGAATCATTGTGACAGTGAAGGAAAACCAGTGAGAGCAGATGTACTTCCCATAATCCAACACTTAAATTAGACCTCATACCTAAATCCTATCCTAAAAACAACCCTAATCCTAACCCTAAACTAGGTGAAAAGCTAACCCTAGGTGTAAACCTAAACAGAGATGTAACCCTAAGCCTAGGTCTAACTGTATTCTCCTAACCTGAAACTTAACCCTAACCTAAGGCTCACCCTAAAGCAAGCCCTAACCATAACCGTATGTCTACCCTAAGGCTAACCCTAATCCTAACCCCAAATCTGATGTGAACATGCAGCTCCCCCTACAACTAACCTTACTCCTAACCGTCATTCTTCGCCTGAACCTAACTTAACTCTATCCCTCACCTTCAATCGAAGCCTCCATAGCACCGTTAATGTAATCCAATCCCTTAAACTAGACAGAGAGCTAAACTTAACCATAACCCAAACGGATGTAACACACAAACCGTAAGCCTGAACCCAACTCTTAACCTCGCACACTGTCTAACCCTCACACAAATATTAACCCCAACCCATATCTAAACGGTCAAGTTTACCGTAGGCCTAAATGAGACAATAGGTTCGCTCATCCTTAAGCACTAAACCCTACTCTTACCTTCCACCTCACACTGCCCCTACATTTGATCCTCAGACTTACCATAACCCGAATCCTCACACAGCCGTAACTCTAACGTGAACTCTAACTCTGTCCCTAAACATGCCCAAATGCCTGTACCTATGCCCGTCTAAAGTTAAACCTAAACCGAAATCTTCTGTGCCACCATTTTGCAGCAGTTTAAAGAAGTACACTGGGAAAGATTTTTCTGCTAGAAAGAAACTGCAGGCGGCGTGCCTGAACTGAGAATATCATGCTGCACGAGCTCTTTGGCCTCAGATGCTAGAAGTGCCATGAGTGGGAAGTATAAAGAAACGGGACTTTACTTTCTCCGTGATCATCAAGCTTTGTGGATTCTCTTTGTTCTAGACGCCTGAAATAAAGACAGTTGTCCTGAGTCACCTAAACCTCCACCGAGTGAGGCGCGGGAACTTGCCGGTATCAGAGAATTCCGAAGAAGGCTGAACGTCCACAATTAAATGTTAATTGCCCAGAAAGAAGCGCCAACCGGATCAGCCTGGGAAACAAGCTTCCATTGGACAATGAAGATGTGAGAATCTGGTACGGCCACAGTTCACGGTTTCCATAGATCCATGCAATTCCGTGTTGAATTTCTGTCCGAAAATGAAACCGCTGGAGCCTCTGTTCAGCAGGTCCTGGTGTAGCTCCCAGAGGCACAATGGTGCTCCTCTAGAATTTGGACGAAAAACGTTTTCACGGGAATAAGCAACCTTGATCAAGCCAGGTGGGTCTTGGAAAAACGAAATTGCTGCGTGTGCCTGCAATACTGACAAGCACTCACCTGTGTCACTCTATGGCGCATTCAGCACAGGAATCTGCATCGATTGAGCCAACACAAAGGAAAGTTCAGGGAGGCAGCACCCGTTTAGAAAAGCATTTGTTCTTCAAAGAGGAGGCCAATATTGTGAAACGACATACCCATGGCAAATAGTTTTCATCGGCAGTTTCATGGAGCAATATTGCGGGGAGAGAAAAGGCACCACCTGAGGGAGGCACGCTCAAAAAAACTACGTAGGGCAGGAGACGGGTCGCCCCCAGGCACTAGGGGTGTCGGGCCTCAACATTGTAAGCAGAGTTCACTGAAGTCCCTCAGTGAAGTTTTCTCCGGTGCCCTTCGTCTACGTTCCTAAAATTTACTCTGCGGTTTCTGATGACTCTGGGTTACGAACGGCCACCATTCGCCGTTCTCCTTACACTCGTGCGTCTCCATCGACCTTAAAGGAAAGGGAGGACACGCAGATGCTGGCAGCTAAATTCAGCAGAGTTTGTCTCAACACAAAAGAGACAGCTCTGTGGGGACCCGTCTTCCATGGTAAAACATTTCCTAACGAATAAGAAATCTTCCCATCGCAATGACAATGTGAGAGAATTGCCACCGGTGGATTTGCCGATGTGCCTATAAACATCTTCTTCAGGCCATGAAGTAGTGAAGCACGGGAACCCAGGCGCTTCACCCTTTTTCCTAGACCAGTGAAACTTAAAGAGCCACTATTGACCTGTGTGACATGACGTTGCTGGAAGCATCAGTGTACAGAGGCATGGGAACCTCAAAGGAGTTTCTTCCGTGTGTAAATAACAACCAGGCTGAACTTCATGGCAGGGTTCCAGATTGCCAGGAATTCCACGGGCTGTATTGCTCAGAGATAGAACCTACTGCTTGGGGCACACTTAATCTGAAAAACTTGCTGGACTCACGGCTTTCCCAAAGACCCAAGATTCTCAAAGAGCGAGCGTAAGTTTGACGCAAAAACAAACTGCCGGTGGCGCCTTTGGACCTTGAAACCGGCAAGAAGCAAGATTTCCCTTAAACCACGAATCTCAGAAACATTGTGACAGTGAAGGAAAACCAGTGAGAGCAGATGTACTTCCCATAATCCAACACTTAAATTAGACCTCATACCTAAATCCTATCCTAAAAACAACCCTAATCCTAACCCTAAACTAGGTGAAAAGCTAACCCTAGGTGTAAACCTAAACAGAGATGTAACCCTAAGCCTAGGTCTAACTGTATTCTCCTAACCTGAAACTTAACCCTAACCTAAGGCTCACCCTAAAGCAAGCCCTAACCATAACCGTATGTCTACCCTAAGGCTAACCCTAATCCTAACCCCAAATCTGATGTGAACATGCAGCTCCCCCTACAACTAACCTTACTCCTAACCGTCATTCTTCGCCTGAACCTAACTTAACTCTATCCCTCACCTTCAATCGAAGCCTCCATAGCACCGTTAATGTAATCCAATCCCTTAAACTAGACAGAGAGCTAAACTTAACCATAACCCAAACGGATGTAACACACAAACCGTAAGCCTGAACCCAACTCTTAACCTCGCACACTGTCTAACCCTCACACAAATATTAACCCCAACCCATATCTAAACGGTCAAGTTTACCGTAGGCCTAAATGAGACAATAGGTTCGCTCATCCTTAAGCACTAAACCCTACTCTTACCTTCCACCTCACACTGCCCCTACATTTGATCCTCAGACTTACCATAACCCGAATCCTCACACAGCCGTAACTCTAACGTGAACTCTAACTCTGTCCCTAAACATGCCCAAATGCCTGTACCTATGCCCGTCTAAAGTTAAACCTAAACCGAAATCTTCTGTGCCACCATTTTGCAGCAGTTTAAAGAAGTACACTGGGAAAGATTTTTCTGCTAGAAAGAAACTACAGGCGGCGTGCCTGAACTGAGAATATCATGCTGCACGAGCTCTTTGGCCTCAGATGCTAGAAGTGCCATGAGTGGGAAGTATAAAGAAACGGGACTTTACTTTCTCCGTGATCATCAACCTTTGTGGATTCTCTTTGTTCTAGACGCCTGAAATAAAGACAGTTGTCCTGAGTCACCTAAACCTCCACCGAGTGAGGCGCGGGAACTTGCCGGTATCAGAGAATTCCGAAGAAGGCTGAACGTCCACAATTAAATGTTAATTGCCCAGAAAGAAGCGCCAACCGGATCAGCCTGGGAAACAAGCTTCCATTAGACAATGAAGATGTGAGAATCTGGTACGGCCACAGTTCACGGTTTCCATAGATCCATGCAATTCCGTGTTGAATTTCTGTCCGAAAATGAAACCGCTGGAGCCTCTGTTCAGCAGGTCCTGGTGTAGCTCCCAGAGGCACAATGGTGCTCCTCTAGAATTTGGACGAAAAACGTTTTCACGGGAATAAGCAACCTTGATCAAGCCAGGTGGGTCTTGGAAAAACGAAATTGCTGCGTGTGCCTGCAATACTGACAAGCACTCACCTGTGTCACTCTATGGCGCATTCAGCACAGGAATCTGCATCGATTGAGCCAACACAAAGGAAAGTTCAGGGAGGCAGCACCCGTTTAGAAAAGCATTTGTTCTTCAAAGAGGAGGCCAATATTGTGAAACGACATACCCATGGCAAATAGTTTTCATCGGCAGTTTCATGGAGCAATATTGCGGGGAGAGAAAAGGCACCACCTGAGGGAGGCACGCTCAAAAAAACTACGTAGGGCAGGAGACGGGTCGCCCCCAGGCACTAGGGGTGTCGGGCCTCAACATTGTAAGCAGAGTTCACTGAAGTCCCTCAGTGAAGTTTTCTCCGGTGCCCTTCGTCTACGTTCCTAAAATTTACTCTGCGGTTTCTGATGACTCTGGGTTACGAACGGCCACCATTCGCCGTTCTCCTTACACTCGTGCGTCTCCATCGACCTTAAAGGAAAGGGAGGACACGCAGATGCTGGCAGCTAAATTCAGCAGAGTTTGTCTCAACACAAAAGAGACAGCTCTGTGGGGACCCGTCTTCCATGGTAAAACATTTCCTAACGAATAAGAAATCTTCCCATCGCAATGACAATGTGAGAGAATTGCCACCGGTGGATTTGCCGATGTGCCTATAAACATCTTCTTCAGGCCATGAAGTAGTGAAGCACGGGAACCCAGGCGCTTCACCCTTTTTCCTAGACCAGTGAAACTTAAAGAGCCACTATTGACCTGTGTGACATGACGTTGCTGGAAGCATCAGTGTACAGAGGCATGGGAACCTCAAAGGAGTTTCTTCCGTGTGTAAATAACAACCAGGCTGAACTTCATGGCAGGGTTCCAGATTCCCAGGAATTCCACGGGCTGTATTGCTCAGAGATAGAACCTACTGCTTGGGGCACACTTAATCTGAAAAACTTGCTGGACTCACGGCTTTCCCAAAGACCCAAGATTCTCAAAGAGCGAGCGTAAGTTTGACGCAAAAACAAACTGCCGGTGGCGCCTTTGGACCTTGAAACCGGCAAGAAGCAAGATTTCCCTTAAACCACGAATCTCAGAAACATTGTGACAGTGAAGGAAAACCAGTGAGAGCAGATGTACTTCCCATAATCCAACACTTAAATTAGACCTCATACCTAAATCCTATCCTAAAAACAACCCTAATCCTAACCCTAAACTAGGTGAAAAGCTAACCCTAGGTGTAAACCTAAACAGAGATGTAACCCTAAGCCTAGGTCTAACTGTATTCTCCTAACCTGAAACTTAACCCTAACCTAAGGCTCACCCTAAAGCAAGCCCTAACCATAACCGTATGTCTACCCTAAGGCTAACCCTAATCCTAACCCCAAATCTGATGTGAACATGCAGCTCCCCCTACAACTAACCTTACTCCTAACCGTCATTCTTCGCCTGAACCTAACTTAACTCTATCCCTCACCTTCAATCGAAGCCTCCATAGCACCGTTAATGTAATCCAATCCCTTAAACTAGACAGAGAGCTAAACTTAACCATAACCCAAACGGATGTAACACACAAACCGTAAGCCTGAACCCAACTCTTAACCTCGCACACTGTCTAACCCTCACACAAATATTAACCCCAACCCATATCTAAACGGTCAAGTTTACCGTAGGCCTAAATGAGACAATAGGTTCGCTCATCCTTAAGCACTAAACCCTACTCTTACCTTCCACCTCACACTGCCCCTACATTTGATCCTCAGACTTACCATAACCCGAATCCTCACACAGCCGTAACTCTAACGTGAACTCTAACTCTGTCCCTAAACATGCCCAAATGCCTGTACCTATGCCCGTCTAAAGTTAAACCTAAACCGAAATCTTCTGTGCCACCATTTTGCAGCAGTTTAAAGAAGTACACTGGGAAAGATTTTTCTGCTAGAAAGAAACTACAGGCGGCGTGCCTGAACTGAGAATATCATGCTGCACGAGCTCTTTGGCCTCAGATGCTAGAAGTGCCATGAGTGGGAAGTATAAAGAAATGGGACTTTACTTTCTCCGTGATCATCAACCTTTGTGGATTCTCTTTGTTCTAGACGCCTGAAATAAAGACAGTTGTCCTGAGTCACCTAAACCTCCACCGAGTGAGGCGCGGGAACTTGCCGGTATCAGAGAATTCCGAAGAAGGCTGAACGTCCACAATTAAATGTTAATTGCCCAGAAAGAAGCGCCAACCGGATCAGCCTGGGAAACAAGCTTCCATTAGACAATGAAGATGTGAGAATCTGGTACGGCCACAGTTCACGGTTTCCATAGATCCATGCAATTCCGTGTTGAATTTCTGTCCGAAAATGAAACCGCTGGAGCCTCTGTTCAGCAGGTCCTGGTGTAGCTCCCAGAGGCACAATGGTGCTCCTCTAGAATTTGGACGAAAAACGTTTTCACGGGAATAAGCAACCTTGATCAAGCCAGGTGGGTCTTGGAAAAACGAAATTGCTGCGTGTGCCTGCAATACTGACAAGCACTCACCTGTGTCACTCTATGGCGCATTCAGCACAGGAATCTGCATCGATTGAGCCAACACAAAGGAAAGTTCAGGGAGGCAGCACCCGTTTAGAAAAGCATTTGTTCTTCAAAGAGGAGGCTAATATTGTGAAACGACATACCCATGGCAAATAGTTTTCATCGGCAGTTTCATGGAGCAATATTGCGGGGAGAGAAAAGGCACCACCTGAGGGAGGCACGCTCAAAAAAACTACGTAGGGCAGGAGACGGGTCGCCCCCAGGCACTAGGGGTGTCGGGCCTCAACATTGTAAGCAGAGTTCACTGAAGTCCCTCAGTGAAGTTTTCTCCGGTGTCCTTCGTCTACGTTCCTAAAATTTACTCTGCGGTTTCTGATGACTCTGGGTTACGAACGGCCACCATTCGCCGTTCTCCTTACACTCGTGCGTCTCCATCGACCTTAAAGGAAAGGGAGGACACGCAGATGCTGGCAGCTAAATTCAGCAGAGTTTGTCTCAACACAAAAGAGACAGCTCTGTGGGGACCCGTCTTCCATGGTAAAACATTTCCTAACGAATAAGAAATCTTCCCATCGCAATGACAATGTGAGAGAATTGCCACCGGTGGATTTGCCGATGTGCCTATAAACATCTTCTTCAGGCCATGAAGTAGTGAAGCACGGGAACCCAGGCGCTTCACCCTTTTTCCTAGACCAGTGAAACTTAAAGAGCCACTATTGACCTGTGTGACATGACGTTGCTGGAAGCATCAGTGTACAGAGGCATGGGAACCTCAAAGGAGTTTCTTCCGTGTGTAAATAACAACCAGGCTGAACTTCATGGCAGGGTTCCAGATTGCCAGGAATTCCACGGGCTGTATTGCTCAGAGATAGAACCTACTGCTTGGGGCACACTTAATCTGAAAAACTTGCTGGACTCACGGCTTTCCCAAAGACCCAAGATTCTCAAAGAGCGAGCGTAAGTTTGACGCAAAAACAAACTGCCGGTGGCGCCTTTGGACCTTGAAACCGGCAAGAAGCAAGATTTCCCTTAAACCATGAATCTCAGAATCATTGTGACAGTGAAGGAAAACCAGTGAGAGCAGATGTACTTCCCATAATCCAACACTTAAATTAGACCTCATACCTAAATCCTATCCTAAAAACAACCCTAATCCTAACCCTAAACTAGGTGAAAAGCTAACCCTAGGTGTAAACCTAAACAGAGATGTAACCCTAAGCCTAGGTCTAACTGTATTCTCCTAACCTGAAACTTAACCCTAACCTAAGGCTCACCCTAAAGCAAGCCCTAACCATAACCGTATGTCTACCCTAAGGCTAACCCTAATCCTAACCCCAAATCTGATGTGAACATGCAGCTCCCCCTACAACTAACCTTACTCCTAACCGTCATTCTTCGCCTGAACCTAACTTAACTCTATCCCTCACCTTCAATCGAAGCCTCCATAGCACCGTTAATGTAATCCAATCCCTTAAACTAGACAGAGAGCTAAACTTAACCATAACCCAAACGGATGTAACACACAAACCGTAAGCCTGAACCCAACTCTTAACCTCGCACACTGTCTAACCCTCACACAAATATTAACCCCAACCCATATCTAAACGGTCAAGTTTACCGTAGGCCTAAATGAGACAATAGGTTCGCTCATCCTTAAGCACTAAACCCTACTCTTACCTTCCACCTCACACTGCCCCTACATTTGATCCTCAGACTTACCATAACCCGAATCCTCACACAGCCGTAACTCTAACGTGAACTCTAACTCTGTCCCTAAACATGCCCAAATGCCTGTACCTATGCCCGTCTAAAGTTAAACCTAAACCGAAATCTTCTGTGCCACCATTTTGCAGCAGTTTAAAGAAGTACACTGGGAAAGATTTTTCTGCTAGAAAGAAACTGCAGGCGGCGTGCCTGAACTGAGAATATCATGCTGCACGAGCTCTTTGGCCTCAGATGCTAGAAGTGCCATGAGTGGGAAGTATAAAGAAACGGGACTTTACTTTCTCCGTGATCATCAAGCTTTGTGGATTCTCTTTGTTCTAGACGCCTGAAATAAAGACAGTTGTCCTGAGTCACCTAAACCTCCACCGAGTGAGGCGCGGGAACTTGCCGGTATCAGAGAATTCCGAAGAAGGCTGAACGTCCACAATTAAATGTTAATTGCCCAGAAAGAAGCGCCAGCCGGATCAGCCTGGGAAACAAGCTTCCATTAGACAATGAAGATGTGAGAATCTGGTACGGCCACAGTTCACGGTTTCCATAGATCCATGCAATTCCGTGTTGAATTTCTGTCCGAAAATGAAACCGCTGGAGCCTCTGTTCAGCAGGTCCTGGTGTAGCTCCCAGAGGCACAATGGTGCTCCTCTAGAATTTGGACGAAAAACGTTTTCACGGGAATAAGCAACCTTGATCAAGCCAGGTGGGTCTTGGAAAAACGAAATTGCTGCGTGTGCCTGCAATACTGACAAGCACTCACCTGTGTCACTCTATGGCGCATTCAGCACAGTAATCTGCATCGATTGAGCCAACACAAAGGAAAGTTCAGGGAGGCAACACCCGTTTAGAAAAGCATTTGTTCTTCAAAGAGGAGGCCAATATTGTGAAACGACATACCCATGGCAAATAGTTTTCATCGGCAGTTTCATGGAGCAATATTGCGGGGAGAGAAAAGGCACCACCTGAGGGAGGCACGCTCAAAAAAACTACGTAGGGCAGGAGACGGGTCGCCCCCAGGCACTAGGGGTGTCGGGCCTCAACATTGTAAGCAGAGTTCACTGAAGTCCCTCAGTGAAGTTTTCTCCGGTGTCCTTCGTCTACGTTCCTAAAATTTACTCTGCGGTTTCTGATGACTCTGGGTTACGAACGGCCACCATTCGCCGTTCTCCTTACACTCGTGCGTCTCCATCGACCTTAAAGGAAAGGGAGGACACGCAGATGCTGGCAGCTAAATTCAGCAGAGTTTGTCTCAACACAAAAGAGACAGCTCTGTGGGGACCCGTCTTCCATGGTAAAACATTTCCTAACGAATAAGAAATCTTCCCATCGCAATGACAATGTGAGAGAATTGCCACCGGTGGATTTGCCGATGTGCCTATAAACATCTTCTTCAGGCCATGAAGTAGTGAAGCACGGGAACCCAGGCGCTTCACCCTTTTTCCTAGACCAGTGAAACTTAAAGAGCCACTATTGACCTGTGTGACATGACGTTGCTGGAAGCATCAGTGTACAGAGGCATGGGAACCTCAAAGGAGTTTCTTCCGTGTGTAAATAACAACCAGGCTGAACTTCATGGCAGGGTTCCAGATTCCCAGGAATTCCACGGGCTGTATTGCTCAGAGATAGAACCTACTGCTTGGGGCACACTTAATCTGAAAAACTTGCTGGACTCACGGCTTTCCCAAAGACCCAAGATTCTCAAAGAGCGAGCGTAAGTTTGACGCAAAAACAAACTGCCGGTGGCGCCTTTGGACCTTGAAACCGGCAAGAAGCAAGATTTCCCTTAAACCATGAATCTCAGAATCATTGTGACAGTGAAGGAAAACCAGTGAGAGCAGATGTACTTCCCATAATCCAACACTTAAATTAGACCTCATACCTAAATCCTATCCTAAAAACAACCCTAATCCTAACCCTAAACTAGGTGAAAAGCTAACCCTAGGTGTAAACCTAAACAGAGATGTAACCCTAAGCCTAGGTCTAACTGTATTCTCCTAACCTGAAACTTAACCCTAACCTAAGGCTCACCCTAAAGCAAGCCCTAACCATAACCGTATGTCTACCCTAAGGCTAACCCTAATCCTAACCCCAAATCTGATGTGAACATGCAGCTCCCCCTACAACTAACCTTACTCCTAACCGTCATTCTTCGCCTGAACCTAACTTAACTCTATCCCTCACCTTCAATCGAAGCCTCCATAGCACCGTTAATGTAATCCAATCCCTTAAACTAGACAGAGAGCTAAACTTAACCATAACCCAAACGGATGTAACACACAAACCGTAAGCCTGAACCCAACTCTTAACCTCGCACACTGTCTAACCCTCACACAAATATTAACCCCAACCCATATCTAAAGGGTCAAGTTTACCGTAGGCCTAAATGAGACAATAGGTTCGCTCATCCTTAAGCACTAAACCCTACTCTTACCTTCCACCTCACACTGCCCCTACATTTGATCCTCAGACTTACCATAACCCGAATCCTCACACAGCCGTAACTCTAACGTGAACTCTAACTCTGTCCCTAAACATGCCCAAATGCCTGTACCTATGCCCGTCTAAAGTTAAACCTAAACCGAAATCTTCTGTGCCACCATTTTGCAGCAGTTTAAAGAAGTACACTGGGAAAGATTTTTCTGCTAGAAAGAAACTGCAGGCGGCGTGCCTGAACTGAGAATATCATGCTGCACGAGCTCTTTGGCCTCAGATGCTAGAAGTGCCATGAGTGGGAAGTATAAAGAAACGGGACTTTACTTTCTCCGTGATCATCAACCTTTGTGGATTCTCTTTGTTCTAGACGCCTGAAATAAAGACAGTTGTCCTGAGTCACCTAAACCTCCACCGAGTGAGGCGCGGGAACTTGCCGGTATCAGAGAATTCCGAAGAAGGCTGAACGTCCACAATTAAATGTTAATTGCCCAGAAAGAAGCGCCAGCCGGATCAGCCTGGGAAACAAGCTTCCATTAGACAATGAAGATGTGAGAATCTGGTACGGCCACAGTTCACGGTTTCCATAGATCCATGCAATTCCGTGTTGAATTTCTGTCCGAAAATGAAACCGCTGGAGCCTCTGTTCAGCAGGTCCTGGTGTAGCTCCCAGAGGCACAATGGTGCTCCTCTAGAATTTGGACGAAAAACGTTTTCACGGGAATAAGCAACCTTGATCAAGCCAGGTGGGTCTTGGAAAAACGAAATTGCTGCGTGTGCCTGCAATACTGACAAGCACTCACCTGTGTCACTCTATGGCGCATTCAGCACAGGAATCTGCATCGATTGAGCCAACACAAAGGAAAGTTCAGGGAGGCAGCACCCGTTTAGAAAAGCATTTGTTCTTCAAAGAGGAGGCCAATATTGTGAAACGACATACCCATGGCAAATAGTTTTCATCGGCAGTTTCATGGAGCAATATTGCGGGGAGAGAAAAGGCACCACCTGAGGGAGGCACGCTCAAAAAAACTACGTAGGGCAGGAGACGGGTCGCCCCCAGGCACTAGGGGTGTCGGGCCTCAACATTGTAAGCAGAGTTCACTGAAGTCCCTCAGTGAAGTTTTCTCCGGTGTCCTTCGTCTACGTTCCTAAAATTTACTCTGCGGTTTCTGATGACTCTGGGTTACGAACGGCCACCATTCGCCGTTCTCCTTACACTCGTGCGTCTCCATCGACCTTAAAGGAAAGGGAGGACACGCAGATGCTGGCAGCTAAATTCAGCAGAGTTTGTCTCAACACAAAAGAGACAGCTCTGTGGGGACCCGTCTTCCATGGTAAAACATTTCCTAACGAATAAGAAATCTTCCCATGGCAATGACAATGTGAGAGAATTGCCACCGGTGGATTTGCCGATGTGCCTATAAACATCTTCTTCAGGCCATGAAGTAGTGAAGCACGGGAACCCAGGCGCTTCACCCTTTTTCCTAGACCAGTGAAACTTAAAGAGCCACTATTGACCTGTGTGACATGACGTTGCTGGAAGCATCAGTGTACAGAGGCATGGGAACCTCAAAGGAGTTTCTTCCGTGTGTAAATAACAACCAGGCTGAACTTCATGGCAGGGTTCCAGATTGCCAGGAATTCCACGGGCTGTATTGCTCAGAGATAGAACCTACTGCTTGGGGCACACTTAATCTGAAAAACTTGCTGGACTCACGGCTTTCCCAAAGACCCAAGATTCTCAAAGAGCGAGCGTAAGTTTGACGCAAAAACAAACTGCCGGTGGCGCCTTTGGACCTTGAAACCGGCAAGAAGCAAGATTTCCCTTAAACCACGAATCTCAGAAACATTGTGACAGTGAAGGAAAACCAGTGAGAGCAGATGTACTTCCCATAATCCAACACTTAAATTAGACCTCATACCTAAATCCTATCCTAAAAACAACCCTAATCCTAACCCTAAACTAGGTGAAAAGCTAACCCTAGGTGTAAACCTAAACAGAGATGTAACCCTAAGCCTAGGTCTAACTGTATTCTCCTAACCTGAAACTTAACCCTAACCTAAGGCTCACCCTAAAGCAAGCCCTAACCATAACCGTATGTCTACCCTAAGGCTAACCCTAATCCTAACCCCAAATCTGATGTGAACATGCAGCTCCCCCTACAACTAACCTTACTCCTAACCGTCATTCTTCGCCTGAACCTAACTTAACTCTATCCCTCACCTTCAATCGAAGCCTCCATAGCACCGTTAATGTAATCCAATCCCTTAAACTAGACAGAGAGCTAAACTTAACCATAACCCAAACGGATGTAACACACAAACCGTAAGCCTGAACCCAACTCTTAACCTCGCACACTGTCTAACCCTCACACAAATATTAACCCCAACCCATATCTAAACGGTCAAGTTTACCGTAGGCCTAAATGAGACAATAGGTTCGCTCATCCTTAAGCACTAAACCCTACTCTTACCTTCCACCTCACACTGCCCCTACATTTGATCCTCAGACTTACCATAACCCGAATCCTCACACAGCCGTAACTCTAACGTGAACTCTAACTCTGTCCCTAAACATGCCCAAATGCCTGTACCTATGCCCGTCTAAAGTTAAACCTAAACCGAAATCTTCTGTGCCACCATTTTGCAGCAGTTTAAAGAAGTACACTGGGAAAGATTTTTCTGCTAGAAAGAAACTGCAGGCGGCGTGCCTGAACTGAGAATATCATGCTGCACGAGCTCTTTGGCCTCAGATGCTAGAAGTGCCATGAGTGGGAAGTATAAAGAAACGGGACTTTACTTTCTCCGTGATCATCAACCTTTGTGGATTCTCTTTGTTCTAGACGCCTGAAATAAAGACAGTTGTCCTGAGTCACCTAAACCTCCACCGAGTGAGGCGCGGGAACTTGCCGGTATCAGAGAATTCCGAAGAAGGCTGAACGTCCACAATTAAATGTTAATTGCCCAGAAAGAAGCGCCAGCCGGATCAGCCTGGGAAACAAGCTTCCATTAGACAATGAAGATGTGAGAATCTGGTACGGCCACAGTTCACGGTTTCCATAGATCCATGCAATTCCGTGTTGAATTTCTGTCCGAAAATGAAACCGCTGGAGCCTCTGTTAAGCAGGTCCTGGTGTAGCTCCCAGAGGCACAATGGTGCTCCTCTAGAATTTGGACGAAAAACGTTTTCACGGGAATAAGCAACCTTGATCAAGCCAGGTGGGTCTTGGAAAAACGAAATTGCTGCGTGTGCCTGCAATACTGACAAGCACTCACCTGTGTCACTCTATGGCGCATTCAGCACAGGAATCTGCATCGATTGAGCCAACACAAAGGAAAGTTCAGGGAGGCAGCACCCGTTTAGAAAAGCATTTGTTCTTCAAAGAGGAGGCCAATATTGTGAAACGACATACCCATGGCAAATAGTTTTCATCGGCAGTTTCATGGAGCAATATTGCGGGGAGAGAAAAGGCACCACCTGAGGGAGGCACGCTCAAAAAAACTACGTAGGGCAGGAGACGGGTCGCCCCCAGGCACTAGGGGTGTCGGGCCTCAACATTGTAAGCAGAGTTCACTGAAGTCCCTCAGTGAAGTTTTCTCCGGTGTCCTTCGTCTACGTTCCTAAAATTTACTCTGCGGTTTCTGATGACTCTGGGTTACGAACGGCCACCATTCGCCGTTCTCCTTACACTCGTGCGTCTCCATCGACCTTAAAGGAAAGGGAGGACACGCAGATGCTGGCAGCTAAATTCAGCAGAGTTTGTCTCAACACAAAAGAGACAGCTCTGTGGGGACCCGTCTTCCATGGTAAAACATTTCCTAACGAATAAGAAATCTTCCCATGGCAATGACAATGTGAGAGAATTGCCACCGGTGGATTTGCCGATGTGCCTATAAACATCTTCTTCAGGCCATGAAGTAGTGAAGCACGGGAACCCAGGCGCTTCACCCTTTTTCCTAGACCAGTGAAACTTAAAGAGCCACTATTGACCTGTGTGACATGACGTTGCTGGAAGCATCAGTGTACAGAGGCATGGGAACCTCAAAGGAGTTTCTTCCGTGTGTAAATAACAACCAGGCTGAACTTCATGGCAGGGTTCCAGATTGCCAGGAATTCCACGGGCTGTATTGCTCAGAGATAGAACCTACTGCTTGGGGCACACTTAATCTGAAAAACTTGCTGGACTCACGGCTTTCCCAAAGACCCAAGATTCTCAAAGAGCGAGCGTAAGTTTGACGCAAAAACAAACTGCCGGTGGCGCCTTTGGACCTTGAAACCGGCAAGAAGCAAGATTTCCCTTAAACCACGAATCTCAGAAACATTGTGACAGTGAAGGAAAACCAGTGAGAGCAGATGTACTTCCCATAATCCAACACTTAAATTAGACCTCATACCTAAATCCTATCCTAAAAACAACCCTAATCCTAACCCTAAACTAGGTGAAAAGCTAACCCTAGGTGTAAACCTAAACAGAGATGTAACCCTAAGCCTAGGTCTAACTGTATTCTCCTAACCTGAAACTTAACCCTAACCTAAGGCTCACCCTAAAGCAAGCCCTAACCATAACCGTATGTCTACCCTAAGGCTAACCCTAATCCTAACCCCAAATCTGATGTGAACATGCAGCTCCCCCTACAACTAACCTTACTCCTAACCGTCATTCTTCGCCTGAACCTAACTTAACTCTATCCCTCACCTTCAATCGAAGCCTCCATAGCACCGTTAATGTAATCCAATCCCTTAAACTAGACAGAGAGCTAAACTTAACCATAACCCAAACGGATGTAACACACAAACCGTAAGCCTGAACCCAACTCTTAACCTCGCACACTGTCTAACCCTCACACAAATATTAACCCCAACCCATATCTAAACGGTCAAGTTTACCGTAGGCCTAAATGAGACAATAGGTTCGCTCATCCTTAAGCACTAAACCCTACTCTTACCTTCCACCTCACACTGCCCCTACATTTGATCCTCAGACTTACCATAACCCGAATCCTCACACAGCCGTAACTCTAACGTGAACTCTAACTCTGTCCCTAAACATGCCCAAATGCCTGTACCTATGCCCGTCTAAAGTTAAACCTAAACCGAAATCTTCTGTGCCACCATTTTGCAGCAGTTTAAAGAAGTACACTGGGAAAGATTTTTCTGCTAGAAAGAAACTGCAGGCGGCGTGCCTGAACTGAGAATATCATGCTGCACGAGCTCTTTGGCCTCAGATGCTAGAAGTGCCATGAGTGGGAAGTATAAAGAAACGGGACTTTACTTTCTCCGTGATCATCAACCTTTGTGGATTCTCTTTGTTCTAGACGCCTGAAATAAAGACAGTTGTCCTGAGTCACCTAAACCTCCACCGAGTGAGGCGCGGGAACTTGCCGGTATCAGAGAATTCCGAAGAAGGCTGAACGTCCACAATTAAATGTTAATTGCCCAGAAAGAAGCGCCAGCCGGATCAGCCTGGGAAACAAGCTTCCATTAGACAATGAAGATGTGAGAATCTGGTACGGCCACAGTTCACGGTTTCCATAGATCCATGCAATTCCGTGTTGAATTTCTGTCCGAAAATGAAACCGCTGGAGCCTCTGTTCAGCAGGTCCTGGTGTAGCTCCCAGAGGCACAATGGTGCTCCTCTAGAATTTGGACGAAAAACGTTTTCACGGGAATAAGCAACCTTGATCAAGCCAGGTGGGTCTTGGAAAAACGAAATTGCTGCGTGTGCCTGCAATACTGACAAGCACTCACCTGTGTCACTCTATGGCGCATTCAGCACAGGAATCTGCATCGATTGAGCCAACACAAAGGAAAGTTCAGGGAGGCAGCACCCGTTTAGAAAAGCATTTGTTCTTCAAAGAGGAGGCCAATATTGTGAAACGACATACCCATGGCAAATAGTTTTCATCGGCAGTTTCATGGAGCAATATTGCGGGGAGAGAAAAGGCACCACCTGAGGGAGGCACGCTCAAAAAAACTACGTAGGGCAGGAGACGGGTCGCCCCCAGGCACTAGGGGTGTCGGGCCTCAACATTGTAAGCAGAGTTCACTGAAGTCCCTCAGTGAAGTTTTCTCCGGTGTCCTTCGTCTACGTTCCTAAAATTTACTCTGCGGTTTCTGATGACTCTGGGTTACGAACGGCCACCATTCGCCGTTCTCCTTACACTCGTGCGTCTCCATCGACCTTAAAGGAAAGGGAGGACACGCAGATGCTGGCAGCTAAATTCAGCAGAGTTTGTCTCAACACAAAAGAGACAGCTCTGTGGGGACCCGTCTTCCATGGTAAAACATTTCCTAACGAATAAGAAATCTTCCCATGGCAATGACAATGTGAGAGAATTGCCACCGGTGGATTTGCCGATGTGCCTATAAACATCTTCTTCAGGCCATGAAGTAGTGAAGCACGGGAACCCAGGCGCTTCACCCTTTTTCCTAGACCAGTGAAACTTAAAGAGCCACTATTGACCTGTGTGACATGACGTTGCTGGAAGCATCAGTGTACAGAGGCATGGGAACCTCAAAGGAGTTTCTTCCGTGTGTAAATAACAACCAGGCTGAACTTCATGGCAGGGTTCCAGATTGCCAGGAATTCCACGGGCTGTATTGCTCAGAGATAGAACCTACTGCTTGGGGCACACTTAATCTGAAAAACTTGCTGGACTCACGGCTTTCCCAAAGACCCAAGATTCTCAAAGAGCGAGCGTAAGTTTGACGCAAAAACAAACTGCCGGTGGCGCCTTTGGACCTTGAAACCGGCAAGAAGCAAGATTTCCCTTAAACCACGAATCTCAGAAACATTGTGACAGTGAAGGAAAACCAGTGAGAGCAGATGTACTTCCCATAATCCAACACTTAAATTAGACCTCATACCTAAATCCTATCCTAAAAACAACCCTAATCCTAACCCTAAACTAGGTGAAAAGCTAACCCTAGGTGTAAACCTAAACAGAGATGTAACCCTAAGCCTAGGTCTAACTGTATTCTCCTAACCTGAAACTTAACCCTAACCTAAGGCTCACCCTAAAGCAAGCCCTAACCATAACCGTATGTCTACCCTAAGGCTAACCCTAATCCTAACCCCAAATCTGATGTGAACATGCAGCTCCCCCTACAACTAACCTTACTCCTAACCGTCATTCTTCGCCTGAACCTAACTTAACTCTATCCCTCACCTTCAATCGAAGCCTCCATAGCACCGTTAATGTAATCCAATCCCTTAAACTAGACAGAGAGCTAAACTTAACCATAACCCAAACGGATGTAACACACAAACCGTAAGCCTGAACCCAACTCTTAACCTCGCACACTGTCTAACCCTCACACAAATATTAACCCCAACCCATATCTAAACGGTCAAGTTTACCGTAGGCCTAAATGAGACAATAGGTTCGCTCATCCTTAAGCACTAAACCCTACTCTTACCTTCCACCTCACACTGCCCCTACATTTGATCCTCAGACTTACCATAACCCGAATCCTCACACAGCCGTAACTCTAACGTGAACTCTAACTCTGTCCCTAAACATGCCCAAATGCCTGTACCTATGCCCGTCTAAAGTTAAACCTAAACCGAAATCTTCTGTGCCACCATTTTGCAGCAGTTTAAAGAAGTACACTGGGAAAGATTTTTCTGCTAGAAAGAAACTGCAGGCGGCGTGCCTGAACTGAGAATATCATGCTGCACGAGCTCTTTGGCCTCAGATGCTAGAAGTGCCATGAGTGGGAAGTATAAAGAAACGGGACTTTACTTTCTCCGTGATCATCAACCTTTGTGGATTCTCTTTGTTCTAGACGCCTGAAATAAAGACAGTTGTCCTGAGTCACCTAAACCTCCACCGAGTGAGGCGCGGGAACTTGCCGGTATCAGAGAATTCCGAAGAAGGCTGAACGTCCACAATTAAATGTTAATTGCCCAGAAAGAAGCGCCAGCCGGATCAGCCTGGGAAACAAGCTTCCATTAGACAATGAAGATGTGAGAATCTGGTACGGCCACAGTTCACGGTTTCCATAGATCCATGCAATTCCGTGTTGAATTTCTGTCCGAAAATGAAACCGCTGGAGCCTCTGTTCAGCAGGTCCTGGTGTAGCTCCCAGAGGCACAATGGTGCTCCTCTAGAATTTGGACGAAAAACGTTTTCACGGGAATAAGCAACCTTGATCAAGCCAGGTGGGTCTTGGAAAAACGAAATTGCTGCGTGTGCCTGCAATACTGACAAGCACTCACCTGTGTCACTCTATGGCGCATTCAGCACAGGAATCTGCATCGATTGAGCCAACACAAAGGAAAGTTCAGGGAGGCAGCACCCGTTTAGAAAAGCATTTGTTCTTCAAAGAGGAGGCCAATATTGTGAAACGACATACCCATGGCAAATAGTTTTCATCGGCAGTTTCATGGAGCAATATTGCGGGGAGAGAAAAGGCACCACCTGAGGGAGGCACGCTCAAAAAAACTACGTAGGGCAGGAGACGGGTCGCCCCCAGGCACTAGGGGTGTCGGGCCTCAACATTGTAAGCAGAGTTCACTGAAGTCCCTCAGTGAAGTTTTCTCCGGTGTCCTTCGTCTACGTTCCTAAAATTTACTCTGCGGTTTCTGATGACTCTGGGTTACGAACGGCCACCATTCGCCGTTCTCCTTACACTCGTGCGTCTCCATCGACCTTAAAGGAAAGGGAGGACACGCAGATGCTGGCAGCTAAATTCAGCAGAGTTTGTCTCAACACAAAAGAGACAGCTCTGTGGGGACCCGTCTTCCATGGTAAAACATTTCCTAACGAATAAGAAATCTTCCCATGGCAATGACAATGTGAGAGAATTGCCACCGGTGGATTTGCCGATGTGCCTATAAACATCTTCTTCAGGCCATGAAGTAGTGAAGCACGGGAACCCAGGCGCTTCACCCTTTTTCCTAGACCAGTGAAACTTAAAGAGCCACTATTGACCTGTGTGACATGACGTTGCTGGAAGCATCAGTGTACAGAGGCATGGGAACCTCAAAGGAGTTTCTTCCGTGTGTAAATAACAACCAGGCTGAACTTCATGGCAGGGTTCCAGATTGCCAGGAATTCCACGGGCTGTATTGCTCAGAGATAGAACCTACTGCTTGGGGCACACTTAATCTGAAAAACTTGCTGGACTCACGGCTTTCCCAAAGACCCAAGATTCTCAAAGAGCGAGCGTAAGTTTGACGCAAAAACAAACTGCCGGTGGCGCCTTTGGACCTTGAAACCGGCAAGAAGCAAGATTTCCCTTAAACCACGAATCTCAGAAACATTGTGACAGTGAAGGAAAACCAGTGAGAGCAGATGTACTTCCCATAATCCAACACTTAAATTAGACCTCATACCTAAATCCTATCCTAAAAACAACCCTAATCCTAACCCTAAACTAGGTGAAAAGCTAACCCTAGGTGTAAACCTAAACAGAGATGTAACCCTAAGCCTAGGTCTAACTGTATTCTCCTAACCTGAAACTTAACCCTAACCTAAGGCTCACCCTAAAGCAAGCCCTAACCATAACCGTATGTCTACCCTAAGGCTAACCCTAATCCTAACCCCAAATCTGATGTGAACATGCAGCTCCCCCTACAACTAACCTTACTCCTAACCGTCATTCTTCGCCTGAACCTAACTTAACTCTATCCCTCACCTTCAATCGAAGCCTCCATAGCACCGTTAATGTAATCCAATCCCTTAAACTAGACAGAGAGCTAAACTTAACCATAACCCAAACGGATGTAACACACAAACCGTAAGCCTGAACCCAACTCTTAACCTCGCACACTGTCTAACCCTCACACAAATATTAACCCCAACCCATATCTAAACGGTCAAGTTTACCGTAGGCCTAAATGAGACAATAGGTTCGCTCATCCTTAAGCACTAAACCCTACTCTTACCTTCCACCTCACACTGCCCCTACATTTGATCCTCAGACTTACCATAACCCGAATCCTCACACAGCCGTAACTCTAACGTGAACTCTAACTCTGTCCCTAAACATGCCCAAATGCCTGTACCTATGCCCGTCTAAAGTTAAACCTAAACCGAAATCTTCTGTGCCACCATTTTGCAGCAGTTTAAAGAAGTACACTGGGAAAGATTTTTCTGCTAGAAAGAAACTGCAGGCGGCGTGCCTGAACTGAGAATATCATGCTGCACGAGCTCTTTGGCCTCAGATGCTAGAAGTGCCATGAGTGGGAAGTATAAAGAAACGGGACTTTACTTTCTCCGTGATCATCAACCTTTGTGGATTCTCTTTGTTCTAGACGCCTGAAATAAAGACAGTTGTCCTGAGTCACCTAAACCTCCACCGAGTGAGGCGCGGGAACTTGCCGGTATCAGAGAATTCCGAAGAAGGCTGAACGTCCACAATTAAATGTTAATTGCCCAGAAAGAAGCGCCAGCCGGATCAGCCTGGGAAACAAGCTTCCATTAGACAATGAAGATGTGAGAATCTGGTACGGCCACAGTTCACGGTTTCCATAGATCCATGCAATTCCGTGTTGAATTTCTGTCCGAAAATGAAACCGCTGGAGCCTCTGTTAAGCAGGTCCTGGTGTAGCTCCCAGAGGCACAATGGTGCTCCTCTAGAATTTGGACGAAAAACGTTTTCACGGGAATAAGCAACCTTGATCAAGCCAGGTGGGTCTTGGAAAAACGAAATTGCTGCGTGTGCCTGCAATACTGACAAGCACTCACCTGTGTCACTCTATGGCGCATTCAGCACAGGAATCTGCATCGATTGAGCCAACACAAAGGAAAGTTCAGGGAGGCAGCACCCGTTTAGAAAAGCATTTGTTCTTCAAAGAGGAGGCCAATATTGTGAAACGACATACCCATGGCAAATAGTTTTCATCGGCAGTTTCATGGAGCAATATTGCGGGGAGAGAAAAGGCACCACCTGAGGGAGGCACGCTCAAAAAAACTACGTAGGGCAGGAGACGGGTCGCCCCCAGGCACTAGGGGTGTCGGGCCTCAACATTGTAAGCAGAGTTCACTGAAGTCCCTCAGTGAAGTTTTCTCCGGTGTCCTTCGTCTACGTTCCTAAAATTTACTCTGCGGTTTCTGATGACTCTGGGTTACGAACGGCCACCATTCGCCGTTCTCCTTACACTCGTGCGTCTCCATCGACCTTAAAGGAAAGGGAGGACACGCAGATGCTGGCAGCTAAATTCAGCAGAGTTTGTCTCAACACAAAAGAGACAGCTCTGTGGGGACCCGTCTTCCATGGTAAAACATTTCCTAACGAATAAGAAATCTTCCCATCGCAATGACAATGTGAGAGAATTGCCACCGGTGGATTTGCCGATGTGCCTATAAACATCTTCTTCAGGCCATGAAGTAGTGAAGCACGGGAACCCAGGCGCTTCACCCTTTTTCCTAGACCAGTGAAACTTAAAGAGCCACTATTGACCTGTGTGACATGACGTTGCTGGAAGCATCAGTGTACAGAGGCATGGGAACCTCAAAGGAGTTTCTTCCGTGTGTAAATAACAACCAGGCTGAACTTCATGGCAGGGTTCCAGATTGCCAGGAATTCCACGGGCTGTATTGCTCAGAGATAGAACCTACTGCTTGGGGCACACTTAATCTGAAAAACTTGCTGGACTCACGGCTTTCCCAAAGACCCAAGATTCTCAAAGAGCGAGCGTAAGTTTGACGCAAAAACAAACTGCCGGTGGCGCCTTTGGACCTTGAAACCGGCAAGAAGCAAGATTTCCCTTAAACCACGAATCTCAGAAACATTGTGACAGTGAAGGAAAACCAGTGAGAGCAGATGTACTTCCCATAATCCAACACTTAAATTAGACCTCATACCTAAATCCTATCCTAAAAACAACCCTAATCCTAACCCTAAACTAGGTGAAAAGCTAACCCTAGGTGTAAACCTAAACAGAGATGTAACCCTAAGCCTAGGTCTAACTGTATTCTCCTAACCTGAAACTTAACCCTAACCTAAGGCTCACCCTAAAGCAAGCCCTAACCATAACCGTATGTCTACCCTAAGGCTAACCCTAATCCTAACCCCAAATCTGATGTGAACATGCAGCTCCCCCTACAACTAACCTTACTCCTAACCGTCATTCTTCGCCTGAACCTAACTTAACTCTATCCCTCACCTTCAATCGAAGCCTCCATAGCACCGTTAATGTAATCCAATCCCTTAAACTAGACAGAGAGCTAAACTTAACCATAACCCAAACGGATGTAACACACAAACCGTAAGCCTGAACCCAACTCTTAACCTCGCACACTGTCTAACCCTCACACAAATATTAACCCCAACCCATATCTAAACGGTCAAGTTTACCGTAGGCCTAAATGAGACAATAGGTTCGCTCATCCTTAAGCACTAAACCCTACTCTTACCTTCCACCTCACACTGCCCCTACATTTGATCCTCAGACTTACCATAACCCGAATCCTCACACAGCCGTAACTCTAACGTGAACTCTAACTCTGTCCCTAAACATGCCCAAATGCCTGTACCTATGCCCGTCTAAAGTTAAACCTAAACCGAAATCTTCTGTGCCACCATTTTGCAGCAGTTTAAAGAAGTACACTGGGAAAGATTTTTCTGCTAGAAAGAAACTGCAGGCGGCGTGCCTGAACTGAGAATATCATGCTGCACGAGCTCTTTGGCCTCAGATGCTAGAAGTGCCATGAGTGGGAAGTATAAAGAAACGGGACTTTACTTTCTCCGTGATCATCAACCTTTGTGGATTCTCTTTGTTCTAGACGCCTGAAATAAAGACAGTTGTCCTGAGTCACCTAAACCTCCACCGAGTGAGGCGCGGGAACTTGCCGGTATCAGAGAATTCCGAAGAAGGCTGAACGTCCACAATTAAATGTTAATTGCCCAGAAAGAAGCGCCAGCCGGATCAGCCTGGGAAACAAGCTTCCATTAGACAATGAAGATGTGAGAATCTGGTACGGCCACAGTTCACGGTTTCCATAGATCCATGCAATTCCGTGTTGAATTTCTGTCCGAAAATGAAACCGCTGGAGCCTCTGTTCAGCAGGTCCTGGTGTAGCTCCCAGAGGCACAATGGTGCTCCTCTAGAATTTGGACGAAAAACGTTTTCACGGGAATAAGCAACCTTGATCAAGCCAGGTGGGTCTTGGAAAAACGAAATTGCTGCGTGTGCCTGCAATACTGACAAGCACTCACCTGTGTCACTCTATGGCGCATTCAGCACAGGAATCTGCATCGATTGAGCCAACACAAAGGAAAGTTCAGGGAGGCAGCACCCGTTTAGAAAAGCATTTGTTCTTCAAAGAGGAGGCCAATATTGTGAAACGACATACCCATGGCAAATAGTTTTCATCGGCAGTTTCATGGAGCAATATTGCGGGGAGAGAAAAGGCACCACCTGAGGGAGGCACGCTCAAAAAAACTACGTAGGGCAGGAGACGGGTCGCCCCCAGGCACTAGGGGTGTCGGGCCTCAACATTGTAAGCAGAGTTCACTGAAGTCCCTCAGTGAAGTTTTCTCCGGTGTCCTTCGTCTACGTTCCTAAAATTTACTCTGCGGTTTCTGATGACTCTGGGTTACGAACGGCCACCATTCGCCGTTCTCCTTACACTCGTGCGTCTCCATCGACCTTAAAGGAAAGGGAGGACACGCAGATGCTGGCAGCTAAATTCAGCAGAGTTTGTCTCAACACAAAAGAGACAGCTCTGTGGGGACCCGTCTTCCATGGTAAAACATTTCCTAACGAATAAGAAATCTTCCCATGGCAATGACAATGTGAGAGAATTGCCACCGGTGGATTTGCCGATGTGCCTATAAACATCTTCTTCAGGCCATGAAGTAGTGAAGCACGGGAACCCAGGCGCTTCACCCTTTTTCCTAGACCAGTGAAACTTAAAGAGCCACTATTGACCTGTGTGACATGACGTTGCTGGAAGCATCAGTGTACAGAGGCATGGGAACCTCAAAGGAGTTTCTTCCGTGTGTAAATAACAACCAGGCTGAACTTCATGGCAGGGTTCCAGATTGCCAGGAATTCCACGGGCTGTATTGCTCAGAGATAGAACCTACTGCTTGGGGCACACTTAATCTGAAAAACTTGCTGGACTCACGGCTTTCCCAAAGACCCAAGATTCTCAAAGAGCGAGCGTAAGTTTGACGCAAAAACAAACTGCCGGTGGCGCCTTTGGACCTTGAAACCGGCAAGAAGCAAGATTTCCCTTAAACCACGAATCTCAGAAACATTGTGACAGTGAAGGAAAACCAGTGAGAGCAGATGTACTTCCCATAATCCAACACTTAAATTAGACCTCATACCTAAATCCTATCCTAAAAACAACCCTAATCCTAACCCTAAACTAGGTGAAAAGCTAACCCTAGGTGTAAACCTAAACAGAGATGTAACCCTAAGCCTAGGTCTAACTGTATTCTCCTAACCTGAAACTTAACCCTAACCTAAGGCTCACCCTAAAGCAAGCCCTAACCATAACCGTATGTCTACCCTAAGGCTAACCCTAATCCTAACCCCAAATCTGATGTGAACATGCAGCTCCCCCTACAACTAACCTTACTCCTAACCGTCATTCTTCGCCTGAACCTAACTTAACTCTATCCCTCACCTTCAATCGAAGCCTCCATAGCACCGTTAATGTAATCCAATCCCTTAAACTAGACAGAGAGCTAAACTTAACCATAACCCAAACGGATGTAACACACAAACCGTAAGCCTGAACCCAACTCTTAACCTCGCACACTGTCTAACCCTCACACAAATATTAACCCCAACCCATATCTAAACGGTCAAGTTTACCGTAGGCCTAAATGAGACAATAGGTTCGCTCATCCTTAAGCACTAAACCCTACTCTTACCTTCCACCTCACACTGCCCCTACATTTGATCCTCAGACTTACCATAACCCGAATCCTCACACAGCCGTAACTCTAACGTGAACTCTAACTCTGTCCCTAAACATGCCCAAATGCCTGTACCTATGCCCGTCTAAAGTTAAACCTAAACCGAAATCTTCTGTGCCACCATTTTGCAGCAGTTTAAAGAAGTACACTGGGAAAGATTTTTCTGCTAGAAAGAAACTGCAGGCGGCGTGCCTGAACTGAGAATATCATGCTGCACGAGCTCTTTGGCCTCAGATGCTAGAAGTGCCATGAGTGGGAAGTATAAAGAAACGGGACTTTACTTTCTCCGTGATCATCAACCTTTGTGGATTCTCTTTGTTCTAGACGCCTGAAATAAAGACAGTTGTCCTGAGTCACCTAAACCTCCACCGAGTGAGGCGCGGGAACTTGCCGGTATCAGAGAATTCCGAAGAAGGCTGAACGTCCACAATTAAATGTTAATTGCCCAGAAAGAAGCGCCAGCCGGATCAGCCTGGGAAACAAGCTTCCATTAGACAATGAAGATGTGAGAATCTGGTACGGCCACAGTTCACGGTTTCCATAGATCCATGCAATTCCGTGTTGAATTTCTGTCCGAAAATGAAACCGCTGGAGCCTCTGTTCAGCAGGTCCTGGTGTAGCTCCCAGAGGCACAATGGTGCTCCTCTAGAATTTGGACGAAAAACGTTTTCACGGGAATAAGCAACCTTGATCAAGCCAGGTGGGTCTTGGAAAAACGAAATTGCTGCGTGTGCCTGCAATACTGACAAGCACTCACCTGTGTCACTCTATGGCGCATTCAGCACAGGAATCTGCATCGATTGAGCCAACACAAAGGAAAGTTCAGGGAGGCAGCACCCGTTTAGAAAAGCATTTGTTCTTCAAAGAGGAGGCCAATATTGTGAAACGACATACCCATGGCAAATAGTTTTCATCGGCAGTTTCATGGAGCAATATTGCGGGGAGAGAAAAGGCACCACCTGAGGGAGGCACGCTCAAAAAAACTACGTAGGGCAGGAGACGGGTCGCCCCCAGGCACTAGGGGTGTCGGGCCTCAACATTGTAAGCAGAGTTCACTGAAGTCCCTCAGTGAAGTTTTCTCCGGTGTCCTTCGTCTACGTTCCTAAAATTTACTCTGCGGTTTCTGATGACTCTGGGTTACGAACGGCCACCATTCGCCGTTCTCCTTACACTCGTGCGTCTCCATCGACCTTAAAGGAAAGGGAGGACACGCAGATGCTGGCAGCTAAATTCAGCAGAGTTTGTCTCAACACAAAAGAGACAGCTCTGTGGGGACCCGTCTTCCATGGTAAAACATTTCCTAACGAATAAGAAATCTTCCCATCGCAATGACAATGTGAGAGAATTGCCACCGGTGGATTTGCCGATGTGCCTATAAACATCTTCTTCAGGCCATGAAGTAGTGAAGCACGGGAACCCAGGCGCTTCACCCTTTTTCCTAGACCAGTGAAACTTAAAGAGCCACTATTGACCTGTGTGACATGACGTTGCTGGAAGCATCAGTGTACAGAGGCATGGGAACCTCAAAGGAGTTTCTTCCGTGTGTAAATAACAACCAGGCTGAACTTCATGGCAGGGTTCCAGATTGCCAGGAATTCCACGGGCTGTATTGCTCAGAGATAGAACCTACTGCTTGGGGCACACTTAATCTGAAAAACTTGCTGGACTCACGGCTTTCCCAAAGACCCAAGATTCTCAAAGAGCGAGCGTAAGTTTGACGCAAAAACAAACTGCCGGTGGCGCCTTTGGACCTTGAAACCGGCAAGAAGCAAGATTTCCCTTAAACCACGAATCTCAGAAACATTGTGACAGTGAAGGAAAACCAGTGAGAGCAGATGTACTTCCCATAATCCAACACTTAAATTAGACCTCATACCTAAATCCTATCCTAAAAACAACCCTAATCCTAACCCTAAACTAGGTGAAAAGCTAACCCTAGGTGTAAACCTAAACAGAGATGTAACCCTAAGCCTAGGTCTAACTGTATTCTCCTAACCTGAAACTTAACCCTAACCTAAGGCTCACCCTAAAGCAAGCCCTAACCATAACCGTATGTCTACCCTAAGGCTAACCCTAATCCTAACCCCAAATCTGATGTGAACATGCAGCTCCCCCTACAACTAACCTTACTCCTAACCGTCATTCTTCGCCTGAACCTAACTTAACTCTATCCCTCACCTTCAATCGAAGCCTCCATAGCACCGTTAATGTAATCCAATCCCTTAAACTAGACAGAGAGCTAAACTTAACCATAACCCAAACGGATGTAACACACAAACCGTAAGCCTGAACCCAACTCTTAACCTCGCACACTGTCTAACCCTCACACAAATATTAACCCCAACCCATATCTAAAGGGTCAAGTTTACCGTAGGCCTAAATGAGACAATAGGTTCGCTCATCCTTAAGCACTAAACCCTACTCTTACCTTCCACCTCACACTGCCCCTACATTTGATCCTCAGACTTACCATAACCCGAATCCTCACACAGCCGTAACTCTAACGTGAACTCTAACTCTGTCCCTAAACATGCCCAAATGCCTGTACCTATGCCCGTCTAAAGTTAAACCTAAACCGAAATCTTCTGTGCCACCATTTTGCAGCAGTTTAAAGAAGTACACTGGGAAAGATTTTTCTGCTAGAAAGAAACTGCAGGCGGCGTGCCTGAACTGAGAATATCATGCTGCACGAGCTCTTTGGCCTCAGATGCTAGAAGTGCCATGAGTGGGAAGTATAAAGAAACGGGACTTTACTTTCTCCGTGATCATCAACCTTTGTGGATTCTCTTTGTTCTAGACGCCTGAAATAAAGACAGTTGTCCTGAGTCACCTAAACCTCCACCGAGTGAGGCGCGGGAACTTGCCGGTATCAGAGAATTCCGAAGAAGGCTGAACGTCCACAATTAAATGTTAATTGCCCAGAAAGAAGCGCCAGCCGGATCAGCCTGGGAAACAAGCTTCCATTAGACAATGAAGATGTGAGAATCTGGTACGGCCACAGTTCACGGTTTCCATAGATCCATGCAATTCCGTGTTGAATTTCTGTCCGAAAATGAAACCGCTGGAGCCTCTGTTCAGCAGGTCCTGGTGTAGCTCCCAGAGGCACAATGGTGCTCCTCTAGAATTTGGACGAAAAACGTTTTCACGGGAATAAGCAACCTTGATCAAGCCAGGTGGGTCTTGGAAAAACGAAATTGCTGCGTGTGCCTGCAATACTGACAAGCACTCACCTGTGTCACTCTATGGCGCATTCAGCACAGGAATCTGCATCGATTGAGCCAACACAAAGGAAAGTTCAGGGAGGCAGCACCCGTTTAGAAAAGCATTTGTTCTTCAAAGAGGAGGCCAATATTGTGAAACGACATACCCATGGCAAATAGTTTTCATCGGCAGTTTCATGGAGCAATATTGCGGGGAGAGAAAAGGCACCACCTGAGGGAGGCACGCTCAAAAAAACTACGTAGGGCAGGAGACGGGTCGCCCCCAGGCACTAGGGGTGTCGGGCCTCAACATTGTAAGCAGAGTTCACTGAAGTCCCTCAGTGAAGTTTTCTCCGGTGTCCTTCGTCTACGTTCCTAAAATTTACTCTGCGGTTTCTGATGACTCTGGGTTACGAACGGCCACCATTCGCCGTTCTCCTTACACTCGTGCGTCTCCATCGACCTTAAAGGAAAGGGAGGACACGCAGATGCTGGCAGCTAAATTCAGCAGAGTTTGTCTCAACACAAAAGAGACAGCTCTGTGGGGACCCGTCTTCCATGGTAAAACATTTCCTAACGAATAAGAAATCTTCCCATCGCAATGACAATGTGAGAGAATTGCCACCGGTGGATTTGCCGATGTGCCTATAAACATCTTCTTCAGGCCATGAAGTAGTGAAGCACGGGAACCCAGGCGCTTCACCCTTTTTCCTAGACCAGTGAAACTTAAAGAGCCACTATTGACCTGTGTGACATGACGTTGCTGGAAGCATCAGTGTACAGAGGCATGGGAACCTCAAAGGAGTTTCTTCCGTGTGTAAATAACAACCAGGCTGAACTTCATGGCAGGGTTCCAGATTGCCAGGAATTCCACGGGCTGTATTGCTCAGAGATAGAACCTACTGCTTGGGGCACACTTAATCTGAAAAACTTGCTGGACTCACGGCTTTCCCAAAGACCCAAGATTCTCAAAGAGCGAGCGTAAGTTTGACGCAAAAACAAACTGCCGGTGGCGCCTTTGGACCTTGAAACCGGCAAGAAGCAAGATTTCCCTTAAACCACGAATCTCAGAAACATTGTGACAGTGAAGGAAAACCAGTGAGAGCAGATGTACTTCCCATAATCCAACACTTAAATTAGACCTCATACCTAAATCCTATCCTAAAAACAACCCTAATCCTAACCCTAAACTAGGTGAAAAGCTAACCCTAGGTGTAAACCTAAACAGAGATGTAACCCTAAGCCTAGGTCTAACTGTATTCTCCTAACCTGAAACTTAACCCTAACCTAAGGCTCACCCTAAAGCAAGCCCTAACCATAACCGTATGTCTACCCTAAGGCTAACCCTAATCCTAACCCCAAATCTGATGTGAACATGCAGCTCCCCCTACAACTAACCTTACTCCTAACCGTCATTCTTCGCCTGAACCTAACTTAACTCTATCCCTCACCTTCAATCGAAGCCTCCATAGCACCGTTAATGTAATCCAATCCCTTAAACTAGACAGAGAGCTAAACTTAACCATAACCCAAACGGATGTAACACACAAACCGTAAGCCTGAACCCAACTCTTAACCTCGCACACTGTCTAACCCTCACACAAATATTAACCCCAACCCATATCTAAACGGTCAAGTTTACCGTAGGCCTAAATGAGACAATAGGTTCGCTCATCCTTAAGCACTAAACCCTACTCTTACCTTCCACCTCACACTGCCCCTACATTTGATCCTCAGACTTACCATAACCCGAATCCTCACACAGCCGTAACTCTAACGTGAACTCTAACTCTGTCCCTAAACATGCCCAAATGCCTGTACCTATGCCCGTCTAAAGTTAAACCTAAACCGAAATCTTCTGTGCCACCATTTTGCAGCAGTTTAAAGAAGTACACTGGGAAAGATTTTTCTGCTAGAAAGAAACTGCAGGCGGCGTGCCTGAACTGAGAATATCATGCTGCACGAGCTCTTTGGCCTCAGATGCTAGAAGTGCCATGAGTGGGAAGTATAAAGAAACGGGACTTTACTTTCTCCGTGATCATCAAGCTTTGTGGATTCTCTTTGTTCTAGACGCCTGAAATAAAGACAGTTGTCCTGAGTCACCTAAACCTCCACCGAGTGAGGCGCGGGAACTTGCCGGTATCAGAGAATTCCGAAGAAGGCTGAACGTCCACAATTAAATGTTAATTGCCCAGAAAGAAGCGCCAGCCGGATCAGCCTGGGAAACAAGCTTCCATTAGACAATGAAGATGTGAGAATCTGGTACGGCCACAGTTCACGGTTTCCATAGATCCATGCAATTCCGTGTTGAATTTCTGTCCGAAAATGAAACCGCTGGAGCCTCTGTTCAGCAGGTCCTGGTGTAGCTCCCAGAGGCACAATGGTGCTCCTCTAGAATTTGGACGAAAAACGTTTTCACGGGAATAAGCAACCTTGATCAAGCCAGGTGGGTCTTGGAAAAACGAAATTGCTGCGTGTGCCTGCAATACTGACAAGCACTCACCTGTGTCACTCTATGGCGCATTCAGCACAGGAATCTGCATCGATTGAGCCAACACAAAGGAAAGTTCAGGGAGGCAGCACCCGTTTAGAAAAGCATTTGTTCTTCAAAGAGGAGGCCAATATTGTGAAACGACATACCCATGGCAAATAGTTTTCATCGGCAGTTTCATGGAGCAATATTGCGGGGAGAGAAAAGGCACCACCTGAGGGAGGCACGCTCAAAAAAACTACGTAGGGCAGGAGACGGGTCGCCCCCAGGCACTAGGGGTGTCGGGCCTCAACATTGTAAGCAGAGTTCACTGAAGTCCCTCAGTGAAGTTTTCTCCGGTGTCCTTCGTCTACGTTCCTAAAATTTACTCTGCGGTTTCTGATGACTCTGGGTTACGAACGGCCACCATTCGCCGTTCTCCTTACACTCGTGCGTCTCCATCGACCTTAAAGGAAAGGGAGGACACGCAGATGCTGGCAGCTAAATTCAGCAGAGTTTGTCTCAACACAAAAGAGACAGCTCTGTGGGGACCCGTCTTCCATGGTAAAACATTTCCTAACGAATAAGAAATCTTCCCATGGCAATGACAATGTGAGAGAATTGCCACCGGTGGATTTGCCGATGTGCCTATAAACATCTTCTTCAGGCCATGAAGTAGTGAAGCACGGGAACCCAGGCGCTTCACCCTTTTTCCTAGACCAGTGAAACTTAAAGAGCCACTATTGACCTGTGTGACATGACGTTGCTGGAAGCATCAGTGTACAGAGGCATGGGAACCTCAAAGGAGTTTCTTCCGTGTGTAAATAACAACCAGGCTGAACTTCATGGCAGGGTTCCAGATTGCCAGGAATTCCACGGGCTGTATTGCTCAGAGATAGAACCTACTGCTTGGGGCACACTTAATCTGAAAAACTTGCTGGACTCACGGCTTTCCCAAAGACCCAAGATTCTCAAAGAGCGAGCGTAAGTTTGACGCAAAAACAAACTGCCGGTGGCGCCTTTGGACCTTGAAACCGGCAAGAAGCAAGATTTCCCTTAAACCACGAATCTCAGAAACATTGTGACAGTGAAGGAAAACCAGTGAGAGCAGATGTACTTCCCATAATCCAACACTTAAATTAGACCTCATACCTAAATCCTATCCTAAAAACAACCCTAATCCTAACCCTAAACTAGGTGAAAAGCTAACCCTAGGTGTAAACCTAAACAGAGATGTAACCCTAAGCCTAGGTCTAACTGTATTCTCCTAACCTGAAACTTAACCCTAACCTAAGGCTCACCCTAAAGCAAGCCCTAACCATAACCGTATGTCTACCCTAAGGCTAACCCTAATCCTAACCCCAAATCTGATGTGAACATGCAGCTCCCCCTACAACTAACCTTACTCCTAACCGTCATTCTTCGCCTGAACCTAACTTAACTCTATCCCTCACCTTCAATCGAAGCCTCCATAGCACCGTTAATGTAATCCAATCCCTTAAACTAGACAGAGAGCTAAACTTAACCATAACCCAAACGGATGTAACACACAAACCGTAAGCCTGAACCCAACTCTTAACCTCGCACACTGTCTAACCCTCACACAAATATTAACCCCAACCCATATCTAAAGAGTCAAGTTTACCGTAGGCCTAAATGAGACAATAGGTTCGCTCATCCTTAAGCACTAAACCCTACTCTTACCTTCCACCTCACACTGCCCCTACATTTGATCCTCAGACTTACCATAACCCGAATCCTCACACAGCCGTAACTCTAACGTGAACTCTAACTCTGTCCCTAAACATGCCCAAATGCCTGTACCTATGCCCGTCTAAAGTTAAACCTAAACCGAAATCTTCTGTGCCACCATTTTGCAGCAGTTTAAAGAAGTACACTGGGAAAGATTTTTCTGCTAGAAAGAAACTGCAGGCGGCGTGCCTGAACTGAGAATATCATGCTGCACGAGCTCTTTGGCCTCAGATGCTAGAAGTGCCATGAGTGGGAAGTATAAAGAAACGGGACTTTACTTTCTCCGTGATCATCAACCTTTGTGGATTCTCTTTGTTCTAGACGCCTGAAATAAAGACAGTTGTCCTGAGTCACCTAAACCTCCACCGAGTGAGGCGCGGGAACTTGCCGGTATCAGAGAATTCCGAAGAAGGCTGAACGTCCACAATTAAATGTTAATTGCCCAGAAAGAAGCGCCAGCCGGATCAGCCTGGGAAACAAGCTTCCATTAGACAATGAAGATGTGAGAATCTGGTACGGCCACAGTTCACGGTTTCCATAGATCCATGCAATTCCGAGTTGAATTTCTGTCCGAAAATGAAACCGCTGGAGCCTCTGTTCAGCAGGTCCTGGTGTAGCTCCCAGAGGCACAATGGTGCTCCTCTAGAATTTGGACGAAAAACGTTTTCACGGGAATAAGCAACCTTGATCAAGCCAGGTGGGTCTTGGAAAAACGAAATTGCTGCGTGTGCCTGCAATACTGACAAGCACTCACCTGTGTCACTCTATGGCGCATTCAGCACAGGAATCTGCATCGATTGAGCCAACACAAAGGAAAGTTCAGGGAGGCAGCACCCGTTTAGAAAAGCATTTGTTCTTCAAAGAGGAGGCCAATATTGTGAAACGACATACCCATGGCAAATAGTTTTCATCGGCAGTTTCATGGAGCAATATTGCGGGGAGAGAAAAGGCACCACCTGAGGGAGGCACGCTCAAAAAAACTACGTAGGGCAGGAGACGGGTCGCCCCCAGGCACTAGGGGTGTCGGGCCTCAACATTGTAAGCAGAGTTCACTGAAGTCCCTCAGTGAAGTTTTCTCCGGTGTCCTTCGTCTACGTTCCTAAAATTTACTCTGCGGTTTCTGATGACTCTGGGTTACGAACGGCCACCATTCGCCGTTCTCCTTACACTCGTGCGTCTCCATCGACCTTAAAGGAAAGGGAGGACACGCAGATGCTGGCAGCTAAATTCAGCAGAGTTTGTCTCAACACAAAAGAGACAGCTCTGTGGGGACCCGTCTTCCATGGTAAAACATTTCCTAACGAATAAGAAATCTTCCCATGGCAATGACAATGTGAGAGAATTGCCACCGGTGGATTTGCCGATGTGCCTATAAACATCTTCTTCAGGCCATGAAGTAGTGAAGCACGGGAACCCAGGCGCTTCACCCTTTTTCCTAGACCAGTGAAACTTAAAGAGCCACTATTGACCTGTGTGACATGACGTTGCTGGAAGCATCAGTGTACAGAGGCATGGGAACCTCAAAGGAGTTTCTTCCGTGTGTAAATAACAACCAGGCTGAACTTCATGGCAGGGTTCCAGATTGCCAGGAATTCCACGGGCTGTATTGCTCAGAGATAGAACCTACTGCTTGGGGCACACTTAATCTGAAAAACTTGCTGGACTCACGGCTTTCCCAAAGACCCAAGATTCTCAAAGAGCGAGCGTAAGTTTGACGCAAAAACAAACTGCCGGTGGCGCCTTTGGACCTTGAAACCGGCAAGAAGCAAGATTTCCCTTAAACCACGAATCTCAGAAACATTGTGACAGTGAAGGAAAACCAGTGAGAGCAGATGTACTTCCCATAATCCAACACTTAAATTAGACCTCATACCTAAATCCTATCCTAAAAACAACCCTAATCCTAACCCTAAACTAGGTGAAAAGCTAACCCTAGGTGTAAACCTAAACAGAGATGTAACCCTAAGCCTAGGTCTAACTGTATTCTCCTAACCTGAAACTTAACCCTAACCTAAGGCTCACCCTAAAGCAAGCCCTAACCATAACCGTATGTCTACCCTAAGGCTAACCCTAATCCTAACCCCAAATCTGATGTGAACATGCAGCTCCCCCTACAACTAACCTTACTCCTAACCGTCATTCTTCGCCTGAACCTAACTTAACTCTATCCCTCACCTTCAATCGAAGCCTCCATAGCACCGTTAATGTAATCCAATCCCTTAAACTAGACAGAGAGCTAAACTTAACCATAACCCAAACGGATGTAACACACAAACCGTAAGCCTGAACCCAACTCTTAACCTCGCACACTGTCTAACCCTCACACAAATATTAACCCCAACCCATATCTAAAGAGTCAAGTTTACCGTAGGCCTAAATGAGACAATAGGTTCGCTCATCCTTAAGCACTAAACCCTACTCTTACCTTCCACCTCACACTGCCCCTACATTTGATCCTCAGACTTACCATAACCCGAATCCTCACACAGCCGTAACTCTAACGTGAACTCTAACTCTGTCCCTAAACATGCCCAAATGCCTGTACCTATGCCCGTCTAAAGTTAAACCTAAACCGAAATCTTCTGTGCCACCATTTTGCAGCAGTTTAAAGAAGTACACTGGGAAAGATTTTTCTGCTAGAAAGAAACTGCAGGCGGCGTGCCTGAACTGAGAATATCATGCTGCACGAGCTCTTTGGCCTCAGATGCTAGAAGTGCCATGAGTGGGAAGTATAAAGAAACGGGACTTTACTTTCTCCGTGATCATCAACCTTTGTGGATTCTCTTTGTTCTAGACGCCTGAAATAAAGACAGTTGTCCTGAGTCACCTAAACCTCCACCGAGTGAGGCGCGGGAACTTGCCGGTATCAGAGAATTCCGAAGAAGGCTGAACGTCCACAATTAAATGTTAATTGCCCAGAAAGAAGCGCCAGCCGGATCAGCCTGGGAAACAAGCTTCCATTAGACAATGAAGATGTGAGAATCTGGTACGGCCACAGTTCACGGTTTCCATAGATCCATGCAATTCCGAGTTGAATTTCTGTCCGAAAATGAAACCGCTGGAGCCTCTGTTCAGCAGGTCCTGGTGTAGCTCCCAGAGGCACAATGGTGCTCCTCTAGAATTTGGACGAAAAACGTTTTCACGGGAATAAGCAACCTTGATCAAGCCAGGTGGGTCTTGGAAAAACGAAATTGCTGCGTGTGCCTGCAATACTGACAAGCACTCACCTGTGTCACTCTATGGCGCATTCAGCACAGGAATCTGCATCGATTGAGCCAACACAAAGGAAAGTTCAGGGAGGCAGCACCCGTTTAGAAAAGCATTTGTTCTTCAAAGAGGAGGCCAATATTGTGAAACGACATACCCATGGCAAATAGTTTTCATCGGCAGTTTCATGGAGCAATATTGCGGGGAGAGAAAAGGCACCACCTGAGGGAGGCACGCTCAAAAAAACTACGTAGGGCAGGAGACGGGTCGCCCCCAGGCACTAGGGGTGTCGGGCCTCAACATTGTAAGCAGAGTTCACTGAAGTCCCTCAGTGAAGTTTTCTCCGGTGTCCTTCGTCTACGTTCCTAAAATTTACTCTGCGGTTTCTGATGACTCTGGGTTACGAACGGCCACCATTCGCCGTTCTCCTTACACTCGTGCGTCTCCATCGACCTTAAAGGAAAGGGAGGACACGCAGATGCTGGCAGCTAAATTCAGCAGAGTTTGTCTCAACACAAAAGAGACAGCTCTGTGGGGACCCGTCTTCCATGGTAAAACATTTCCTAACGAATAAGAAATCTTCCCATGGCAATGACAATGTGAGAGAATTGCCACCGGTGGATTTGCCGATGTGCCTATAAACATCTTCTTCAGGCCATGAAGTAGTGAAGCACGGGAACCCAGGCGCTTCACCCTTTTTCCTAGACCAGTGAAACTTAAAGAGCCACTATTGACCTGTGTGACATGACGTTGCTGGAAGCATCAGTGTACAGAGGCATGGGAACCTCAAAGGAGTTTCTTCCGTGTGTAAATAACAACCAGGCTGAACTTCATGGCAGGGTTCCAGATTGCCAGGAATTCCACGGGCTGTATTGCTCAGAGATAGAACCTACTGCTTGGGGCACACTTAATCTGAAAAACTTGCTGGACTCACGGCTTTCCCAAAGACCCAAGATTCTCAAAGAGCGAGCGTAAGTTTGACGCAAAAACAAACTGCCGGTGGCGCCTTTGGACCTTGAAACCGGCAAGAAGCAAGATTTCCCTTAAACCACGAATCTCAGAAACATTGTGACAGTGAAGGAAAACCAGTGAGAGCAGATGTACTTCCCATAATCCAACACTTAAATTAGACCTCATACCTAAATCCTATCCTAAAAACAACCCTAATCCTAACCCTAAACTAGGTGAAAAGCTAACCCTAGGTGTAAACCTAAACAGAGATGTAACCCTAAGCCTAGGTCTAACTGTATTCTCCTAACCTGAAACTTAACCCTAACCTAAGGCTCACCCTAAAGCAAGCCCTAACCATAACCGTATGTCTACCCTAAGGCTAACCCTAATCCTAACCCCAAATCTGATGTGAACATGCAGCTCCCCCTACAACTAACCTTACTCCTAACCGTCATTCTTCGCCTGAACCTAACTTAACTCTATCCCTCACCTTCAATCGAAGCCTCCATAGCACCGTTAATGTAATCCAATCCCTTAAACTAGACAGAGAGCTAAACTTAACCATAACCCAAACGGATGTAACACACAAACCGTAAGCCTGAACCCAACTCTTAACCTCGCACACTGTCTAACCCTCACACAAATATTAACCCCAACCCATATCTAAACGGTCAAGTTTACCGTAGGCCTAAATGAGACAATAGGTTCGCTCATCCTTAAGCACTAAACCCTACTCTTACCTTCCACCTCACACTGCCCCTACATTTGATCCTCAGACTTACCATAACCCGAATCCTCACACAGCCGTAACTCTAACGTGAACTCTAACTCTGTCCCTAAACATGCCCAAATGCCTGTACCTATGCCCGTCTAAAGTTAAACCTAAACCGAAATCTTCTGTGCCACCATTTTGCAGCAGTTTAAAGAAGTACACTGGGAAAGATTTTTCTGCTAGAAAGAAACTGCAGGCGGCGTGCCTGAACTGAGAATATCATGCTGCACGAGCTCTTTGGCCTCAGATGCTAGAAGTGCCATGAGTGGGAAGTATAAAGAAACGGGACTTTACTTTCTCCGTGATCATCAAGCTTTGTGGATTCTCTTTGTTCTAGACGCCTGAAATAAAGACAGTTGTCCTGAGTCACCTAAACCTCCACCGAGTGAGGCGCGGGAACTTGCCGGTATCAGAGAATTCCGAAGAAGGCTGAACGTCCACAATTAAATGTTAATTGCCCAGAAAGAAGCGCCAGCCGGATCAGCCTGGGAAACAAGCTTCCATTAGACAATGAAGATGTGAGAATCTGGTACGGCCACAGTTCACGGTTTCCATAGATCCATGCAATTCCGTGTTGAATTTCTGTCCGAAAATGAAACCGCTGGAGCCTCTGTTCAGCAGGTCCTGGTGTAGCTCCCAGAGGCACAATGGTGCTCCTCTAGAATTTGGACGAAAAACGTTTTCACGGGAATAAGCAACCTTGATCAAGCCAGGTGGGTCTTGGAAAAACGAAATTGCTGCGTGTGCCTGCAATACTGACAAGCACTCACCTGTGTCACTCTATGGCGCATTCAGCACAGGAATCTGCATCGATTGAGCCAACACAAAGGAAAGTTCAGGGAGGCAGCACCCGTTTAGAAAAGCATTTGTTCTTCAAAGAGGAGGCCAATATTGTGAAACGACATACCCATGGCAAATAGTTTTCATCGGCAGTTTCATGGAGCAATATTGCGGGGAGAGAAAAGGCACCACCTGAGGGAGGCACGCTCAAAAAAACTACGTAGGGCAGGAGACGGGTCGCCCCCAGGCACTAGGGGTGTCGGGCCTCAACATTGTAAGCAGAGTTCACTGAAGTCCCTCAGTGAAGTTTTCTCCGGTGTCCTTCGTCTACGTTCCTAAAATTTACTCTGCGGTTTCTGATGACTCTGGGTTACGAACGGCCACCATTCGCCGTTCTCCTTACACTCGTGCGTCTCCATCGACCTTAAAGGAAAGGGAGGACACGCAGATGCTGGCAGCTAAATTCAGCAGAGTTTGTCTCAACACAAAAGAGACAGCTCTGTGGGGACCCGTCTTCCATGGTAAAACATTTCCTAACGAATAAGAAATCTTCCCATGGCAATGACAATGTGAGAGAATTGCCACCGGTGGATTTGCCGATGTGCCTATAAACATCTTCTTCAGGCCATGAAGTAGTGAAGCACGGGAACCCAGGCGCTTCACCCTTTTTCCTAGACCAGTGAAACTTAAAGAGCCACTATTGACCTGTGTGACATGACGTTGCTGGAAGCATCAGTGTACAGAGGCATGGGAACCTCAAAGGAGTTTCTTCCGTGTGTAAATAACAACCAGGCTGAACTTCATGGCAGGGTTCCAGATTGCCAGGAATTCCACGGGCTGTATTGCTCAGAGATAGAACCTACTGCTTGGGGCACACTTAATCTGAAAAACTTGCTGGACTCACGGCTTTCCCAAAGACCCAAGATTCTCAAAGAGCGAGCGTAAGTTTGACGCAAAAACAAACTGCCGGTGGCGCCTTTGGACCTTGAAACCGGCAAGAAGCAAGATTTCCCTTAAACCACGAATCTCAGAAACATTGTGACAGTGAAGGAAAACCAGTGAGAGCAGATGTACTTCCCATAATCCAACACTTAAATTAGACCTCATACCTAAATCCTATCCTAAAAACAACCCTAATCCTAACCCTAAACTAGGTGAAAAGCTAACCCTAGGTGTAAACCTAAACAGAGATGTAACCCTAAGCCTAGGTCTAACTGTATTCTCCTAACCTGAAACTTAACCCTAACCTAAGGCTCACCCTAAAGCAAGCCCTAACCATAACCGTATGTCTACCCTAAGGCTAACCCTAATCCTAACCCCAAATCTGATGTGAACATGCAGCTCCCCCTACAACTAACCTTACTCCTAACCGTCATTCTTCGCCTGAACCTAACTTAACTCTATCCCTCACCTTCAATCGAAGCCTCCATAGCACCGTTAATGTAATCCAATCCCTTAAACTAGACAGAGAGCTAAACTTAACCATAACCCAAACGGATGTAACACACAAACCGTAAGCCTGAACCCAACTCTTAACCTCGCACACTGTCTAACCCTCACACAAATATTAACCCCAACCCATATCTAAAGAGTCAAGTTTACCGTAGGCCTAAATGAGACAATAGGTTCGCTCATCCTTAAGCACTAAACCCTACTCTTACCTTCCACCTCACACTGCCCCTACATTTGATCCTCAGACTTACCATAACCCGAATCCTCACACAGCCGTAACTCTAACGTGAACTCTAACTCTGTCCCTAAACATGCCCAAATGCCTGTACCTATGCCCGTCTAAAGTTAAACCTAAACCGAAATCTTCTGTGCCACCATTTTGCAGCAGTTTAAAGAAGTACACTGGGAAAGATTTTTCTGCTAGAAAGAAACTGCAGGCGGCGTGCCTGAACTGAGAATATCATGCTGCACGAGCTCTTTGGCCTCAGATGCTAGAAGTGCCATGAGTGGGAAGTATAAAGAAACGGGACTTTACTTTCTCCGTGATCATCAACCTTTGTGGATTCTCTTTGTTCTAGACGCCTGAAATAAAGACAGTTGTCCTGAGTCACCTAAACCTCCACCGAGTGAGGCGCGGGAACTTGCCGGTATCAGAGAATTCCGAAGAAGGCTGAACGTCCACAATTAAATGTTAATTGCCCAGAAAGAAGCGCCAGCCGGATCAGCCTGGGAAACAAGCTTCCATTAGACAATGAAGATGTGAGAATCTGGTACGGCCACAGTTCACGGTTTCCATAGATCCATGCAATTCCGAGTTGAATTTCTGTCCGAAAATGAAACCGCTGGAGCCTCTGTTCAGCAGGTCCTGGTGTAGCTCCCAGAGGCACAATGGTGCTCCTCTAGAATTTGGACGAAAAACGTTTTCACGGGAATAAGCAACCTTGATCAAGCCAGGTGGGTCTTGGAAAAACGAAATTGCTGCGTGTGCCTGCAATACTGACAAGCACTCACCTGTGTCACTCTATGGCGCATTCAGCACAGGAATCTGCATCGATTGAGCCAACACAAAGGAAAGTTCAGGGAGGCAGCACCCGTTTAGAAAAGCATTTGTTCTTCAAAGAGGAGGCCAATATTGTGAAACGACATACCCATGGCAAATAGTTTTCATCGGCAGTTTCATGGAGCAATATTGCGGGGAGAGAAAAGGCACCACCTGAGGGAGGCACGCTCAAAAAAACTACGTAGGGCAGGAGACGGGTCGCCCCCAGGCACTAGGGGTGTCGGGCCTCAACATTGTAAGCAGAGTTCACTGAAGTCCCTCAGTGAAGTTTTCTCCGGTGTCCTTCGTCTACGTTCCTAAAATTTACTCTGCGGTTTCTGATGACTCTGGGTTACGAACGGCCACCATTCGCCGTTCTCCTTACACTCGTGCGTCTCCATCGACCTTAAAGGAAAGGGAGGACACGCAGATGCTGGCAGCTAAATTCAGCAGAGTTTGTCTCAACACAAAAGAGACAGCTCTGTGGGGACCCGTCTTCCATGGTAAAACATTTCCTAACGAATAAGAAATCTTCCCATGGCAATGACAATGTGAGAGAATTGCCACCGGTGGATTTGCCGATGTGCCTATAAACATCTTCTTCAGGCCATGAAGTAGTGAAGCACGGGAACCCAGGCGCTTCACCCTTTTTCCTAGACCAGTGAAACTTAAAGAGCCACTATTGACCTGTGTGACATGACGTTGCTGGAAGCATCAGTGTACAGAGGCATGGGAACCTCAAAGGAGTTTCTTCCGTGTGTAAATAACAACCAGGCTGAACTTCATGGCAGGGTTCCAGATTGCCAGGAATTCCACGGGCTGTATTGCTCAGAGATAGAACCTACTGCTTGGGGCACACTTAATCTGAAAAACTTGCTGGACTCACGGCTTTCCCAAAGACCCAAGATTCTCAAAGAGCGAGCGTAAGTTTGACGCAAAAACAAACTGCCGGTGGCGCCTTTGGACCTTGAAACCGGCAAGAAGCAAGATTTCCCTTAAACCACGAATCTCAGAAACATTGTGACAGTGAAGGAAAACCAGTGAGAGCAGATGTACTTCCCATAATCCAACACTTAAATTAGACCTCATACCTAAATCCTATCCTAAAAACAACCCTAATCCTAACCCTAAACTAGGTGAAAAGCTAACCCTAGGTGTAAACCTAAACAGAGATGTAACCCTAAGCCTAGGTCTAACTGTATTCTCCTAACCTGAAACTTAACCCTAACCTAAGGCTCACCCTAAAGCAAGCCCTAACCATAACCGTATGTCTACCCTAAGGCTAACCCTAATCCTAACCCCAAATCTGATGTGAACATGCAGCTCCCCCTACAACTAACCTTACTCCTAACCGTCATTCTTCGCCTGAACCTAACTTAACTCTATCCCTCACCTTCAATCGAAGCCTCCATAGCACCGTTAATGTAATCCAATCCCTTAAACTAGACAGAGAGCTAAACTTAACCATAACCCAAACGGATGTAACACACAAACCGTAAGCCTGAACCCAACTCTTAACCTCGCACACTGTCTAACCCTCACACAAATATTAACCCCAACCCATATCTAAAGAGTCAAGTTTACCGTAGGCCTAAATGAGACAATAGGTTCGCTCATCCTTAAGCACTAAACCCTACTCTTACCTTCCACCTCACACTGCCCCTACATTTGATCCTCAGACTTACCATAACCCGAATCCTCACACAGCCGTAACTCTAACGTGAACTCTAACTCTGTCCCTAAACATGCCCAAATGCCTGTACCTATGCCCGTCTAAAGTTAAACCTAAACCGAAATCTTCTGTGCCACCATTTTGCAGCAGTTTAAAGAAGTACACTGGGAAAGATTTTTCTGCTAGAAAGAAACTGCAGGCGGCGTGCCTGAACTGAGAATATCATGCTGCACGAGCTCTTTGGCCTCAGATGCTAGAAGTGCCATGAGTGGGAAGTATAAAGAAACGGGACTTTACTTTCTCCGTGATCATCAACCTTTGTGGATTCTCTTTGTTCTAGACGCCTGAAATAAAGACAGTTGTCCTGAGTCACCTAAACCTCCACCGAGTGAGGCGCGGGAACTTGCCGGTATCAGAGAATTCCGAAGAAGGCTGAACGTCCACAATTAAATGTTAATTGCCCAGAAAGAAGCGCCAGCCGGATCAGCCTGGGAAACAAGCTTCCATTAGACAATGAAGATGTGAGAATCTGGTACGGCCACAGTTCACGGTTTCCATAGATCCATGCAATTCCGAGTTGAATTTCTGTCCGAAAATGAAACCGCTGGAGCCTCTGTTCAGCAGGTCCTGGTGTAGCTCCCAGAGGCACAATGGTGCTCCTCTAGAATTTGGACGAAAAACGTTTTCACGGGAATAAGCAACCTTGATCAAGCCAGGTGGGTCTTGGAAAAACGAAATTGCTGCGTGTGCCTGCAATACTGACAAGCACTCACCTGTGTCACTCTATGGCGCATTCAGCACAGGAATCTGCATCGATTGAGCCAACACAAAGGAAAGTTCAGGGAGGCAGCACCCGTTTAGAAAAGCATTTGTTCTTCAAAGAGGAGGCCAATATTGTGAAACGACATACCCATGGCAAATAGTTTTCATCGGCAGTTTCATGGAGCAATATTGCGGGGAGAGAAAAGGCACCACCTGAGGGAGGCACGCTCAAAAAAACTACGTAGGGCAGGAGACGGGTCGCCCCCAGGCACTAGGGGTGTCGGGCCTCAACATTGTAAGCAGAGTTCACTGAAGTCCCTCAGTGAAGTTTTCTCCGGTGTCCTTCGTCTACGTTCCTAAAATTTACTCTGCGGTTTCTGATGACTCTGGGTTACGAACGGCCACCATTCGCCGTTCTCCTTACACTCGTGCGTCTCCATCGACCTTAAAGGAAAGGGAGGACACGCAGATGCTGGCAGCTAAATTCAGCAGAGTTTGTCTCAACACAAAAGAGACAGCTCTGTGGGGACCCGTCTTCCATGGTAAAACATTTCCTAACGAATAAGAAATCTTCCCATGGCAATGACAATGTGAGAGAATTGCCACCGGTGGATTTGCCGATGTGCCTATAAACATCTTCTTCAGGCCATGAAGTAGTGAAGCACGGGAACCCAGGCGCTTCACCCTTTTTCCTAGACCAGTGAAACTTAAAGAGCCACTATTGACCTGTGTGACATGACGTTGCTGGAAGCATCAGTGTACAGAGGCATGGGAACCTCAAAGGAGTTTCTTCCGTGTGTAAATAACAACCAGGCTGAACTTCATGGCAGGGTTCCAGATTGCCAGGAATTCCACGGGCTGTATTGCTCAGAGATAGAACCTACTGCTTGGGGCACACTTAATCTGAAAAACTTGCTGGACTCACGGCTTTCCCAAAGACCCAAGATTCTCAAAGAGCGAGCGTAAGTTTGACGCAAAAACAAACTGCCGGTGGCGCCTTTGGACCTTGAAACCGGCAAGAAGCAAGATTTCCCTTAAACCACGAATCTCAGAAACATTGTGACAGTGAAGGAAAACCAGTGAGAGCAGATGTACTTCCCATAATCCAACACTTAAATTAGACCTCATACCTAAATCCTATCCTAAAAACAACCCTAATCCTAACCCTAAACTAGGTGAAAAGCTAACCCTAGGTGTAAACCTAAACAGAGATGTAACCCTAAGCCTAGGTCTAACTGTATTCTCCTAACCTGAAACTTAACCCTAACCTAAGGCTCACCCTAAAGCAAGCCCTAACCATAACCGTATGTCTACCCTAAGGCTAACCCTAATCCTAACCCCAAATCTGATGTGAACATGCAGCTCCCCCTACAACTAACCTTACTCCTAACCGTCATTCTTCGCCTGAACCTAACTTAACTCTATCCCTCACCTTCAATCGAAGCCTCCATAGCACCGTTAATGTAATCCAATCCCTTAAACTAGACAGAGAGCTAAACTTAACCATAACCCAAACGGATGTAACACACAAACCGTAAGCCTGAACCCAACTCTTAACCTCGCACACTGTCTAACCCTCACACAAATATTAACCCCAACCCATATCTAAAGAGTCAAGTTTACCGTAGGCCTAAATGAGACAATAGGTTCGCTCATCCTTAAGCACTAAACCCTACTCTTACCTTCCACCTCACACTGCCCCTACATTTGATCCTCAGACTTACCATAACCCGAATCCTCACACAGCCGTAACTCTAACGTGAACTCTAACTCTGTCCCTAAACATGCCCAAATGCCTGTACCTATGCCCGTCTAAAGTTAAACCTAAACCGAAATCTTCTGTGCCACCATTTTGCAGCAGTTTAAAGAAGTACACTGGGAAAGATTTTTCTGCTAGAAAGAAACTGCAGGCGGCGTGCCTGAACTGAGAATATCATGCTGCACGAGCTCTTTGGCCTCAGATGCTAGAAGTGCCATGAGTGGGAAGTATAAAGAAACGGGACTTTACTTTCTCCGTGATCATCAACCTTTGTGGATTCTCTTTGTTCTAGACGCCTGAAATAAAGACAGTTGTCCTGAGTCACCTAAACCTCCACCGAGTGAGGCGCGGGAACTTGCCGGTATCAGAGAATTCCGAAGAAGGCTGAACGTCCACAATTAAATGTTAATTGCCCAGAAAGAAGCGCCAGCCGGATCAGCCTGGGAAACAAGCTTCCATTAGACAATGAAGATGTGAGAATCTGGTACGGCCACAGTTCACGGTTTCCATAGATCCATGCAATTCCGAGTTGAATTTCTGTCCGAAAATGAAACCGCTGGAGCCTCTGTTCAGCAGGTCCTGGTGTAGCTCCCAGAGGCACAATGGTGCTCCTCTAGAATTTGGACGAAAAACGTTTTCACGGGAATAAGCAACCTTGATCAAGCCAGGTGGGTCTTGGAAAAACGAAATTGCTGCGTGTGCCTGCAATACTGACAAGCACTCACCTGTGTCACTCTATGGCGCATTCAGCACAGGAATCTGCATCGATTGAGCCAACACAAAGGAAAGTTCAGGGAGGCAGCACCCGTTTAGAAAAGCATTTGTTCTTCAAAGAGGAGGCCAATATTGTGAAACGACATACCCATGGCAAATAGTTTTCATCGGCAGTTTCATGGAGCAATATTGCGGGGAGAGAAAAGGCACCACCTGAGGGAGGCACGCTCAAAAAAACTACGTAGGGCAGGAGACGGGTCGCCCCCAGGCACTAGGGGTGTCGGGCCTCAACATTGTAAGCAGAGTTCACTGAAGTCCCTCAGTGAAGTTTTCTCCGGTGTCCTTCGTCTACGTTCCTAAAATTTACTCTGCGGTTTCTGATGACTCTGGGTTACGAACGGCCACCATTCGCCGTTCTCCTTACACTCGTGCGTCTCCATCGACCTTAAAGGAAAGGGAGGACACGCAGATGCTGGCAGCTAAATTCAGCAGAGTTTGTCTCAACACAAAAGAGACAGCTCTGTGGGGACCCGTCTTCCATGGTAAAACATTTCCTAACGAATAAGAAATCTTCCCATCGCAATGACAATGTGAGAGAATTGCCACCGGTGGATTTGCCGATGTGCCTATAAACATCTTCTTCAGGCCATGAAGTAGTGAAGCACGGGAACCCAGGCGCTTCACCCTTTTTCCTAGACCAGTGAAACTTAAAGAGCCACTATTGACCTGTGTGACATGACGTTGCTGGAAGCATCAGTGTACAGAGGCATGGGAACCTCAAAGGAGTTTCTTCCGTGTGTAAATAACAACCAGGCTGAACTTCATGGCAGGGTTCCAGATTGCCAGGAATTCCACGGGCTGTATTGCTCAGAGATAGAACCTACTGCTTGGGGCACACTTAATCTGAAAAACTTGCTGGACTCACGGCTTTCCCAAAGACCCAAGATTCTCAAAGAGCGAGCGTAAGTTTGACGCAAAAACAAACTGCCGGTGGCGCCTTTGGACCTTGAAACCGGCAAGAAGCAAGATTTCCCTTAAACCACGAATCTCAGAAACATTGTGACAGTGAAGGAAAACCAGTGAGAGCAGATGTACTTCCCATAATCCAACACTTAAATTAGACCTCATACCTAAATCCTATCCTAAAAACAACCCTAATCCTAACCCTAAACTAGGTGAAAAGCTAACCCTAGGTGTAAACCTAAACAGAGATGTAACCCTAAGCCTAGGTCTAACTGTATTCTCCTAACCTGAAACTTAACCCTAACCTAAGGCTCACCCTAAAGCAAGCCCTAACCATAACCGTATGTCTACCCTAAGGCTAACCCTAATCCTAACCCCAAATCTGATGTGAACATGCAGCTCCCCCTACAACTAACCTTACTCCTAACCGTCATTCTTCGCCTGAACCTAACTTAACTCTATCCCTCACCTTCAATCGAAGCCTCCATAGCACCGTTAATGTAATCCAATCCCTTAAACTAGACAGAGAGCTAAACTTAACCATAACCCAAACGGATGTAACACACAAACCGTAAGCCTGAACCCAACTCTTAACCTCGCACACTGTCTAACCCTCACACAAATATTAACCCCAACCCATATCTAAAGAGTCAAGTTTACCGTAGGCCTAAATGAGACAATAGGTTCGCTCATCCTTAAGCACTAAACCCTACTCTTACCTTCCACCTCACACTGCCCCTACATTTGATCCTCAGACTTACCATAACCCGAATCCTCACACAGCCGTAACTCTAACGTGAACTCTAACTCTGTCCCTAAACATGCCCAAATGCCTGTACCTATGCCCGTCTAAAGTTAAACCTAAACCGAAATCTTCTGTGCCACCATTTTGCAGCAGTTTAAAGAAGTACACTGGGAAAGATTTTTCTGCTAGAAAGAAACTGCAGGCGGCGTGCCTGAACTGAGAATATCATGCTGCACGAGCTCTTTGGCCTCAGATGCTAGAAGTGCCATGAGTGGGAAGTATAAAGAAACGGGACTTTACTTTCTCCGTGATCATCAACCTTTGTGGATTCTCTTTGTTCTAGACGCCTGAAATAAAGACAGTTGTCCTGAGTCACCTAAACCTCCACCGAGTGAGGCGCGGGAACTTGCCGGTATCAGAGAATTCCGAAGAAGGCTGAACGTCCACAATTAAATGTTAATTGCCCAGAAAGAAGCGCCAGCCGGATCAGCCTGGGAAACAAGCTTCCATTAGACAATGAAGATGTGAGAATCTGGTACGGCCACAGTTCACGGTTTCCATAGATCCATGCAATTCCGAGTTGAATTTCTGTCCGAAAATGAAACCGCTGGAGCCTCTGTTCAGCAGGTCCTGGTGTAGCTCCCAGAGGCACAATGGTGCTCCTCTAGAATTTGGACGAAAAACGTTTTCACGGGAATAAGCAACCTTGATCAAGCCAGGTGGGTCTTGGAAAAACGAAATTGCTGCGTGTGCCTGCAATACTGACAAGCACTCACCTGTGTCACTCTATGGCGCATTCAGCACAGGAATCTGCATCGATTGAGCCAACACAAAGGAAAGTTCAGGGAGGCAGCACCCGTTTAGAAAAGCATTTGTTCTTCAAAGAGGAGGCCAATATTGTGAAACGACATACCCATGGCAAATAGTTTTCATCGGCAGTTTCATGGAGCAATATTGCGGGGAGAGAAAAGGCACCACCTGAGGGAGGCACGCTCAAAAAAACTACGTAGGGCAGGAGACGGGTCGCCCCCAGGCACTAGGGGTGTCGGGCCTCAACATTGTAAGCAGAGTTCACTGAAGTCCCTCAGTGAAGTTTTCTCCGGTGTCCTTCGTCTACGTTCCTAAAATTTACTCTGCGGTTTCTGATGACTCTGGGTTACGAACGGCCACCATTCGCCGTTCTCCTTACACTCGTGCGTCTCCATCGACCTTAAAGGAAAGGGAGGACACGCAGATGCTGGCAGCTAAATTCAGCAGAGTTTGTCTCAACACAAAAGAGACAGCTCTGTGGGGACCCGTCTTCCATGGTAAAACATTTCCTAACGAATAAGAAATCTTCCCATGGCAATGACAATGTGAGAGAATTGCCACCGGTGGATTTGCCGATGTGCCTATAAACATCTTCTTCAGGCCATGAAGTAGTGAAGCACGGGAACCCAGGCGCTTCACCCTTTTTCCTAGACCAGTGAAACTTAAAGAGCCACTATTGACCTGTGTGACATGACGTTGCTGGAAGCATCAGTGTACAGAGGCATGGGAACCTCAAAGGAGTTTCTTCCGTGTGTAAATAACAACCAGGCTGAACTTCATGGCAGGGTTCCAGATTGCCAGGAATTCCACGGGCTGTATTGCTCAGAGATAGAACCTACTGCTTGGGGCACACTTAATCTGAAAAACTTGCTGGACTCACGGCTTTCCCAAAGACCCAAGATTCTCAAAGAGCGAGCGTAAGTTTGACGCAAAAACAAACTGCCGGTGGCGCCTTTGGACCTTGAAACCGGCAAGAAGCAAGATTTCCCTTAAACCACGAATCTCAGAAACATTGTGACAGTGAAGGAAAACCAGTGAGAGCAGATGTACTTCCCATAATCCAACACTTAAATTAGACCTCATACCTAAATCCTATCCTAAAAACAACCCTAATCCTAACCCTAAACTAGGTGAAAAGCTAACCCTAGGTGTAAACCTAAACAGAGATGTAACCCTAAGCCTAGGTCTAACTGTATTCTCCTAACCTGAAACTTAACCCTAACCTAAGGCTCACCCTAAAGCAAGCCCTAACCATAACCGTATGTCTACCCTAAGGCTAACCCTAATCCTAACCCCAAATCTGATGTGAACATGCAGCTCCCCCTACAACTAACCTTACTCCTAACCGTCATTCTTCGCCTGAACCTAACTTAACTCTATCCCTCACCTTCAATCGAAGCCTCCATAGCACCGTTAATGTAATCCAATCCCTTAAACTAGACAGAGAGCTAAACTTAACCATAACCCAAACGGATGTAACACACAAACCGTAAGCCTGAACCCAACTCTTAACCTCGCACACTGTCTAACCCTCACACAAATATTAACCCCAACCCATATCTAAACGGTCAAGTTTACCGTAGGCCTAAATGAGACAATAGGTTCGCTCATCCTTAAGCACTAAACCCTACTCTTACCTTCCACCTCACACTGCCCCTACATTTGATCCTCAGACTTACCATAACCCGAATCCTCACACAGCCGTAACTCTAACGTGAACTCTAACTCTGTCCCTAAACATGCCCAAATGCCTGTACCTATGCCCGTCTAAAGTTAAACCTAAACCGAAATCTTCTGTGCCACCATTTTGCAGCAGTTTAAAGAAGTACACTGGGAAAGATTTTTCTGCTAGAAAGAAACTGCAGGCGGCGTGCCTGAACTGAGAATATCATGCTGCACGAGCTCTTTGGCCTCAGATGCTAGAAGTGCCATGAGTGGGAAGTATAAAGAAACGGGACTTTACTTTCTCCGTGATCATCAACCTTTGTGGATTCTCTTTGTTCTAGACGCCTGAAATAAAGACAGTTGTCCTGAGTCACCTAAACCTCCACCGAGTGAGGCGCGGGAACTTGCCGGTATCAGAGAATTCCGAAGAAGGCTGAACGTCCACAATTAAATGTTAATTGCCCAGAAAGAAGCGCCAGCCGGATCAGCCTGGGAAACAAGCTTCCATTAGACAATGAAGATGTGAGAATCTGGTACGGCCACAGTTCACGGTTTCCATAGATCCATGCAATTCCGTGTTGAATTTCTGTCCGAAAATGAAACCGCTGGAGCCTCTGTTCAGCAGGTCCTGGTGTAGCTCCCAGAGGCACAATGGTGCTCCTCTAGAATTTGGACGAAAAACGTTTTCACGGGAATAAGCAACCTTGATCAAGCCAGGTGGGTCTTGGAAAAACGAAATTGCTGCGTGTGCCTGCAATACTGACAAGCACTCACCTGTGTCACTCTATGGCGCATTCAGCACAGGAATCTGCATCGATTGAGCCAACACAAAGGAAAGTTCAGGGAGGCAGCACCCCGTTTAGAAAAGCATTTGTTCTTCAAAGAGGAGGCCAATATTGTGAAACGACATACCCATGGCAAATAGTTTTCATCGGCAGTTTCATGGAGCAATATTGCGGGGAGAGAAAAGGCACCACCTGAGGGAGGCACGCTCAAAAAAACTACGTAGGGCAGGAGACGGGTCGCCCCCAGGCACTAGGGGTGTCGGGCCTCAACATTGTAAGCAGAGTTCACTGAAGTCCCTCAGTGAAGTTTTCTCCGGTGTCCTTCGTCTACGTTCCTAAAATTTACTCTGCGGTTTCTGATGACTCTGGGTTACGAACGGCCACCATTCGCCGTTCTCCTTACACTCGTGCGTCTCCATCGACCTTAAAGGAAAGGGAGGACACGCAGATGCTGGCAGCTAAATTCAGCAGAGTTTGTCTCAACACAAAAGAGACAGCTCTGTGGGGACCCGTCTTCCATGGTAAAACATTTCCTAACGAATAAGAAATCTTCCCATGGCAATGACAATGTGAGAGAATTGCCACCGGTGGATTTGCCGATGTGCCTATAAACATCTTCTTCAGGCCATGAAGTAGTGAAGCACGGGAACCCAGGCGCTTCACCCTTTTTCCTAGACCAGTGAAACTTAAAGAGCCACTATTGACCTGTGTGACATGACGTTGCTGGAAGCATCAGTGTACAGAGGCATGGGAACCTCAAAGGAGTTTCTTCCGTGTGTAAATAACAACCAGGCTGAACTTCATGGCAGGGTTCCAGATTGCCAGGAATTCCACGGGCTGTATTGCTCAGAGATAGAACCTACTGCTTGGGGCACACTTAATCTGAAAAACTTGCTGGACTCACGGCTTTCCCAAAGACCCAAGATTCTCAAAGAGCGAGCGTAAGTTTGACGCAAAAACAAACTGCCGGTGGCGCCTTTGGACCTTGAAACCGGCAAGAAGCAAGATTTCCCTTAAACCACGAATCTCAGAAACATTGTGACAGTGAAGGAAAACCAGTGAGAGCAGATGTACTTCCCATAATCCAACACTTAAATTAGACCTCATACCTAAATCCTATCCTAAAAACAACCCTAATCCTAACCCTAAACTAGGTGAAAAGCTAACCCTAGGTGTAAACCTAAACAGAGATGTAACCCTAAGCCTAGGTCTAACTGTATTCTCCTAACCTGAAACTTAACCCTAACCTAAGGCTCACCCTAAAGCAAGCCCTAACCATAACCGTATGTCTACCCTAAGGCTAACCCTAATCCTAACCCCAAATCTGATGTGAACATGCAGCTCCCCCTACAACTAACCTTACTCCTAACCGTCATTCTTCGCCTGAACCTAACTTAACTCTATCCCTCACCTTCAATCGAAGCCTCCATAGCACCGTTAATGTAATCCAATCCCTTAAACTAGACAGAGAGCTAAACTTAACCATAACCCAAACGGATGTAACACACAAACCGTAAGCCTGAACCCAACTCTTAACCTCGCACACTGTCTAACCCTCACACAAATATTAACCCCAACCCATATCTAAACGGTCAAGTTTACCGTAGGCCTAAATGAGACAATAGGTTCGCTCATCCTTAAGCACTAAACCCTACTCTTACCTTCCACCTCACACTGCCCCTACATTTGATCCTCAGACTTACCATAACCCGAATCCTCACACAGCCGTAACTCTAACGTGAACTCTAACTCTGTCCCTAAACATGCCCAAATGCCTGTACCTATGCCCGTCTAAAGTTAAACCTAAACCGAAATCTTCTGTGCCACCATTTTGCAGCAGTTTAAAGAAGTACACTGGGAAAGATTTTTCTGCTAGAAAGAAACTGCAGGCGGCGTGCCTGAACTGAGAATATCATGCTGCACGAGCTCTTTGGCCTCAGATGCTAGAAGTGCCATGAGTGGGAAGTATAAAGAAACGGGACTTTACTTTCTCCGTGATCATCAACCTTTGTGGATTCTCTTTGTTCTAGACGCCTGAAATAAAGACAGTTGTCCTGAGTCACCTAAACCTCCACCGAGTGAGGCGCGGGAACTTGCCGGTATCAGAGAATTCCGAAGAAGGCTGAACGTCCACAATTAAATGTTAATTGCCCAGAAAGAAGCGCCAGCCGGATCAGCCTGGGAAACAAGCTTCCATTAGACAATGAAGATGTGAGAATCTGGTACGGCCACAGTTCACGGTTTCCATAGATCCATGCAATTCCGTGTTGAATTTCTGTCCGAAAATGAAACCGCTGGAGCCTCTGTTCAGCAGGTCCTGGTGTAGCTCCCAGAGGCACAATGGTGCTCCTCTAGAATTTGGACGAAAAACGTTTTCACGGGAATAAGCAACCTTGATCAAGCCAGGTGGGTCTTGGAAAAACGAAATTGCTGCGTGTGCCTGCAATACTGACAAGCACTCACCTGTGTCACTCTATGGCGCATTCAGCACAGGAATCTGCATCGATTGAGCCAACACAAAGGAAAGTTCAGGGAGGCAGCACCCGTTTAGAAAAGCATTTGTTCTTCAAAGAGGAGGCCAATATTGTGAAACGACATACCCATGGCAAATAGTTTTCATCGGCAGTTTCATGGAGCAATATTGCGGGGAGAGAAAAGGCACCACCTGAGGGAGGCACGCTCAAAAAAACTACGTAGGGCAGGAGACGGGTCGCCCCCAGGCACTAGGGGTGTCGGGCCTCAACATTGTAAGCAGAGTTCACTGAAGTCCCTCAGTGAAGTTTTCTCCGGTGTCCTTCGTCTACGTTCCTAAAATTTACTCTGCGGTTTCTGATGACTCTGGGTTACGAACGGCCACCATTCGCCGTTCTCCTTACACTCGTGCGTCTCCATCGACCTTAAAGGAAAGGGAGGACACGCAGATGCTGGCAGCTAAATTCAGCAGAGTTTGTCTCAACACAAAAGAGACAGCTCTGTGGGGACCCGTCTTCCATGGTAAAACATTTCCTAACGAATAAGAAATCTTCCCATGGCAATGACAATGTGAGAGAATTGCCACCGGTGGATTTGCCGATGTGCCTATAAACATCTTCTTCAGGCCATGAAGTAGTGAAGCACGGGAACCCAGGCGCTTCACCCTTTTTCCTAGACCAGTGAAACTTAAAGAGCCACTATTGACCTGTGTGACATGACGTTGCTGGAAGCATCAGTGTACAGAGGCATGGGAACCTCAAAGGAGTTTCTTCCGTGTGTAAATAACAACCAGGCTGAACTTCATGGCAGGGTTCCAGATTGCCAGGAATTCCACGGGCTGTATTGCTCAGAGATAGAACCTACTGCTTGGGGCACACTTAATCTGAAAAACTTGCTGGACTCACGGCTTTCCCAAAGACCCAAGATTCTCAAAGAGCGAGCGTAAGTTTGACGCAAAAACAAACTGCCGGTGGCGCCTTTGGACCTTGAAACCGGCAAGAAGCAAGATTTCCCTTAAACCACGAATCTCAGAAACATAAAGAGCCACTATTGACCTGTGTGACATGACGTTGCTGGAAGCATCAGTGTACAGAGGCATGGGAACCTCAAAGGAGTTTCTTCCGTGTGTAAATAACAACCAGGCTGAACTTCATGGCAGGGTTCCAGATTGCCAGGAATTCCACGGGCTGTATTGCTCAGAGATAGAACCTACTGCTTGGGGCACACTTAATCTGAAAAACTTGCTGGACTCACGGCTTTCCCAAAGACCCAAGATTCTCAAAGAGCGAGCGTAAGTTTGACGCAAAAACAAACTGCCGGTGGCGCCTTTGGACCTTGAAACCGGCAAGAAGCAAGATTTCCCTTAAACCACGAATCTCAGAAACATTGTGACAGTGAAGGAAAACCAGTGAGAGCAGATGTACTTCCCATAATCCAACACTTAAATTAGACCTCATACCTAAATCCTATCCTAAAAACAACCCTAATCCTAACCCTAAACTAGGTGAAAAGCTAACCCTAGGTGTAAACCTAAACAGAGATGTAACCCTAAGCCTAGGTCTAACTGTATTCTCCTAACCTGAAACTTAACCCTAACCTAAGGCTCACCCTAAAGCAAGCCCTAACCATAACCGTATGTCTACCCTAAGGCTAACCCTAATCCTAACCCCAAATCTGATGTGAACATGCAGCTCCCCCTACAACTAACCTTACTCCTAACCGTCATTCTTCGCCTGAACCTAACTTAACTCTATCCCTCACCTTCAATCGAAGCCTCCATAGCACCGTTAATGTAATCCAATCCCTTAAACTAGACAGAGAGCTAAACTTAACCATAACCCAAACGGATGTAACACACAAACCGTAAGCCTGAACCCAACTCTTAACCTCGCACACTGTCTAACCCTCACACAAATATTAACCCCAACCCATATCTAAAGAGTCAAGTTTACCGTAGGCCTAAATGAGACAATAGGTTCGCTCATCCTTAAGCACTAAACCCTACTCTTACCTTCCACCTCACACTGCCCCTACATTTGATCCTCAGACTTACCATAACCCGAATCCTCACACAGCCGTAACTCTAACGTGAACTCTAACTCTGTCCCTAAACATGCCCAAATGCCTGTACCTATGCCCGTCTAAAGTTAAACCTAAACCGAAATCTTCTGTGCCACCATTTTGCAGCAGTTTAAAGAAGTACACTGGGAAAGATTTTTCTGCTAGAAAGAAACTGCAGGCGGCGTGCCTGAACTGAGAATATCATGCTGCACGAGCTCTTTGGCCTCAGATGCTAGAAGTGCCATGAGTGGGAAGTATAAAGAAACGGGACTTTACTTTCTCCGTGATCATCAACCTTTGTGGATTCTCTTTGTTCTAGACGCCTGAAATAAAGACAGTTGTCCTGAGTCACCTAAACCTCCACCGAGTGAGGCGCGGGAACTTGCCGGTATCAGAGAATTCCGAAGAAGGCTGAACGTCCACAATTAAATGTTAATTGCCCAGAAAGAAGCGCCAGCCGGATCAGCCTGGGAAACAAGCTTCCATTAGACAATGAAGATGTGAGAATCTGGTACGGCCACAGTTCACGGTTTCCATAGATCCATGCAATTCCGTGTTGAATTTCTGTCCGAAAATGAAACCGCTGGAGCCTCTGTTCAGCAGGTCCTGGTGTAGCTCCCAGAGGCACAATGGTGCTCCTCTAGAATTTGGACGAAAAACGTTTTCACGGGAATAAGCAACCTTGATCAAGCCAGGTGGGTCTTGGAAAAACGAAATTGCTGCGTGTGCATGCAATACTGACAAGCACTCACCTGTGTCACTCTATGGCGCATTCAGCACAGGAATCTGCATCGATTGAGCCAACACAAAGGAAAGTTCAGGGAGGCAGCACCCGTTTAGAAAAGCATTTGTTCTTCAAAGAGGAGGCCAATATTGTGAAACGACATACCCATGGCAAATAGTTTTCATCGGCAGTTTCATGGAGCAATATTGCGGGGAGAGAAAAGGCACCACCTGAGGGAGGCACGCTCAAAAAAACTACGTAGGGCAGGAGACGGGTCGCCCCCAGGCACTAGGGGTGTCGGGCCTCAACATTGTAAGCAGAGTTCACTGAAGTCCCTCAGTGAAGTTTTCTCCGGTGCCCTTCGTCTACGTTCCTAAAATTTACTGTGCGGTTTCTGATGACTCTGGGTTACGAACGGCCACCATTCGCCGTTCTCCTTACACTCGTGCGTCTCCATCGACCTTAAAGGAAAGGGAGGACACGCAGATGCTGGCAGCTAAATTCAGCAGAGTTTGTCTCAACACAAAAGAGACAGCTCTGTGGGGACCCGTCTTCCATGGTAAAACATTTCCTAACGAATAAGAAATCTTCCCATCGCAATGACAATATGAGAGAATTGCCACCGGTGGATTTGCCGATGTGCCTATAAACATCTTCTTCAGGCCATGAAGTAGTGAAGCACGGGAACCCAGGCGCTTCACCCTTTTTCCTAGACCAGTGAAACTTAAAGAGCCACTATTGACCTGTGTGACATGACGTTGCTGGAAGCATCAGTGTACAGAGGCATGGGAACCTCAAAGGAGTTTCTTCCGTGTGTAAATAACAACCAGGCTGAACTTCATGGCAGGGTTCCAGATTGCCAGGAATTCCACGGGCTGTATTGCTCAGAGCTAGAACCTACTGCTTGGGGCACACTTAATCTGAAAAACTTGCTGGACTCACGGCTTTCCCAAAGACCCAAGATTCTCAAAGAGCGAGCGTAAGTTTGACGCAAAAACAAACTGCCGGTGGCGCCTTTGGACCTTGAAACCGGCAAGAAGCAAGATTTCCCTTAAACCACGAATCTCAGAAACATTGTGACAGTGAAGGAAAACCAGTGAGAGCAGATGTACTTCCCATAATCCAACACTTAAATTAGACCTCATACCTAAATCCTATCCTAAAAACAACCCTAATCCTAACCCTAAACTAGGTGAAAAGCTAACCCTAGGTGTAAACCTAAACAGAGATGTAACCCTAAGCCTAGGTCTAACTGTATTCTCCTAACCTGAAACTTAACCCTAACCTAAGGCTCACCCTAAAGCAAGCCCTAACCATAACCGTATGTCTACCCTAAGTCTAACCCTAATCCTAACCCCAAATCTGATGTGAACATGCAGCTCCCCCTACAACTAACCTTACTCCTAACCGTCATTCTTCGCCTGAACCTAACTTAACTCTATCCCTCACCTTCAATCGAAGCCTCCATAGCACCGTTAATGTAATCCAATCCCTTAAACTAGACAGAGAGCTAAACTTAACCATAACCCAAACGGATGTAACACACAAACCGTAAGCCTGAACCCAACTCTTAACCTCGCACACTGTCTAACCCTCACACAAATATTAACCCCAACCCATATCTAAAGAGTCAAGTTTACCGTAGGCCTAAATGAGACAATAGGTTCGCTCATCCTTAAGCACTAAACCCTACTCTTACCTTCCACCTCACACTGCCCCTACATTTGATCCTCAGACTTACCATAACCCGAATCCTCACACAGCCGTAACTCTAACGTGAACTCTAACTCTGTCCCTAAACATGCCCAAATGCCTGTACCTATGCCCGTCTAAAGTTAAACCTAAACCGAAATCTTCTGTGCCACCATTTTGCAGCAGTTTAAAGAAGTACACTGGGAAAGATTTTTCTGCTAGAAAGAAACTGCAGGCGGCGTGCCTGAACTGAGAATATCATGCTGCACGAGCTCTTTGGCCTCAGATGCTAGAAGTGCCATGAGTGGGAAGTATAAAGAAACGGGACTTTACTTTCTCCGTGATCATCAACCTTTGTGGATTCTCTTTGTTCTAGACGCCTGAAATAAAGACAGTTGTCCTGAGTCACCTAAACCTCCACCGAGTGAGGCGCGGGAACTTGCCGGTATCAGAGAATTCCGAAGAAGGCTGAACGTCCACAATTAAATGTTAATTGCCCAGAAAGAAGCGCCAGCCGGATCAGCCTGGGAAACAAGCTTCCATTAGACAATGAAGATGTGAGAATCTGGTACGGCCACAGTTCACGGTTTCCATAGATCCATGCAATTCCGTGTTGAATTTCTGTCCGAAAATGAAACCGCTGGAGCCTCTGTTCAGCAGGTCCTGGTGTAGCTCCCAGAGGCACAATGGTGCTCCTCTAGAATTTGGACGAAAAACGTTTTCACGGGAATAAGCAACCTTGATCAAGCCAGGTGGGTCTTGGAAAAACGAAATTGCTGCGTGTGCCTGCAATACTGACAAGCACTCACCTGTGTCACTCTATGGCGCATTCAGCACAGGAATCTGCATCGATTGAGCCAACACAAAGGAAAGTTCAGGGAGGCAGCACCCGTTTAGAAAAGCATTTGTTCTTCAAAGAGGAGGCCAATATTGTGAAACGACATACCCATGGCAAATAGTTTTCATCGGCAGTTTCATGGAGCAATATTGCGGGGAGAGAAAAGGCACCACCTGAGGGAGGCACGCTCAAAAAAACTACGTAGGGCAGGAGACGGGTCGCCCCCAGGCACTAGGGGTGTCGGGCCTCAACATTGTAAGCAGAGTTCACTGAAGTCCCTCAGTGAAGTTTTCTCCGGTGCCCTTCGTCTACGTTCCTAAAATTTACTCTGCGGTTTCTGATGACTCTGGGTTACGAACGGCCACCATTCGCCGTTCTCCTTACACTCGTGCGTCTCCATCGACCTTAAAGGAAAGGGAGGACACGCAGATGCTGGCAGCTAAATTCAGCAGAGTTTGTCTCAACACAAAAGAGACAGCTCTGTGGGGACCCGTCTTCCATGGTAAAACATTTCCTAACGAATAAGAAATCTTCCCATCGCAATGACAATATGAGAGAATTGCCACCGGTGGATTTGCCGATGTGCCTATAAACATCTTCTTCAGGCCATGAAGTAGTGAAGCACGGGAACCCAGGCGCTTCACCCTTTTTCCTAGACCAGTGAAACTTAAAGAGCCACTATTGACCTGTGTGACATGACGTTGCTGGAAGCATCAGTGTACAGAGGCATGGGAACCTCAAAGGAGTTTCTTCCGTGTGTAAATAACAACCAGGCTGAACTTCATGGCAGGGTTCCAGATTGCCAGGAATTCCACGGGCTGTATTGCTCAGAGATAGAACCTACTGCTTGGGGCACACTTAATCTGAAAAACTTGCTGGACTCACGGCTTTCCCAAAGACCCAAGATTCTCAAAGAGCGAGCGTAAGTTTGACGCAAAAACAAACTGCCGGTAGCGCCTTTTGACCTTGAAACCGGCAAGAAGCAAGATTTCCCTTAAACCACGAATCTCAGAAACATTGTGACAGTGAAGGAAAACCAGTGAGAGCAGATGTACTTCCCATAATCCAACACTTAAATTAGACCTCATACCTAAATCCTATCCTAAAAACAACCCTAATCCTAACCCTAAACTAGGTGAAAAGCTAACCCTAGGTGTAAACCTAAACAGAGATGTAACCCTAAGCCTAGGTCTAACTGTATTCTCCTAACCTGAAACTTAACCCTAACCTAAGGCTCACCCTAAAGCAAGCCCTAACCATAACCGTATGTCTACCCTAAGGCTAACCCTAATCCTAACCCCAAATCTGATGTGAACATGCAGCTCCCCCTACAACTAACCTTACTCCTAACCGTCATTCTTCGCCTGAACCTAACTTAACTCTATCCCTCACCTTCAATCGAAGCCTCCATAGCACCGTTAATGTAATCCAATCCCTTAAACTAGACAGAGAGCTAAACTTAACCATAACCCAAACGGATGTAACACACAAACCGTAAGCCTGAACCCAACTCTTAACCTCGCACACTGTCTAACCCTCACACAAATATTAACCCCAACCCATATCTAAAGAGTCAAGTTTACCGTAGGCCTAAATGAGACAATAGGTTCGCTCATCCTTAAGCACTAAACCCTACTCTTACCTTCCACCTCACACTGCCCCTACATTTGATCCTCAGACTTACCATAACCCGAATCCTCACACAGCCGTAACTCTAACGTGAACTCTAACTCTGTCCCTAAACATGCCCAAATGCCTGTACCTATGCCCGTCTAAAGTTAAACCTAAACCGAAATCTTCTGTGCCACCATTTTGCAGCAGTTTAAAGAAGTACACTGGGAAAGATTTTTCTGCTAGAAAGAAACTGCAGGCGGCGTGCCTGAACTGAGAATATCATGCTGCACGAGCTCTTTGGCCTCAGATGCTAGAAGTGCCATGAGTGGGAAGTATAAAGAAACGGGACTTTACTTTCTCGGTGATCATCAACCTTTGTGGATTCTCTTTGTTCTAGACGCCTGAAATAAAGACAGTTGTCCTGAGTCACCTAAACCTCCACCGAGTGAGGCGCGGGAACTTGCCGGTATCAGAGAATTCCGAAGAAGGCTGAACGTCCACAATTAAATGTTAATTGCCCAGAAAGAAGCGCCAGCCGGATCAGCCTGGGAAACAAGCTTCCATTAGACAATGAAGATGTGAGAATCTGGTACGGCCACAGTTCACGGTTTCCATAGATCCATGCAATTCCGAGTTGAATTTCTGTCCGAAAATGAAACCGCTGGAGCCTCTGTTCAGCAGGTCCTGGTGTAGCTCCCAGAGGCACAATGGTGCTCCTCTAGAATTTGGACGAAAAACGTTTTCACGGGAATAAGCAACCTTGATCAAGCCAGGTGGGTCTTGGAAAAACGAAATTGCTGCGTGTGCCTGCAATACTGACAAGCACTCACCTGTGTCACTCTATGGCGCATTCAGCACAGGAATCTGCATCGATTGAGCCAACACAAAGGAAAGTTCAGGGAGGCAGCACCCGTTTAGAAAAGCATTTGTTCTTCAAAGAGGAGGCCAATATTGTGAAACGACATACCCATGGCAAATAGTTTTCATCGGCAGTTTCATGGAGCAATATTGCGGGGAGAGAAAAGGCACCACCTGAGGGAGGCACGCTCAAAAAAACTACGTAGGGCAGGAGACGGGTCGCCCCCAGGCACTAGGGGTGTCGGGCCTCAACATTGTAAGCAGAGTTCACTGAAGTCCCTCAGTGAAGTTTTCTCCGGTGTCCTTCGTCTACGTTCCTAAAATTTACTCTGCGGTTTCTGATGACTCTGGGTTACGAACGGCCACCATTCGCCGTTCTCCTTACACTCGTGCGTCTCCATCGACCTTAAAGGAAAGGGAGGACACGCAGATGCTGGCAGCTAAATTCAGCAGAGTTTGTCTCAACACAAAAGAGACAGCTCTGTGGGGACCCGTCTTCCATGGTAAAACATTTCCTAACGAATAAGAAATCTTCCCATCGCAATGACAATATGAGAGAATTGCCACCGGTGGATTTGCCGATGTGCCTATAAACATCTTCTTCAGGCCATGAAGTAGTGAAGCACGGGAACCCAGGCGCTTCACCCTTTTTCCTAGACCAGTGAAACTTAAAGAGCCACTATTGACCTGTGTGACATGACGTTGCTGGAAGCATCAGTGTACAGAGGCATGGGAACCTCAAAGGAGTTTCTTCCGTGTGTAAATAACAACCAGGCTGAACTTCATGGCAGGGTTCCAGATTCCCAGGAATTCCACGGGCTGTATTGCTCAGAGATAGAACCTACTGCTTGGGGCACACTTAATCTGAAAAACTTGCTGGACTCACGGCTTTCCCAAAGACCCAAGATTCTCAAAGAGCGAGCGTAAGTTTGACGCAAAAACAAACTGCCGGTGGCGCCTTTGGACCTTGAAACCGGCAAGAAGCAAGATTTCCCTTAAACCACGAATCTCAGAAACATTGTGACAGTGAAGGAAAACCAGTGAGAGCAGATGTACTTCCCATAATTCAACACTTAAATTAGACCTCATACCTAAATCCTATCCTAAAAACAACCCTAATCCTAACCCTAAACTAGGTGAAAAGCTAACCCTAGGTGTAAACCTAAACAGAGATGTAACCCTAAGCCTAGGTCTAACTGTATTCTCCTAACCTGAAACTTAACCCTAACCTAAGGCTCACCCTAAAGCAAGCCCTAACCATAACCGTATGCCTACCCTAAGGCTAACCCTAATCCTAACCCCAAATCTGATGTGAACATGCAGCTCCCCCTACAACTAACCTTACTCCTAACCGTCATTCTTCGCCTGAACCTAACTTAACTCTATCCCTCACCTTCAATCGAAGCCTCCATAGCACCGTTAATGTAATCCAATCCCTTAAACTAGACAGAGAGCTAAACTTAACCATAACCCAAACGGATGTAACACACAAACCGTAAGCCTGAACCCAACTCTTAACCTCGCACACTGTCTAACCCTCACACAAATATTAACCCCAACCCATATCTAAAGAGTCAAGTTTACCGTAGGCCTAAATGAGACAATAGGTTCGCTCATCCTTAAGCACTAAACCCTACTCTTACCTTCCACCTCACACTGCCCCTACATTTGATCCTCAGACTTACCATAACCCGAATCCTCACACAGCCGTAACTCTAACGTGAACTCTAACTCTGTCCCTAAACATGCCCAAATGCCTGTACCTATGCCCGTCTAAAGTTAAACCTAAACCGAAATCTTCTGTGCCACCATTTTGCAGCAGTTTAAAGAAGTACACTGGGAAAGATTTTTCTGCTAGAAAGAAACTGCAGGCGGCGTGCCTGAACTGAGAATATCATGCTGCACGAGCTCTTTGGCCTCAGATGCTAGAAGTGCCATGAGTGGGAAGTATAAAGAAACGGGACTTTACTTTCTCGGTGATCATCAACCTTTGTGGATTCTCTTTGTTCTAGACGCCTGAAATAAAGACAGTTGTCCTGAGTCACCTAAACCTCCACCGAGTGAGGCGCGGGAACTTGCCGGTATCAGAGAATTCCGAAGAAGGCTGAACGTCCACAATTAAATGTTAATTGCCCAGAAAGAAGCGCCAGCCGGATCAGCCTGGGAAACAAGCTTCCATTAGACAATGAAGATGTGAGAATCTGGTACGGCCACAGTTCACGGTTTCCATAGATCCATGCAATTCCGAGTTGAATTTCTGTCCGAAAATGAAACCGCTGGAGCCTCTGTTCAGCAGGTCCTGGTGTAGCTCCCAGAGGCACAATGGTGCTCCTCTAGAATTTGGACGAAAAACGTTTTCACGGGAATAAGCAACCTTGATCAAGCCAGGTGGGTCTTGGAAAAACGAAATTGCTGCGTGTGCCTGCAATACTGACAAGCACTCACCTGTGTCACTCTATGGCGCATTCAGCACAGGAATCTGCATCGATTGAGCCAACACAAAGGAAAGTTCAGGGAGGCAGCACCTGTTTAGAAAAGCATTTGTTCTTCAAAGAGGAGGCCAATATTGTGAAACGACATACCCATGGCAAATAGTTTTCATCGGCAGTTTCATGGAGCAATATTGCGGGGAGAGAAAAGGCACCACCTGAGGGAGGCACGCTCAAAAAAACTACGTAGGGCAGGAGACGGGTCGCCCCCAGGCACTAGGGGTGTCGGGCCTCAACATTGTAAGCAGAGTTCACTGAAGTCCCTCAGTGAAGTTTTCTCCGGTGTCCTTCGTCTACGTTCCTAAAATTTACTCTGCGGTTTCTGATGACTCTGGGTTACGAACGGCCACCATTCGCCGTTCTCCTTACACTCGTGCGTCTCCATCGACCTTAAAGGAAAGGGAGGACACGCAGATGCTGGCAGCTAAATTCAGCAGAGTTTGTCTCAACACAAAAGAGACAGCTCTGTGGGGACCCGTCTTCCATGGTAAAACATTTCCTAACGAATAAGAAATCTTCCCATCGCAATGACAATATGAGAGAATTGCCACCGGTGGATTTGCCGATGTGCCTATAAACATCTTCTTCAGGCCATGAAGTAGTGAAGCACGGGAACCCAGGCGCTTCACCCTTTTTCCTAGACCAGTGAAACTTAAAGAGCCACTATTGACCTGTGTGACATGACGTTGCTGGAAGCATCAGTGTACAGAGGCATGGGAACCTCAAAGGAGTTTCTTCCGTGTGTAAATAACAACCAGGCTGAACTTCATGGCAGGGTTCCAGATTCCCAGGAATTCCACGGGCTGTATTGCTCAGAGATAGAACCTACTGCTTGGGGCACACTTAATCTGAAAAACTTGCTGGACTCACGGCTTTCCCAAAGACCCAAGATTCTCAAAGAGCGAGCGTAAGTTTGACGCAAAAACAAACTGCCGGTGGCGCCTTTGGACCTTGAAACCGGCAAGAAGCAAGATTTCCCTTAAACCACGAATCTCAGAAACATTGTGACAGTGAAGGAAAACCAGTGAGAGCAGATGTACTTCCCATAATTCAACACTTAAATTAGACCTCATACCTAAATCCTATCCTAAAAACAACCCTAATCCTAACCCTAAACTAGGTGAAAAGCTAACCCTAGGTGTAAACCTAAACAGAGAGGTAACCCTAAGCCTAGGTCTAACTGTATTCTCCTAACCTGAAACTTAACCCTAACCTAAGGCTCACCCTAAAGCAAGCCCTAACCATAACCGTATGCCTACCCTAAGGCTAACCCTAATCCTAACCCCAAATCTGATGTGAACATGCAGCTCCCCCTACAACTAACCTTACTCCTAACCGTCATTCTTCGCCTGAACCTAACTTAACTCTATCCCTCACCTTCAATCGAAGCCCCCATAGCACCGTTAATGTAATCCAATCCCTTAAACTAGACAGAGAGCTAAACTTAACCATAACCCAAACGGATGTAACACACAAACCGTAAGCCTGAACCCAACTCTTAACCTCGCACACTGTCTAACCCTCACACAAATATTAACCCCAACCCATATCTAAACAGTCAAGTTTACCGTAGGCCTAAATGAGACAATAGGTTCGCTCATCCTTAAGCACTAAACCCTACTCTTACCTTCCACCTCACACTGCCCCTACATTTGATCCTCAGACTTACCATAACCCGAATCCTCACACAGCCGTAACTCTAACGTGAACTCTAACTCTGTCCCTAAACATGCCCAAATGCCTGTACCTATGCCCGTCTAAAGTTAAACCTAAACCGAAATCTTCTGTGCCACCATTTTGCAGCAGTTTAAAGAAGTACACTGGGAAAGATTTTTCTGCTAGAAAGAAACAGCAGGCGGCGTGCCTGAACTGAGAATATCATGCTGCACGAGCTCTTTGGCCTCAGATGCTAGAAGTGCCATGAGTGGGAAGTATAAAGAAACGGGACTTTACTTTCTCCGTGATCATCAACCTTTGTGGATTCTCTTTGTTCTAGACGCCTGAAATAAAGACAGTTGTCCTGAGTCACCTAAACCTCCACCGAGTGAGGCGCGGGAACTTGCCGGTATCAGAGAATTCCGAAGAAGGCTGAACGTCCACAATTAAATGTTAATTGCCCAGAAAGAAGCGCCAGCCGGATCAGCCTGGGAAACAAGCTTCCATTAGACAATGAAGATGTGAGAATCTGGTACGGCCACAGTTCACGGTTTCCATAGATCCATGCAATTCCGTGTTGAATTTCTGTCCGAAAATGAAACCGCTGGAGCCTCTGTTCAGCAGGTCCTGGTGTAGCTCCCAGAGGCACAATGGTGCTCCTCTAGAATTTGGACGAAAAACGTTTTCACGGGAATAAGCAACCTTGATCAAGCCAGGTGGGTCTTGGAAAAACGAAATTGCTGCGTGTGCCTGCAATACTGACAAGCACTCACCTGTGTCACTCTATGGCGCATTCAGCACAGGAATCTGCATCGATTGAGCCAACACAAAGGAAAGTTCAGGGAGGCAGCACCCGTTTAGAAAAGCATTTGTTCTTCAAAGAGGAGGCCAATATTGTGAAACGACATACCCATGGCAAATAGTTTTCATCGGCAGTTTCATGGAGCAATATTGCGGGGAGAGAAAAGGCACCACCTGAGGGAGGCACGCTCAAAAAAACTACGTAGGGCAGGAGACGGGTCGCCCCCAGGCACTAGGGGTGTCGGGCCTCAACATTGTAAGCAGAGTTCACTGAAGTCCCTCAGTGAAGTTTTCTCCGGTGTCCTTCGTCTACGTTCCTAAAATTTACTCTGCGGTTTCTGATGACTCTGGGTTACGAACGGCCACCATTCGCCGTTCTCCTTACACTCGTGCGTCTCCATCGACCTTAAAGGAAAGGGAGGACACGCAGATGCTGGCAGCTAAATTCAGCAGAGTTTGTCTCAACACAAAAGAGACAGCTCTGTGGGGACCCGTCTTCCATGGCAAAACATTTCCTAACGAATAAGAAATCTTCCCATCGCAATGACAATATGAGAGAATTGCCACCGGTGGATTTGCCGATGTGCCTATAAACATCTTCTTCAGGCCATGAAGTAGTGAAGCACGGGAACCCAGGCGCTTCACCCTTTTTCCTAGACCAGTGAAACTTAAAGAGCCACTATTGACCTGTGTGACATGACGTTGCTGGAAGCATCAGTGTACAGAGGCATGGGAACCTCAAAGGAGTTTCTTCCGTGTGTAAATAACAACCAGGCTGAACTTCATGGCAGGGTTCCAGATTCCCAGGAATTCCACGGGCTGTATTGCTCAGAGGTAGAACCTACTGCTTGGGGCACACTTAATCTGAAAAACTTGCTGGACTCACGGCTTTCCCAAAGACCCAAGATTCTCAAAGAGCGAGCGTAAGTTTGACGCAAAAACAAACTGCCGGTGGCGCCTTTGGACCTTGAAACCGGCAAGAAGCAAGATTTCCCTTAAACCATGAATCTCAGAAACATTGTGACAGTGAAGGAAAACCAGTGAGAGCAGATGGACTTCCCATAATCCAACACTTAAATTAGACCTCATACCTAAATCCTATCCTAAAAACAACCCTAATCCTAACCCTAAACTAGGTGAAAAGCTAACCCTAGGTGTAAACCTAAACAGAGATGTAACCCTAAGCCTAGGTCTAACTGTATTCTCCTAACCTGAAACTTAACCCTAACCTAAGGCTCACCCTAAAGCAAGCCCTAACCATAACCGTATGCCTACCCTAAGGCTAACCCTAATCCTAACCCCAAATCTGATGTGAACATGCAGCTCCCCCTACAACTAACCTTACTCCTAACCGTCATTCTTCGCCTGAACCTAACTTAACTCTATCCCTCACCTTCAATCGAAGCCTCCATAGCACCGTTAATGTAATCCAATCCCTTAAACTAGACAGAGAGCTAAACTTAACCATAACCCAAACGGATGTAACACACAAACCGTAAGCCTGAACCCAACTCTTAACCTCGCACACTGTCTAACCCTCACACAAATATTAACCCCAACCCATATCTAAAGAGTCAAGTTTACCGTAGGCCTAAATGAGACAATAGGTTCGCTCATCCTTAAGCACTAAACCCTACTCTTACCTTCCACCTCATACTGCCCCTACATTTGATCCTCAGACTTACTATAACCCGAATCCTCACACAGCCGTAACTCTAACGTGAACTCTAACTCTGTCCCTAAACATGCCCAAATGCCTGTACCTATGCCCGTCTAAAGTTAAACCTAAACCGAAATCTTCTGTGCCACCATTTTGCAGCAGTTTAAAGAAGTACACTGGGAAAGATTTTTCTGCTAGAAAGAAACAGCAGGCGGCGTGCCTGAACTGAGAATATCATGCTGCACGAGCTCTTTGGCCCCAGATGCTAGAAGTGCCATGAGTGGGAAGTATAAAGAAACGGGACTTTACTTTCTCCGTGATCATCAACCTTTGTGGATTCTCTTTGTTCTAGACGCCTGAAATAAAGACAGTTGTCCTGAGTCACCTAAACCTCCACCGAGTGAGGTGCGGGAACTTGCCGGTATCAGAGAATTCCGAAGAAGGCTGAACGTCCACAATTAAATGTTAATTGCCCAGAAAGAAGCGCCAGCCGGATCAGCCTGGGAAACAAGCTTCCATTAGACAATGAAGATGTGAGAATCTGGTACGGCCACAGTTCACGGTTTCCATAGATCCATGCAATTCCGTGTTGAATTTCTGTCCGAAAATGAAACCGCTGGAGCCTCTGTTCAGCAGGTCCTGGTGTAGCTCCCAGAGGCACAATGGTGCTCCTCTAGAATTTGGACGAAAAACGTTTTCACGGGAATAAGCAACCTTGATCAAGCCAGGTGGGTCTTGGAAAAACGAAATTGCTGCGTGTGCCTGCAATACTGACAAGCACTCACCTGTGTCACTCTATGGCGCATTCAGCACAGGAATCTGCATCGATTGAGCCAACACAAAGGAAAGTTCAGGGAGGCAGCACCCGTTTAGAAAAGCATTTGTTCTTCAAAGAGGAGGCCAATATTGTGAAACGACATACCCATGGCAAAGAGTTTTCATCGGCAGTTTCATGGAGCAATATTGCGGGGAGAGAAAAGGCACCACCTAGGGAGGCACGCTCAAAAAAACTACGTAGGGCAGGAGACGGGTCGCCCCCAGACACTAGGGGTGTCGGGCCTCAACATTGTAAGCAGAGTTCACTGAAGTCCCTCAGTGAAGTAAGGAGCCACTATTGACCTCTGTGACATGACGTTGCTGGAAGCATCAGTGTACAGAGGCATGGGAACCTCAAAGGAGTTTCTTCCGTGTGTAAATAACAACCAGGCTGAACTTCATGGCAGGGTTCCAGATTGCCAGGAATTCCACGGGCTGTATTGCTCAGAGATAGAACCTACTGCTTGGGGCACACTTAATCTGAAAAACTTGCTGGACTCACGGCTTTCCCAAAGACCCAAGATTCTCAAAGAGCGAGCGTAAGTTTGACGCAAAAACAAACTGCCGGTGGCGCCTTTGGACCTTGAAACCGGCAAGAAGCAAGATTTCCCTTAAACCATGAATCTCAGAAACATTGTGACAGTGAAGGAAAACCAGTGAGAGCAGATGTACTTCCCATAATCCAACACTTAAATTAGACCTCATACCTAAATCCTATCCTAAAAACAACCCTAATCCTAACCCTAAACTAGGTGAAAAGCTAACCCTAGGTGTAAACCTAAACAGAGATGTAACCCTAAGCCTAGGTCTAACTGTATTCTCCTAACCTGAAACTTAACCCTAACCTAAGGCTCACCCTAAAGCAAGCCCTAACCATAACCGTGGGTCTACCCTAAGTCTAACCCTAATCCTAACCCCAAATCTGATGTGAACATGCAGCTCCCCCTACAACTAACCTTACTCCTAACCGTCATTCTTCGCCTGAACCTAACTTAACTCTATCCCTCACCTTCAATCGAAGCCTCCATAGCACCGTTAATGTAATCCAATCCCTTAAACTAGACAGAGAGCTAAACTTAACCATAACCCAAACGGATGTAACACACAAACCGTAAGCCTGAACCCAACTCTTAACCTCGCACACTGTCTAACCCTCACACAAATATTAACCCCAACCCATATCTAAACGGTCAAGTTTACCGTAGGCCTAAATGAGACAATAGGTTCGCTCATCCTTAAGCACTAAACCCTACTCTTACCTTCCACCTCACACTGCCCCTACATTTGTTCCTCAGACTTACCATAACCCGAATCCTCACACAGCCGTAACTCTAACGTGAACTCTAACTCTGTCCCTAAACATGCCCAAATGCCTGTACCTATGCCCGTCTAAAGTTAAACCTAAACCGAAATCTTCTGTGCCACCATTTTGCAGCAGTTTAAAGAAGTACACTCGGAAAGATGAGCGAACCTATTGTCTCATTTAGGCTTATGGTAAACTTGACTGTTTAGATATAGGTTGGGTTTAATATTTGTGTGAGGTTTAGACAGTGTGCGAAGTTAAGAGTTGGGGTCAGGCTTACGGTTTGTGTGTTACATCCGTTTTCATTAAGGTTAAGTTTAGCTCTCTGTCTAGTTTAAGGGATTGGTTTACATTAACGGTGAAATTGAGGTATCGATTGAAGGTGAGGGATAGAGTTAACTTAGGTTCAGGCGAAGGATGACGGTTAGGAGTAAGGTTAGTTGTAGGAGAAACTGCATGTTCACATCAGATTTGGGGTTAGGATTAGGCTTAGCCTTAGGGTAGACATACGGTTAGCGTTAGTGCTTGGTTTAGGGTGAGCCTTAGGTTAGGGTTAATTTTAAGTTTAGGAGTATACAGAGCTAGACCTAGGCTTAGGGTTACATCTCTGTTTAGGTTCAGACCTAGCGTTAGGTTTTCACCTAGGTTAGGGTTAGGATTAGGGTTGGTGAATGTGCTGTCATTCACTGCATCTCCCTGCCACTGACCCGATGGGAGACCCAGCACCATCAGGAGGAGGAAGAGATAGGAGGCAGACATTTCTGTATCAAAGGCTCCCTGACTCAGAAGGGTTTGGAATCCCCTGATTGCATGGCGGTGATGGGGGTGGTCTCATTAAGTAAGAAACCACAACAGGCATTTGTCTAGGAGTGTTCCTGGCTGTTATAGGAGTTTGGGGCTATGAATAGCATACTAAGGTGCAGGCACCTCAGTTCCACAAGAAAGTGTCTCCAGGGATGATTCTTGAATAAAGTTGGATGACAGAGATGGGAGTGATGTGACTAACAGGCATACCTTGAATTAGTAGGCTCTCCAAATTCCAATATTTGAAATTACAAAATCAGAGTTCCAAGGTAGCAGTGTTGTTTGATTTGAACATATGCATCCACTAACTCATGAATTAATTTTTCTTTGTGAGGTCTGAGAGTTATGAACACGCCAGATATTCTTCTGACTGAGGGAAAATCAGAAAACCAAGCAACTGAGCTAGAAATGACCAATCTCTTCTTTCAATACCAAATCTATTCTGACTCATAGGAACCCTATAAGACTGATTAGAACTCATTGAGCTGCTTCTGACTATAATTATTTACAGGAATAGGCAATGTCATCTTACATATTTACATAGATAGATAGATAACATACGAAATAAACAGTTAATTAAATTATAAAGCAGTACATATGGCTCATCGCCATTCACTCCTATGAGAGAGTTGTGAGACACTGGCAGTCCTTCAAGTCTTGAGGGCTGCTGGGTAGTCCTCTGTAGAGCAATTCAGGCTATCTGGCTACAGGCAGCACACAGCAAGTCAGGTCAACAGTCAGCCAGATGACAGGGTCCGACAGTCCCCAGCTCAAAAGATGTAGATTACAATGGTGTGGAGGATCAGGTCTTGAAGGAACCTCAAATTACAGCGACACAGTCCATGGATTAGGTGTCCCACAGGTAGTGTAGCTTGCAAATTGAGGCAAAGAAAAAGTAAGGTAGCTGCACACTGGTCCGATGATCAATGATCAAAGAGCAAGAGACAAGAGAGGCGAGGCTCTCCGAGCTATTTATCTCTCCGCACTTCAATTAATGTTTTTATTAGCCAGGTTGGCACAATAAACTGACAACCTCAGCTCCCGAGTGATCCCTGCACTCTGAAGAAGAAACATTGAGGTCTTTTAGACTCAGATTTCTGGATTTGTTTGTAGTCCCCATCTCCTCGGGTTGGGCTTGACCAGTCGCTTAATCAAGGTGTACTGCATCTTTCAAAATACTGAAATATGGAAATGATAGAAAATATGGCCTCAAGGAAAATGCAATAGATTTTTTCTCCAGTTGTCTATTGTACACTAAACAGACATGAAACCTTGTAGCTTAAAATCACAAGATCTTTTTGTTTTTCATTTGTTGCTTGACTTTCCTATTTACTCTTATAATGCACATATATGATTTCAGAGGACACTCTCATCTCTGTTGTCTTCTTTGTGTGTATGTCCTTTGCTGTGTTCGATAGTATATGGATGCCCTGCAGTGGGGCACTTGCGTGTGTCCCTGCCTCCTTATAGATGGTCTCTATAGCTCTGGGATTTACATTAGGTCCTTGACCCATCTTGTATTCATTTTTGTACATGGCTGAGGTTTGGGTTGTCTTTCATTCTTCTGAGGGTGACGAGTCAATTGTGCCAACCCCATTGTTGAAGATAACGTCGCTCTCCCTTATACAGTTCCTATGGCCTTTGTTGAAGAGTTGCCTGTATGTGGATGGATTATTTATTAGTTTTCTATTCTATTTCATTGATCAACATATCTATCATTGTATGAGTACCAGGCTGTTTTTACTGCTGTGGCGGTGTAATACTTTTGAGGTCAGTTTGTGTGAGTCCCCCTAACTTGATCCAAATATTTTTGGGTCCCTTGATTATCCTAGGATTCTCCATATAAAGTGAGTAATTATTTTCCAGTTCTTTAAAGGGTTAAATTGGCATTTGGATCACGATTACATTGTACTTAGTGACAGTACTGGGTAGTTTTAACATTTCCTTTTTATTGGGCCTCTTTCTCCCTGAACATGGTATATTGAGAATGTGAACAGACTTGCATTGGGAAGCATAAACATTCCTGAATCATGGCATCTTGCTGAACAAGAGAGACAGAAAATAGAGAAGACACAAAGAGGCTTTGGACCAGTGCTGAGTTCGACCTGCACACTTCCTACTAAAGATGAGAGTCATATGGGAGCCACATTCTGTTTTCATATGGTTTGTTCCCTAACTTGCTGCCTACATAACTATAGCCGGGAAATCAATGTCACAATTGGGAAATTCTATGGAAGCCTCTGCTCTCAGTCTGTCCCTTCAGAAGTAACATCACCAAGTCTTTCTCTTCAGGCATCACTTGGTAAGTTTGAATAGCCAGTCTTTCTGATTTAATTCAAATAGCTCACCTCTGGCAGTACCCTGTCGCTCCATCTTCCCTCAATTTCATTAGATCCAAATCACCAAGTTTCCATGAGTTTCATCTGGACCTTGATCCTGAGGACTGCCTGGCAAAATCATTTTACTCCACACGAAAAAAGGCTGATATTTCTGAAGAATATTTTCTTTGTTATGATACAGCTCTTTAAGTGTATGAAATATCAGGGATAGGCAAAGCTGGTAGTATAAACAGGATAGGCAAAGCTGGTAGTATAATCATTAAGAGATTCTCTGAGGGAAACTGCAAGATGGAGAAGAACACCAATATCACAACAGAAAAACAGTCCTGAATGTCCCCATCTGCACCTGCTCCTGGACCTGAGGCTTGACTCTGTGGGTCTTGCGCGCCCCTTGGGGGCCTGTTTCCTCCCTGAAGGGGAGGTTTGTGTCCTGGTTCAGTCTGAATTCTCCTCACTGTGATGGTAGCACAGAAATAAAAAGGCATGTCCTCGAATTCCAGGCTGTTCATATGCAGATGCAGCAGTTCTTGGAGATACAAAAACATCTTGGAGAAGTCTTTGTAGTATGCACCATCACCACTTGACACCCACTGCAGGTCCTTCCCTGGAGCCTGGTGGACACAGATCATGCATAGCTATTGAAGGGCAATCTTGAGGTTGCACTGGAGAATCTCAGAGACCCCCAAGGAACCCCATACTCCACTAGCTGCACCTCACTCTGGACTTCTGCAAACACAGATATCCATGGCAGGAAAACCATCAGACATGTTCACCGTGTCTCCCACTCACACCCAAGCACACAAACTGGTTCATGACAAAATCACCTGTTAAAATAGCAACAAGGACAAGCCCCTTTCAACTATGAGGCCAGGCTTTCTGTGTTGTGCTCAGTCCTGATCACTGAGTTGGGACTCCTGAGAATCCAGGAGCACTTCCAGAGCTGCAGGGTTGGGGCTGTGTTGGCTTTTATCAGCAGAGGGAGGGGTGGATTTGCATTCCCTCCTACTACATAGCAATAAATGAAGTTGCATGACTTCTGAGATCCGAGGGTTCTGTTCCTAGAACAGATATGAGTGTTTTAAGTGTGTTGGAAAGGGCATGCTGACAATATCCTTGGTAACATGTATTATATTACTGTTCTATGCTAAATTTTTATCATATATAATTCATTTTATTCTTCTACTAACACAATACATAAGATTATATTGATAGATTTCTGGTTTTTAGGAATAATACTACATACAGAGATGTAAAAATGTTTTTTATATCTATGAAGGATTCACAGCATTTCCTTCTTAATGTCCCTTGAGATTTTGGAAGAGGCAAGGTTGAGGTTGTCCTCAGGACTAATAATAAGAGTTGTCATACAAGGAAGGCAAGGGGAAGGTGGGGGAGAAGGTGAAGTTGGGGGGGAAGGGGGAAACTGATCACAATGATCTACATGTAACCCACTCCCTGGTTATAAAACAGAAAAGTGGGTGAAGGTAGATATCAGACAATGTAAGAGATGACAAAATAATAATTTATAAATTATCAAGGGTTCAGGAGGGAGGGGTGAGTTGGGAGGGAAGAGGAAAATGAGCTGATACCAAAGGCTCAAGTAGAAAGACAATGTTTTGAGAATGATGATGACAACAAATGTACAAATGTGCTTGACATAATGGATGGATGTATCTATTATGATTGATAAGAGTTGTACAAGCTCCCAATAAAGTGATTTTTTTAAAAAAGGTCAGTGTTGTAAGATGGATGAGCAAAAATTTCCAAATTAATTCTTAGGACTGCTCTTGCTACCCTTGAAGAATAAGTAGGTACAAAGCCCTAAAGAGTTTAAAAGGGAAAAAGGAAATGTGGCACAAATTCTTTGCCCTTTTTCTCATCATTGCAGTTTTCCATTTTCTTAAAACATTTTCATATGAGCCCTGGTCATTATGCTGAAGCCTTTTAAAATTGCTACAGGACAGGGGTCCTACAGGCAATAGACCAATTATTGGGCAGTTAGCATGTCTTCTTCCCACTAAAGCATCGTGTTCTGAATGAAGGCGGGTTTAGAGTTCTGGGTCATGTGGTTGTTGTGGATGGATGGTATTGAGTCAGTTTTGACCCACAGGGACCCTGAGCACAGCAGAACAGAACACTGTCTGGTCCTGCACCGTCCGTTCTCAAGATCCTATGCTTGAGCTGTCTGGGGGACAGATAATTAAGGACAAATGAGGGAGAAATTTATTCATAAGTTTTGAGGGGGAAACCTGGCAGTTTAAAATTTATTATCTAGGAGAAATGGCAGAAAAAGTACAAACAATATAATGAAGCATTTCAAATATGTTTCTTTGTTCTTTGTCCGTTGGCTTGCTTTTTAATTGTGAGGAGCTCAGGCTTTGCTTCTGAGCATTTGCAAAGGAACACTTGAATGGTGTAGATACTTTCTATGGACGTCATTCCTTCATGTCACAGAAGGCTGAGCTGGGACAAGCAATTGCACAGTGTATCTGCATGGAAAACATGGCTCTAGAGAAAAGGCACATTATGGTGTGGCAGAAGGCAGGGACAAGGCTATGTCAGATGGTTGCTGGTGAATTATAGGAGACGGAGGCTGTCAGGACAGTGCAGTAATGAGCAGTTTGTTATTTTCTGCATCATTCATCTTAGGACCTACCATCAGGGAAGATGTTACTGTGATGGAAACTTCCAGTTCCTTTCATGTGCAAAGACATCGTGGTGAGAATGAGTAGGAATAAACTTAGGGAAGGGGGAACATGGATATCCAGGATGAGGGGGATTCCCTTGTTCTTGGAGTAGAACAGAGAGATAGCAGGGTTGTGAATGGGGAGGCAGGGACAGGAGTGGAGTGCTGGAAACTGTGATACTGGTAGGAAGTCAACTGCAGCCTGCCCCATGACTCCTGGAGATAAAGTGGTCCTGTGACCAAAAAGATGTGCTTTAACCATGCCAAACATTTTCTATGGCCTCATATGCATGTTAAAAAGGCAAAACAGAAAATCAAAAAAGAAAGAAAAAAGTACTAGGCCACCATGGTTTGGAAAAATAACCAAACCAAACCAAATACAAAACCCTGCATATTCTGAAGAATTAAATTTAAAACATAGGATAACTGCTTAAATTTCAATTAAATCATTAACTAAATGATTGTCAGAATACTTCTCAAAGTGTGGTGGAAGGATATACTATTAAATTTCCAGCCAATACAAAAACACTTAATGGTTATCTTTACCCAGACCTCCATCCCTCCATTTCCCCTGAGTCTAGTTGAAAAGTATTTATCTGAGCGTCATGAGAATTCTGACACAGGGACCCCTGAAAGTGTCATTTCTTGTCCTTCAGGGACAGACTGTTGCTGTAAGACAGAATATATTCTCGTGTTACAACATAACTTTTGAAATCAAAGATATAAGGAGTAGGCATATAATTAATATTTTTAAATTAGAGATAGATTCCCTAGGGAACTGTGAGATTTAGAAGAATCCACATGTGACCACAAGCCTTGAAACTCCAGATGCTCCTGCTCTGGGGCTGAGTCCTATGCTCTGTGGGTCCTGAGCACCTCCCTGGAGACCAGTCTCCTCCCTACAGGGGAAGTTTGTGTCTGGGCTCTCACTGAGTTCCCCTCACTGTGTCTCTTGTACAGTAATGCATGGACATGTCCTCAACTTTCAGATTATTCATTTGAAGATAAGAGTGTGTTCTTGGAGTTATCTCTGGAGATAGTAAATGGACCCTTAGCGAAGTTGGTGTAGAATATGTACCATCACCACTAATGGCTGCGATCCACTGCAGGCCCTTTCCTGGAGCCTGGCGGATTCAGTGCATGTAAGAGTCACTGAAAGTGAATCCAGAGTCTGCACAGGAGAGTCTCAGAGAGCCACCAGGCTTTGTTAGTTCACCTCCAGACTCCGCTAGCTGCACCTCACCCTGGACACCTGCAAACACAGAGGCACTCTGATTATACAACCCACATACAAACAATTGCCCTCACAATTTTAAACACACAGAGCAAAGTCTATCACAATTGCCATGTAAAATAGCCAAAAATGAATGCCAAAGTCTGGCCAAAATTCATGGTGTGTCCTATGGACTAGCTCCTGGGCACAAATGGAAATATCAGAGACCCCAGAGACTGGGGCTTTCCTCTGAGATCTCCCACATCAGGGACTGTGGCCAGCTTATCAGCAGGCAGAGAGCTACATTTGCATGTCCCCTGAAATTTGAAGCAGATGAGTAGAGATCATGGGCCAGAGTTCTCCCTCAGACTCAAAGAAACACAAGCACTCTCAAGGGAAAACAGAACTCTTAGTTAGGATTTTTATCAAGCATTGCTTTAATCATTGTATATTATCAATATTTTTGAAAAGTACTTTCTAATTTATAAACCTTATATTACAGACACAACAACCTTTGTGACATAAGAGCTCATACTGCATCCTCTCCCATCCCTTTTAAGAGATGGGTACACATGATTATGATGGGTAACTCTATAATCTGTTTCTTGTATTACAAGGGAATCTTATTAGATGTTTTTTGTTTTGTTTTGTCTTGTTTTTTGCTTTCCATGGAATTTCCACATTTCAGTGATACTCTTTAACTTTGGGCCTGAAGTTGATCATAGAATGTGTACAGAAAACATGAAGAATGAAATCTCCTCCCTGGTCCTACTTCTTTTGTCATGATCAGGAAAACTCGATATTGATTATTTAACTTTATCTCCTAAAAGTCACTTTTCTTTTAATTGGCTTACTTAATGTGTTCCTTCCACTTCATTTGAGTTCTTATATTTATTAGTTTCCTCCCCCACCCCCTGCCCTCCTAACTTATGATATAGCATACTCATCGTTTTCTGGTTCCAGTAAATGGAAACAGCAGTCATTAATTAATTCAGTCCAACACAGCCATTAAGGCTATGAAAATCATTAACTACATGTACTAGCTATCAATGATACAAATAGCATTTGTATATAAAACAGGTATTCATGAATACATACAATGTCATATTTGCATCTGTGTTAAACCAGGTTGTCTAGCGAAACAAGTCCATTGCTACTCATATATGTGTAAAAGATAACTTTATATCAAGAAGTAATTACACATCAATAAAACATCCCAGCCAGTACAGATAAAATTTATAAGTTCAATATTAGCTCATAGGTCTGATATTAGCCCATATGTCTGAATTCCTCTTTTAAGTCACATAGCACATGCAATGATGCTGAATGCAGGATGATCGCAGGCAAGTGGAAAGTCCTGGGGATCCAATGGCAGTGGACGCATCTTCAGGGCTTTGGTTGCCATCACTGTGGCTCCACGTGGCTTGTCAACATGAAAATGAGAGAGAGAGAGAGAGAGAGAGAGAGAAGAGAGAGAGAGAGAGAGAGAGAGAGAGAGAGAGAGAGAGAGAGAGAGAGAGAGATCTACCTCTTCTAATGGGAGATTCAAGAAAACACGTCCGAGAAGACTCATAAGAAGGCCACACGCACAAGAAGGGATCACCATGCTTTGATCTGATTGATGGGCTAGAATCCACCCCTTCACCTTCAGTCTTTTATTAAGTTAACATGAAATTGTGTAACTACCACAGCATAAAATCTACAAATGTATAAACAGCGCAATATCTGTGGGGTTTTGTAATAAATATTCACAGAGTGGTCATTTTGGAGGGAACTGAAACTCTAGATGCTAATAGGATGCTCCTTGTTCCCATGCCTCCCCCATTTCTATGGTCTCAGAATTCTTGCCCCTGTCCTTTCCACAACCCAAGTTATCCCCATAGACCAATACCATCATCACAGGGACGTTTGTGTTTGTGATGGTAGTGAGTCCTCTGTTTCCCTCACACATTAATGGACAGCCACGTCCTCAGTGTCATTGAGCTCAGATGCAGGGAGAACAGATTTGAGTCTGTATATTTTTCTGGAGCTTGAGCATCATCAGTTCCTTAAAGATGAGATGTTGTTTTCTGCTATTGAAATATATTGCTCACAACTACTGCAACCTTTTCTGAAGGTTTTGGCAGCTCCAGCTCCAGCAGCATCTAGGCATCAGAGACAGCAAAGCCTATGCAGAGGATCTGTGATGATTTCTCACTCTTGGACCCAAATCTTGGACAACTAGGAACAGGGAAAATAATCACTGATGACAAGTAATGGAAGCCTCAGTAATCCAGCCCATTTTTGGAATCTTGACACTGCTAGAGAGAAGTAATAGCTAGGCAGAGGAATCTCCACAGGACATTGATGTCCTATGGAAAAGGTCTATGGATCCTAGAGAACCCTGTCTATGATGAAATGTTTTTCGCTAGGTTTGAGACTTTACCTGGAAATTGATGAAGTGCTCTGCATATTAGAAGCCCAGGAATAAAGAAGAGAAGTTCCCAATCTTCTCAGAAACTGCAAGTGTGACCCCATCATCTTCTTTGTGCTAACACCAACACCACACTCACTGCCATCAGTGGATTCCGACTCATAGAGACTCTATATGACAGTGTATTCCATCATGTTGAAAAGCACACTCGACGAAAGGAACTGTGTTACCAACATGACTCCTGCTAGAAACAAACACAGGGCTGCATGACAGTGAAAGGGACCCGCTCTCCTTGGATCAAGCAAGGACTGAGGCAGAAGATTCCCCAAAGAAAGCCTCTGAAAAAGATGGTAGGCATGGCTTAAAGGTTTGGAAATATATACCAACAAGTAAATGTATAGGATTAAGGATGTGAAACATATTTCACAGGGATGGTTACGAATATGCATTAGGGTGAGGTTAAGATTCTTTTTTAAATTAATAAATCTTTTTATTGGGCTCATACAACTCTTATCACAATCCGTACATACATCAATTGAGCAAAGCACCCTTATACATTCTTTGCACTCGTCATTCTCAAAATTCACCTTCCACTTGGGTTCCTGGAATCAGCCCGGTTTCCCATTTTTCCCCCTTCCCCTCCCTCCCTGCTCCCCCCTTCCCCCTGGTCCCTTGATAGTTTATAAATAATTATTATATCTTATCTTACACTCCCCGGTGTCTCCCCTCACCCACCTCCCCATTGCCCATTTCCCAGAGAGGAGGTTACACATAGATCTCCAAGATTGGCTCTCCCTTTCTGCACCCCCTTCCATCCTGGTGTAGCCACTCCTACCGCGGGTATTGAGGGGTTCATCTGTCCTAGATTCCCTGTGTTTCCAGATACCTACTTTACCGCTGTACATCCTCTGGTATAACCAGGTCCGCAAGGTAGAATTGGGGTCATGGTAATTGGGAAGGGAGGAAGCGTTCAGGAACTAGAGGAAGGTTTTGAGTTTCATTGTTGCTACAGTGAACCCTGAGTGACTCATCTCCTCCACACTACCCCTCTGGAAGGGATGTCCAGCTGTCTACAGATGGGCATTGGGTCCCCATCATGCACTCCCCCTCATTCACGGTGATGTGATTCTCGCCACCACCCCACCTTTGTTGTTTGGGACCTGGTCTCCTCTGCCCTTCACGATCACCTATGTTGGTGAGCTGCTTCTGTGTGGGCTTTGTTGCTTCTGGGCTAGATGCCTGCTTATTTGCTTTCAAGCCTTTACGTCCCCAGATGCTATATCTCTCAGTAGCCGGGCAAGACACAGCTCCTTGTACTTCTTGGTTCCAAGTGTCTTATTTGACCTTTTGGGTGACTTTTGGTTCCTTGACCAAAATTCTTATGTTCCATGTGACCTGTGACCTGAAGGTTGGGAATGTCTTGGCGGACATGTTTGCCTGGCCAGAATGGATACTCATTTGGTGTAGTGGGATATTTTTTTTTGTGAGGAAAGAGCTCAACAGATACAGGATATCAGGAAGGGAAATACAGAATAATTGCAGGCAATAAATGAGGCACTCCAACATCCTGTGGCAACATCTCATATCTTAAGGAGAAGTTCCTTGGACAAGCTATGGAATTTACACTGTGACACAACCTTAAGCAGCTTGGGAAATAATCTCTAAGAGAATGTCCAAAGTTCATCTTATACTGTACTCCTTAGCTACTATATTCACAACAAATATAATCTTGTCACAAGGGATTAGTTATCAATGATAACTTTTTCCCAGAAATGGTACATCTATTGTTATTTTTAATCACTTTATTAGTGGTTCATACAACTCTTATAACAATCCATACATACATCAATTGTATAAAACACATTTGTACATTCATTGCCCTCATCATTCTCAAAATATTTACTCTCCACTTAAGCCCCTGGCATCAGGTCCTCATTTTGCCCCCTCCCTCCCCACTACCCCCTCCCTCATGAGCCCTTGATAATTTATAAATTATTATTTTGTCATATCTTGCCCTGTCCAATGTCTCCCTTCACCCACTTTTCTGTTGTCCATCCCTCAGGGAGGAGGTCACATGTAGATCTTTGTAATCGATTCCCCCTTTCCAACCCACCCTCCCTCTATGCTCCCAGTATCGCCACTCATACCACTGGTCCTGAAGGGATCATCCTCCCTGGATTCCTTGTGCTTCCAGTTCCTATCTGTACCAGTGTACATCCTCTGGTCATGCCAGACTTGCAAGGAAGAATTCGGATCATGATATGTGGGGGATGGGGGGATGGAGGAAGCATTTAGGAACGAGAGGAAAGTTGTATTTTTCACCGTTGCTACATCGCACCCTGACTGGCTCGTCTCCTCCCCAAGACCCCTCTGCAAGGGGTCTCCAGTGGCCTAATAATGGGCTGTGGGTCTCCTCTCCGCACTGCCCCCCTCATTTACTATGGTAAAAATTTTTGTTCTGATGATTCCTGATACCTGATCCCTTTGGCTCCTCGTGAGCCTACAGGCTGGTGTGCTTCTTCCACGTGGGCTTTGTTGCATTTGTGCTAGATGGCCGCTTGTTTACCTTCAAGCCTTTAAGACCCCAGACACTTTATCTTTTGATAGCTGGGCACCATCAGCTTTATTCACCACACTTGCTTATTCATCCACTTTGTCTTCAGCGATTGTGTTAGGAAGGTGAGAATCATAGAATGCCAATTTAGTAGAAGAAAGTATTCTTGCATTAAGGGAGTACTTGAGTGGAGGCCCAATGTCCTTCTGCTACCTTAATTCTAAACCTATAAATATGTGCACATAGATATAGTTCCCCATCCTCATACATTAATATATTTGCATATGTATTGTTTGTTTTCTTTCTTTCTTTTTTAGGAATTTGGCAGTGATTGGTAGATATATATGGGCAAGAAAAGTATATATTACTTCCCTTTTTGTTCCACCTTCCAAAGATCAAACTGGAGCTTCACTCAAAAATTAAAGAGTTTATTGAAGGAACAAAACAATCGAGGAATGGACAATAATAATTGTAAGGATTCACAAAGTCCCACTGTAAAAGTAAAATTTCAGAGTTTAAATGCAGAAGGATCCTGAAATTTAAAAGATTATTCCAATCCCTTGATCTTTACTACGTTTGGCTCAAATGGACAAGGCAATATCAAGGACACTATATAATGACTGAGTCATGTAACAATTTTTATTTGCTTTGCTTTGACTTTAGATATTGGGAGAGAGAGTGAATGCTCTTCCTGGCAGCTTGTTGTGGGAGTAGCTATGCTGACTTTTACTCATATTTTCTACACTTTCAACTGAGTTGAAACTAAAAATTAAAATTGTCGATCACAGGGCAGAATGTTGCAAGACCAACCACTTCTATGCAAATACCTTTTACAAGTTCAAACCTGTCCGATAGAGTCACTTTGGGTCACAATCAACTATTTGACAGTGAGAGTTTCCATGTACAATTTAGAAGACACTAGTACACTCTCTACGATTGTAAACAGGGTTTCCATTGAATCTGTTTGAGAGCTGTGGGAACAAAACCAACTCAAGACTCCGGAGAAAGGCCCACCTGTGCTCAGCTCTGAACCTGCTCCTGGATCCTGTGCTTGTTGTTTGTCCTGAGCTCCCCCTGCTGGTCAGTAAGCCCCATGCAGTCCAGCCCCAGAGCTGCCCTGTGAGGGTCACACTGACTGCCCTGTCTATGTCCACCTGCACTGAAATAGACAGATGGGTCCTCAGTGCTCACAGAGGTCAGGGGTAGGTCAATACTACAGAGGTTTATAGTAGGAGATCCCTGTTCACCATGGCCTCTCCCTGGCTGCTGCCTGAATCCAATCAATCCCAAATACCCTCTCCCTGAACCAAGGTCGTCCTATCTCAAGAGGCTTTGGAGTCTCCTCCTGAGGAGGCCACTTTTAACCAGGAAACTATACCAATCATTTTCTTATGAGTATAACTGACTGTTATAAGGTCTGGAACCCATGAGTAGTTTGCGAATGCCACAGCATTACCGCTCCACCAAGAGATTTCTCCAGAACTGTTTCCCACATCAAGTTGAATGCAGGCAAGTGAATGAAGCTAGAAAGCAAGCAAATAACATGTCTACTTATTAGAAAGAAGGAAAGAAGGTCTAATAATATTGGGAATGGATGTGTTGAGAAAGGGCCAGAAAATTTGAGCTGAGCATTTTCTTCAATTTTGACAATGCACCTGCTCATTCTTCAAGGGCATCAAGGACTGAACTCTGAGAATTTCATGAAGAAACTGTACTTAATCTGCTCTATAGCCCTACGGTTAATCATATGTTACACAGTGAGCCACTTAAGAGAAACCCAATCCAGTAAGAGGCGTCAGTGCCCCCATGTGGTGAGATGTCTCCCTGTCATGTCAGTGACCTGTGTTTTTATTCTCACTCTCTAGGAGACAACAGACACTGTGTCCTCTGGTGCTGGACTGAGAGATGCCTCTGAGACTCCTGCTCTGCAGCTGCATCAGGCTGAGGGTTTCTGCCCCTCTCAGGAAGGGGGTTCTCTCACCGTGTCTCTTGCACAGTAATACATGTTCTTCAGGCTGCTCCACTGCAGGTACGTGGTGCTGATGGAGTTGTCTGTGGAGATGGTGACTTTTCCTTGGAAGGATGGGTTGTACCTGGTATCAGAGTCAACAGGATAAATCATTCCTACCCATTCCAAGCCCTTTCCAGGTGGCTGCCTAATCCAGTGGCTCCAGCTTCCAGTAAAGCTGTACTCAGATGCCTTACAGGAGATCCTCGAAGATTCCCCAGGTCTTTTCACCTCTGCCCCAGACTGCACCAGGTCACCTGAGCACAGACACCAGTGGAGATAGGATTCAGAGATCAGATATTCCCTCTATACACACACGCCACCACCACCACCACCACCACCACCACCACCACCACCACCAACCCACCACCCCATTCATCTCAAATCCTGTGACGATCCTGACCTTGGAGAAGAGCAATGAGGAGAGCTAGGCTGGCAGAGCCCATCTTGCAAGGAGGATGGAAAGGGATCACACTGTGGTCCCCAGCTGGATGATGAGGGTGCTTCCCCTGTGGAGGTGGCCTGTGGATCTAAAATGGATGTCTTCACTTTGCATATTTCTTCCCTGCTCTCCATGTCAGACTCCTCCAGTCTTATAACCCTGGAAACCCAAGGTAGGAGGAGGTGCGTGTGTTGGGACTGCTGGGAGGGACAGAACCTGATCCTAGTAACATCCTGCAAAACACACACACACACACACACACACACACACACCACCACCACCACCACCACCACCACCACCACCACCACCACCACCACCACCAACACCATCACCACAACCACCACCACCACCCGGCACTGACACCTCACGCATGGAGAGTTTTGCACTGTGGCTCTCCACTCAGTGTATCTCTTAGTCCACACCCGGGGAGGAGTTGTTTCAAACCCAGTGTGAATCTGCAGCCCAAGGAGCCTGGGGTGTCACAAAGGGTCCCTCCTTACTGTCTGTGGGGAATGATGTCCAGATAGAGAGTACCTCTGTCTCCTTAGTGAAGACTTTGCAGAATCTGATTTCCCAAATGGTCCCTTCTTAGTAAACTCTCAGGTACCTCCTAGTACCCAGGTCTGCCCTGTGCTTCCTGCTGCCTGAGAAGAAATATAATCTGTCCCTAAACATTTCTCTGACCTACTCTGATCTAAACTAAAGAAAACAATCAGTGGGTTAACTTTTTCTCTCTCTGAGGAGGAGGCCTTGGGGTTCGGGGAACACAAAGAACCACTGACATAACAGCCCACAAAGACAATGTCCTACGTCTGGGTTTTGAGAGTAGTGACTGGGGACATTAAAACATATGAAGTGCAGCTAATTGTTTCTCCCTTTCCAGAGTGATGATAATTGAAGACAGATGGAAACCATTAGTCCAATGCTGTAATTAATCATAGATTCGAGTCTCCTGAACTCTCAGACCAGAAGAAACATATGGTGCCTTACTATCAGTACCCATTTCTTTGGAAAAGATAGCATTAGAAGGTGTTAGGAAGAGTGGGATAAAAAGTGAAACAATACACACAGAGAGAAACATACACACACACACACACACACACACAAAGAAAAGAGAAAAAAAGAATAGATTTACTGGTTGGTAGACTTGTGGAAGTCCTGAGACTGTGGTTGTCAGCCTCCCTTCAGGTCTGGGACAGAACTCAGCCCTTGGAAAAACTTCCAGCCAAATAACTGACAAGCCTACAAGGGAGCAATAGTCCTGGGGAGATACAATGACTTTAGAACAATCAAACTTCTGTGATTAAAAGGGCAACATTTATCCAGGGAAAAATTCATAATGTTTGGAAAGAAAAGGTAATTGTAACAGGAGTTTGTGTGCATTGCAGTCAATGAAATGAAACAAAAGTGCATGCATTTTTGAATGAACACTAATCTTCTCAGTATACCTTCATGCAATCCACAAAAAAAAAAAAAATAAAGAGAAAATAAAATTCAAGCATTTCCCCTCAGTTTTCTCCTGATGAGGAGAGAGCACCCCAGGTTGTGGTTTATGCATTTGGGGTCTCCCAAGAAACAAACAAGGACCCAGAGAATGTGTCCTACTTCCATGCCTCATTCTCCTCCCTCTGTTCTCTGGAGTTGACGGTCATGCTAAAAACATCTTAATCTTGGTTCTCAGAGGCAGGAAGAGGACTAAAAACCACGACACAGGGAAAAATGAGATAGGGGAGGCTCCAATTCTGCTAGGAAACCTGTATCTTCCTCATCACACACTGAGTCTTGAATCAGGATCATGTGCCTGGTTGGCCTGAGACCCTGTGCCATGCATCCCAACCTTCCCTTCATGGTGCTTACAATCTGGTCTCACATAACTTTCCTTACCTACTTTTATCTGCATCACCACACGCATCAAATAAGTGATATATTCCTGTTGTGGAGACCCAGTTTCTTAAGAAAATCTCTTGAAGAGTGAGTCATTGTTGTATAACATCCATGTACAACTCCTTATGACACACCTCATGTTGTAGTTTGTGCATTTAGTCTTCAATTTATCTCAAATAGAAAAAAGTGTTATCTGAACACCCTCTGCCTGGACTCAGCCCAAATCCCCGAATCTGAATACACAATGACACTGGAGTTTGTTGATCGAGTTTCTTTATCTCCCTCTCCATCCTTCTATACATTTCCAATCTCTGCTCTATATCTATCTATCTATCTATCTATCTATCTATCTATCTATCTATCTATCTATCTATCTATCTATCTATCATAAATCTGTTAATTGGTCTACCAATCTACTGAACAATTGATTAAGTTATCATCTATTTTCTCTGTATATACTGTCCATATCTTGTATCTATCATCTATCTGTATTTATCTATCTATGTTCCTTTCCTATTTCCATCTATTTCATGCTTAACTTTATTTCTGAAATAAACCTCGGCTTAATGGGAGTATATTTGTTTTGTTCTTGGTGGAGTATGTTATATGTAGGTCATTGATTTTAGTTTACTAGACTCATTTATTTGTTTACTTATTTGATTCTTGATGTCCTTTTGGATCTTCTGTTTCAATGTTAAGTCAATAATTGAACATGTTAAATTGAATTACTCCATTATTTGGTTGCATTATGCTGTTATTTATTTATTGCATTAAAATATTAGCCAGAAGTTGTTTGATATATTTTGAAGAAATAATGACATATTCTCACCACCTGTCTGGTAGTTAATTATACTGTGGTGGCTTGTGTTTTGCTGACATGCTGGAAGATATGTCACTCTTATATCAAATGCCAGAAGGGTCACCCAAAGTGAGCAGATTTCAGCAAAGCTTCCAGACTAAGAACAGACAATGCAGAAGGACCCTTCTCCCTCTTCAGAGGAAGAAGCTGCTAAAACCTTATGCATAACGTTGAAGCATGGTTGAATACTGAAAGCCTAGGCAAAGGAAGTAGGAAATTGTTGAAGCTACTGCCAGATGGGCCACTCAGGTTTGAGGGCACTCAAAATGTTACTGAAGAGGAGCTGATTTCTTGAAGTCATCTTGATTTCCATGATGATGTGATTTGGGAGTTGAGCCATCAGGATCTCCATTTGCTGATGGGGCATGCCTCAAGGTAAAGAGAAACAGCTGCAGAAGTCTTCTTAGGAACAGAACTTGTAATTTGCATACTACGGATGTTGGGAAATTGGAAGTGGTCAAATATTAAATGGTATACATGTGTATTGATTGATATCCTAGGCATTAGTGAGCATAAGTGCACTGACCAGTATTGGCCAATTTGATCAGAAAATCATAGGAGTTACTATGCTGGGAACAGCACAGTCAAGAGAATGGCATGGAATTGTCAGAAAGGTTTTGCTAAACCCATCATGAAATACAGTACTCGCTGTGATAAGATTATATTTGCCTTCAAGGAAATCCAATCAATACAACTATTATCAAGGATTACTTGAACAATGCAAGTGCTGCCAAGTTTAGAATATCAATATAACACTAATAAATAAAAATTATATTTTTATTTGGTTCTTACTCCCCACTTTTTTTGCTGAGATTTCAATTCCATTATTATACATCCTACATGCAATAGGTCTGATTTTAAATATTTTTATACATTTACATTGTATTCCTATGTCATAAAAATAGAGAAAACCCTTGAGGGAAACAGCGAGATGGAGATGCATAACCAGACCACAAAAGGAAACCAGCCCTGAAACTGTCCCTCTGCACCTGCTCCTGAGTGTGTCCTGTGATCTGTGGGTTCTGAGCGCCCCCTGCTGCCCAGCTCCCTCCCAGCAGGGAGTTTGTGTCTGGGATCACACTCACTTCCTCTCATTTTCTCACAGAGTAACAGAGGGTCTTGTCTTTCATTTTCTTACCGTCCATTTGCAGATAAACTGTGTTCATGTCATTGTCTCTGCAGATATTGAATCAACCCTTCAGAGTCTGCATAGTTCTTAGTGCTGTAACGGAACTATTTACACAAATTGATGAACAAAGCTTACATACCAAGGTATCTTTATCCTCCTCTCTTGAGGGGTGATTTCATTTCACAGGAACGTTATGCTATTTTCAGGAAGTAATTGTCTTTGTTTCCCATCTTGAAATGCGTAACAAGTAAAGAAAGGATTCAGCGAAATATTCGGAGTCCCTGCCTCAGTGAGCACAGCTGCCATTCCCCCGGGTTTTCTGACGCTCTCAGGATATGGGTTTCACAGCGCTTGTCTCACACAGTCAGGTTGCAGTGTCCTTGGACTTCAGGCTGCTTATCCGTAGATAAGCTGTGCTGATGGGGGCATCCAAGGAGAAGACAGAGCCCTATGTGAATCCCTGGATATATGTTGATTTCCCAGTGTGGGTGTTGATCCAGCCATCCACTGAAAGCCTCTTCCGGGTACTTGTCAAACCCTATTCATTCCATCACTGGTGAAGGGGCTCACAGAAGTCCTACAAGACACCTTCACGAATCTCCCAACTTTTTCACCTCAGCCCCAGACTGCACTAACTGCATTTAGGCATGCACACCTGTGTGTGAGGACGTAAACCAGAAAGTGAGGGCTCTGGAGCTGCCACAGTGTTCGCTCCATTCCCATGTCTTATCTTACCCAGGGCGACTGCCAATAGGAAAATGAAGCTCCACAGTCACCCCTTCATGAGTGCACTTTGTTGTCAGTGGTTTAGGAATAACCTATGTGGCAATATCTTTGCTTAATGCTTCCCCAGGGGAATGGCTTCAGCCTTCAAATCTATAGAGCTCTCGTATGTGCATATAATTCACATTCATGAATGTATTCCTGGTCTAAATCAGTGATAAATAATAAGAAGCCTGGATAACTCTAGAGCAGCAATTCTCAACCTTCCTAATGCCACGACCCTTTAATACACTTCCTCATATTGCGGTGACCTCCCAACCATGAAATTATTTTTCATTGATACTCCATGACTGTAGTTTTGCTGCTTTTATAAATCAGATGACCCCTGTCAAAGGTTTGTTCGACCCCCCAAAGGGGTTTTGACCCCATTGAGACTGCTGCTTTAGAGCATCACACATAGTGATAGCTGAGCTGTTCATCTCAAGTGCATTCTGGAGTACTGATGGCTAATTGTGGGAATATCTCACCAAGTGAACTCACAGCTGGTCATGACTGGTACAGACGTATCCACGTACACACGTCTCCTATAATTTCATTCACTTCATAGGTGAGAGGTGACAAAATCAACTTCCCAAACACTAACACTGACCATTCAAGGGGGTTGTTTTAGGTGAAGTTGATTAGAAAAACAAACCCAGAGAGGTTAAGAGAGAGCTTTCTATCAAATAGCAATTGTACGTTGAGAAAACATCCAAGCCCAGTCCAGATCAAATCCATAAGCCTGATATTAGGCCATATGTCCAATACTAGTCCGTACATTTCTCTTGACTCACAGAGTATTCAGTGATGATGAGTGCAGGAAGGTCACAGTCTAGTGGCTGGAAAGTCTTGTGGATCCAATATCAGTGGAAGCCTCTTGGTGCTGGTGTGTGTATCCATGTGGTTCCTCCAGCTTTCTGCATGGGCCTCCCCACAGGGAGATGAAGCACAGACAAGGTGTGTCCCGCCTCCCAAGAGAGAGGAAATTCTCAGAATCGTCATGAGAAGGCCACACACACAAGTAAGCATCTTCAGGCTGTGAGCTGATTGACAGGCTAGACTCCACCCCTACACTTATTTATCAAGTTAACATGAAATTATGTAACTGCCACCACGGCTATTCCTCTGGTCTGTGAAGTGCAGTGATTTCTCACCGACTCCTGGGGTTGGGAGAGTCTTACTCATTTTACTGTATCCTCCTCTCTCTCACTTTTAATGTAATGAGCGTGTATTCCTAAATAGCCACCTATGTCTTCCATGAACTTAGCTTTTCTTACTCGTTGAAAAGAATTGAAACAAATGTATCATTTTAGCAGGCATATGCTTATTTCAACTACTCACATAAAAACCAGTCCACAAGAACAAAAAAATCATAGTGAATGGGGGTGGGGGAGTGTGGAATGGAGACCCAAAATCCGTTTGTAGGCCACTGGACATCCCCTTACAGAAGAGTCTTGGGGAGGAGACTAGCCAGTCAGGGTGTGATGTAGCAACTATGAAACATACAACTTTCCTTTAGTTGCTAAATACTTCCTCCTCCCCCACTATCATGATCCCAATTCTACCTTACAAATCTGGGTAGACCAGAGGATGTACACTGGTACAGATAGGAACTGGAAATGCAGGGAATATAAGGTGGATGATCTCTTCAGGACCACTGGTGTGAGGGGCGACACTGGGAGGGTGGGTTGGAAAGGGGAAACCAATTACAAGGATCTACATGTGACCTCCTTCCTACAGGATGGACAACAGAAAAGTGGGGGAAGGGAGACTTCAGAGAGTGCAAGATATGACACAATAATAATGTATAAATTATCAGGGGTTCATGAGGGAGGTAGAGTGGGAAGGAAGGGGAAAAACGAGCTGATTCCAGGGGCTTAAGTGAAGAACAAATGTTTTGAGAATGATGAGGGCAATAAATATACAAATGTACTTTACACAGTTGATATATGTATGGATTGTGATAAGAGATGTATGGACCCCTAATGAAATGATTAAAAAAAGGCAGGGAATAAAATTTTTAAAAAGGTCCACAAAACACAATGGAAGAAAAATTGAAAGGCAACCAATTGAATAATATACAAGTGTGTAAACTTCAAAAATCATACAAGACATCTTTTAAAATATAAAGGAAATTATCTTTATCACAGTAAGTCTGATATTATTCCATAAATAAATTCAATTATTTTGCAATATATACTTAAGATACATTAACAGGATTAACAAAAGTTGTACATTTTAATTAAAAAATAATATCAGCACTGTGAAAGAAAAAAGAGAGAGAAAACCCATAATATCAGGATATATTACTACAAAATTGGCAAAATGTGAAGAGTATAGTACACATTTTTATGAAAATACTGCCTTGTCTGAATGGTCCTAAAACAATCCAAGAGCTAAGAGCTCATAAGACCCACTAACCTCTGGATGGTTTTCATTTAAAGTCCAGGGGACTGGTTTCCAGGTTTCAGCTGGAAGAACTTGGGTACAAAGCAGAAGGGGTGATAAAATGTTGATCAGGTTTGCTTGATGTTGGGCCATGAGGCACCGCTTGCACTCATCCCCCATAACATCTATTCACATGGAGATTACCACAGCTCTGTGCCTGTGTGCCCACGTTGGGTCCTTTCTGGACCCCTCCAACTCCATTTCCGCTATGGACCCCTGCACTCTCTCTCTTGGCCTGTCTCCTCCTCTGAGTCAGTCATAAGCTCCGTTTTCTGCAATGTGAGTCACGGATGCACGGATGCTGGGAGTCCCTACATGCGGGCATCAGAGAACTGACATGGATTGACATATCAAAATGCCTCCAAAAATCTAGAGAGAGGTGCATTCAGAGAGGCACAGCAGTAATCTGCTTACCTGGATCAGAAACCACTGAAACCATGTATTTAAAAAAATATATGTATATATATAAATTAAAATGTGATAAATTTCTAGAGGCTGAGTACTGATTACTGAGACTGTGAGAAACCACTGGGGCCGGTCATTAGTGGAGCTCATGATCTAACTGTAAAACCTGTTGAGGTTCTCCAGTGAACATTCAAAACAAGTCCTCGTGTTTCTGGCCCTGGAGAAGAAGACCATTCTCAACTTGAAATATTTCACACCAGAGGAAGGTCATTTGTATTGTCTTTCCATAGCTGGGGGGTGAAATATTTCTCCTATCAACCACCCACCACACATCTTACCCATGATGCCTACGTTGAGAGTCGGGGGGGGGGTAAGGGGGAAAAGAGGAATAGTCAACAGGGATAAACAGTCAAAGGTAAAGAATATGGATACTGCCGTGAAGCAAAGGAACACCAGCCAGTGAAGATATAAACTACAGCACAGGCATGAAGGTCAGAGCCCCACTACGAAGGTCCCATAACAGATTCAGGCTCAATTAGATGATCACACAGAAAATTCCTATTCTCTCACTTCATCACCATCCAGATTCCCAGCATAACAATTGTGGATTACAATTTAGAAAGGTAAAATTCTGCTCCTCTGAGGAGTAAAAATATAGATGTATAGTGAACATTAACATTTTCCACCTCTTGTCAGATTAGGATAAATCCTCACAAGACTCAGATATGAGAACAAGGGCAATAAATGTTTCCACCGTGCAGAAATAGTAAATAATAAGATGAAATTCTCATTTATCTGAATACATCAATCTCATTTGATTATGACGTTTCTGTGCAGTTAGTTTTTAGTCTGTGTAGCACATTGTGACATCTCAAATTTAATTCATTAGCATCTTTGAAAGTTTTCATGATTCATTTTATATTGAAAAACTGAACAGAGTGATTTTTTCAGTCACACAACCAATCAACATTTTTTAACAAACTGCTGTAGCTTGTCCAACTGAAGTGACAGGACACATGGTTGTGGAAATGGAGTGCTGAATGAAACAGAGTCCTTTTTCATATGAGAGGAGAACATGGGACAAAATGCTCTGCAGAGCACATTGAAATCTGCAAACAAAGAGTGAGAAGACTTAGGAGATGATCGCATTCTAATAGAGTAAAGCAGGTGCAGCAGTGAATAAAGCAAACATAAATAGCAATTAATTTATTTCAAAAACATAATGAAAGTAATGCCTGAAGCCAGATGTCTCAGTAAAATCTGTCAAGCTTTAAAAACAAAGTGAAAAGTGTTTATGATACATAAGTAGCATTATAACGAGCAAATTTGCCATTAATTTGTTGACTCAGTCAATAAACAGTTGACTAAGACTAGAATTCAGAATACTGAGCACCAGAAAAATGACATGAGGTTACTATTATTTAGGGAGAATCCAGACTGCATCACACTTGATAATGAGACGTTTCTTTGCTCCTGGACCCAATTCCTACAGGCATATCTAGGTCAGTCTCTCTAGATCTAAGTTGTGAATTGCTTATATTTGACTTATAGTCCATTCTGCATAATGTGTGAATTAAGTCACTGCCAACATTAATTCAGAACTCTCCTTATTAGTTAGTTGCCAATGTCATAGTTAACTTTACTTTTGAAATTGGAGGAAACATTAACTTTAATATATACCGTGACATTTTTTTTTTTAATGTATTGACCATTTTGACTCCAGGTCTACTACAGACTAGAACTGAACCCATATGGTTCCCTAGACTGTAATCTTTGTGGATGCAGCTTGTCAGTTTTCGTGTGCACAGGGACCTGATGGTTGGTGTTAATGGCTCACCTTTCAAATGGCATCCATGAGCTTGAACATTGAGGCACAGGGATTGCTATGTCATAACCTACAAAGATAGGAAGAAACTCAAGTTAAAAAAATATATTTAATGAACGTGTAAAATGTTTTCATTGACACTAAGCAAGCATTTTCCAATCTCAGTCCTATCACCCTCTTAACCTGCGCTGAGAAGCCTCAACCTCATTTCTGAGTTGTAAGAAGGAATAAAGGATAAACATGCTTTCAGTGACTTTCATAAAAATGACTTCATTATTTTCAACTTTGTGTGCTCATACACTTGTCTTACTTTTATATTTATGCTTAAGTAAAATAAGCCACGTAATAGATTTCAACAGCTAGATATTGGTGTGTCTATCACTCTACTAATTAAGAAAGTGTTTGTTAAGAGAAGTATGTTCGCTTTCTGTAGAAAACACAGATTTGACCAACCAAGATTGAAGATTGAAAAAAAATAAAATTAGTTCTGGTATGCTCTTAGTAAAACTCCAACATTCATGATAAAATGTACAACAGATACATAATGTTAAATGACACCGAGCTTTAATGTCTCTAGTGCATGTAATAAAATTCCCAGGAAAAATGATAGAGGCATGAGTCTTAAACAGGATTGAAAGTCATCACACGTGTGAATCTCTCTGGATTGGGAAATATCCAAGTCAATATAACCAATAGAATAAATATAATCCAACCATTTTATGTGTATGCTAAGAGAAAAAAATAACACCAGGTTATCTTCATAAAAATTTATCAAGAATCTGTCAGGCCTGAGAATGCGTCTTACATTTTGTAAAACTAGAGTGGTCACAAAGGATCACGGAACCCATTCAATTAGAACATCCAATGGCCATACTGAACTTCCTTTGAACTGAACAATAGTTAATACAATTTCTGCCCAACATACTCCCTCTCTCTCCTTATCTCAAGACCATACAAGTAGTCTTCCAAAAGTTAAAGAAAAAAATCCATTATCATTTAATTACATTTCTCCATGAACTTTTTGAAAAAAAAAAACAACAAACCTTTGCCTCCTGTTATAGATTGACAGTCCTTCTCTCTCCCCTGGCCTCTTCTGGATTTTCTCTCACACAGGTGTTTCCCCTGGAAAATCTGCACAGATTTTCTCCTGACTTGGTTTCTGCATCTTGCAGGATTGAAATTAACACATGCTCTTTAACAGAGTGATTGATATTGTGGCCATGCTCCTTTGGAGATATAAATGATAACGCATGGATCATAAGTTGCTCAAGTTGAAAAAAAAAGAAGGAAAGAAAGAAAATAGAAAAGGACAAATAAGGGTTCAGACCATTGTTGGGTTTGACACACTTCTGCAGGAAGGAGAGGGTCAGATGTGAACCAGATTATGCTTTTATATGTCACTGTCCATACATTACCCACTCAGTAGTCTATACTTCAAAACTCAGAGTTTTGGAATTAGAGAATTGTACTGTAGTCTTTGCCATGAGTCTATTATTTCAGAATCAAATCAAATCACAGGTCTTTCCTAAAGGCATCTCTTTGTTGGTTTGAAAAGTCAGTACTCAAACACATGATTTTATGGCCCCCCTTCACCTCATCTGACTCGAGTCTGATAGAAAATTCTACTGGGGTTTCTCAACGGTTCATCAGATTACTCAATCTGTGATGCCAGAAAAACAGTTTCCATTCTGTTAATGGACTAGTTTTCCTGCAAGTGAAGCTATTTACTTGTTATTCAATGCAACTTTTGAATCTATACATAGTAGGGGTGAACACAGAATAATTCATAGAGAGAGATCCCTCGGGAAAAGTAAGAGATGGAAAAGAATCTCAAAATCACAACAGGAACCCAAAATGGTAGTGAGGGGGGAGTGGCAGGCCTGGTAGGGAATGATCAAGGGCAAGGTTACGTAAAGAAGAGGCATAGCTGTAACCCAGGTGGGGACGGAGCATGGTAGTAGGGCAGGAGGAAAGTCAAGGGAGAAGGAGGAAAGAGCTAGGAGTCAAAGGACATTTATAGAGGTCTAGACAAAGACATGTACATGCAAATATATATATATATGAGGATGGGGAAATAGATCTATGTGTCTATACTTATAGGTTTAGTATTAAGGTGGCGGAAGGACCTTGGGCCTCTACTCAAGCACTCCCTCAATGCATGAATAGTTTCTTATATTAAATTGGCACTCTACGATGCTCACCCTCCTGACACAACTGCTGAAACCAAAGCGGGCGAACAAGTAAATGTGGTGAAGAAAGTTGATGGTGCTCGGCTATCAAAAGAGATAGTGTGTGGGGTCTTAAAGGCTTGAAGATAAACAAGCGGCCATCTAGCTCACAAGCAACAAAGCCCACATGGAAGAACACACCAACCTGTGTGATCACGTTGTCCCAGAGGGATCAGTTGTCAGGCATCAAAGAACAAAAAATCATATCATTGGCTGCACACCTCCATGATATGATCGCCGAAGAGAAACGGGTGCATAAGCAAATGTGGTGAAGAAAGCTGATGGTGCCCGGCTATTGAAAGAGATGGTGTCTGCGGTCTTAAAGGCTTGAAGGTGAACAAGCGGCCATCTAGCTCAGAAGCAATAAAGTTCACATGGAAGAAGCACACCAGGCTGTGTTATCATGAGGTGCCAAATTGATCAGGAACAAGATATCATCAACAAAACAAATCTTACCATAGTGAATGAAGGGGGAAGTACAGAGTGGGGACCCAAAGCCCATTTGTCGGCCACTAGAGATCCCCTCACAGAGGGGTTTAGGAGAGGAGATGGGTCACTCATGGTGCGATGTAGTACCGATGAAGAATACAGCTTTCCCCCAGATCCTGGATGCTTCCTCCCCCCCAATTACAATAATCCGAATTCTACCTTGAGGGACTAGATGGGGCAGAGGTTGTGCACTGGTGCATGTGGGAGCTGGAGGCACGGGGAGTCCGGGGTGGATGATGTCTTCAGGACCAGGGGTGTGAGGGACGATACTGGGAGAGTAGAGGGTGAGTGGTTTGGAAAGGGGGAACTGATTACAAGGATCATCATGTGACCTCCTTCCTGGGAGACGGACGGCAGAGAAGGCGGGGAAGGGAGACACCGGATAGGGCAAGATATGACAAAATAACAATCTATAATTTATTAAGGGCTCATGAAGGAGGGGTGAGCGGGGAGGGAGGGGAAAAAGAAAAAGAGTACCTGATGCAAAGGTCTTAAGTGGGGTGCAAATGCTTTGAAAATGATTAGGGCAAAGAATGTACGGATGTGCTTTATGCAATTGATGTATGTATATGTATGGATTGTGATAAGAATTGTATGAGCCCCTAATGAAAAGTTAAAAAAAAACCACAACAGGAAACCCACCCTGACAGTCAACCAGCACTGACATCAGACGCTGGTTCCTGTGCTCACTGGATCCTGAGTGCCCCCTTCAACAGCACAGTCCTCTCCCTGCAGGGAGGTTTGTGCCTGGACTCACAGGGACTACCCCGTACTTTCAGTTCACCCTGCTTCTGGAGATGGCAAATCAGCTCTTCATGGAGCATAGGTCTTTGTGCCACCATCAGATAAAATTGTGCAACCCACTGAAAGCCCTCCCCTGGAAACTGACACACATTGGACACACCAGTTGTTACTGAAAGTGAGTACAGAGCCTGAAGGGGAGAATTCCAGAGACCACCAAGGCTTAGTCAAGCCTCCCCTAGATTCCATCAGAGTTGTGTTTACATATAGGGGAGGAAAATGAAACTAAATAAAATAAGAATCAAATCAACAAACTCAATTACCCCCTATTGTTATGTTAATTCTAGTTAATAGTGTCCCTGCAAGACAGAGTAGAAATCCTTCTGGTTTTGTAGACTGTAAGTCTTTAAGCAAATAAGCAGCTTCATCTGCCTTCCTCATAGTAGTTGATGTGATTAACAACTCACTCTGCTATCAGTAGATGAGATGAGAAAAATTAGATTGGACTGGCAATCTCTAAAAAATATCCTGATAAGGACACAGGATATGGATCCGTATTCGAGAGAAGAATGTACAGCAGTAGTCAACATCTTTGACTCTGTGGAGAGTAGCAAGAAATAATAGTAACATGGTAAGTATATATACAATTACTGTCCCTGAAAAATATTTGAGGAAAATGTCAAATGGGGATCTAATGTGCTGAGATAACTAACTCCAAAAACAAACTGAAAATTTATCTTTGAAAAGAACTAAAGAGAGAAGAGTTACACAGTCTTCAGGAAATATAATGAAAGTCCTAAGCAAACAAGAGAAGGATATTGTTTGGAAACAAAATGTGAAATTATCACCTATGAGAATATCACTAATGAGGTTGAAATGTGAAATTATCACCTATGAGAATATCACTAATGAGACTGAATATCACATTTCTTTCAATCTCATCATAAATAAAAAACATCCTATAATCAATGTATCTTACTAGAAAATATGAACATGTTTTCATATATAAACATATAACAGCACAATCAAATCTAAGAAGGTCATTCCATTCCAACACAATGAGCATAATGAGACAAGGTAGAAACATTGCTTCTGAATTCTACCACAAGGTTTGTACATAAGACAGAGTTCTAAGGGCTAGCCCAAGCCAAGTGCAAGAAGAACAAAGCACAAACATTTGTCTATGAGAAAGAAGGTGATTCTCTAATGGGTGATTTTGTATTGAGGTAACCTGATCAACTTACTGGGCATCTGCTGGGTTACACTGACATTTAAGAAAGTTTTTCCTACCTCTCATTTTTTTCCTTCTCTCAGGGTAAGATTTGCATCTTAGCTGAGTGATCTTCCAGCCTCCATGGGCTTCTCTGCACTTTCTCTTTTACAAACATTTCCCCCAATGAAGTGTATGCACTTAATAAACCTTGGTCTTTGCATCATGGGGCTGAGGTGAGCATTTATTTTTTGACCATATGAACACACTTGCATTAACAATTATGTTATACAGGGTTCTCCAGAGAAACAAAACCATAATGCTAATAATATATATATATATATATATATATATATATATATATATATATATATATATATATATATATATATATAGAGAGAGAGAGAGAGAGAGAGAGAGAGAGATAACATAAGAAATAAATAATCTATAAAGCAGTACAAATGGCTCAGTGCAACTCACTCCCATGAGACAGCTGTGAGACAGTGGCAGTACTTCTAATCCTGAGGGCCTATAGAGTAATTCAGGCTGTCCGGCCACAGGCAGCAAACAGCAAGGCAGGTAGGTCACCAACAGCCAGATGACAGGGTCCAACAGCTCAAGAGCTGTATATTCCAATAGTGTGGCAGAGCAGGTCTTGAAGATACCTCAAATTACAGCGACACAGTCGATGGGATAGATGTCCCACAGGTAGTGTAGATTACAAATTAAGGCACAGAACAAGCAAGGCAGCCGCACACTGGTCTAATGATCAAAGAGCAAGAAACAAGAAAGGTGAGGCTCACCAAGCCATTTATCTCTCTGCCCTTTAATTAATCCCACATGTGTTTATCGGCCAGGTAGACACAATAAATTAACTACCTCAAGAGTGTAGGACGATAGACCTATCATTATTTGCTGCCATGTGAAGAGATCGGGTACAGTGTCTAAAATTGAACATATGCAAAGATGTTTTCATAAATGAGACATTCAATTTCATAAACTTGATAATGTATCATTGAAGAGAGTCATTGTGGTGGTTTAACATGGTTAAACTTGTTGACAGGGATGCTCAAAGGGCTTTCCTCAGTTGAATATTATTTTATTCATTGTAATATTGTACTTATTGTATGTGCAAAAATATACTCATATTTTGTAGCCAAAGAATGTGAGGATAAAAAGTTACCCACAGATTTTCCTAATTCCAATAAATGTAAGCTTGAGAAAATATCCAGAAATCAATCTTCTTCAAAATTTTCAAACTGGGCACTGGTATGCATTGACGCAAAACTTTCTTGAACAGGCCAATAATATTGATACAACTAAAATAACTTATCTCTAATTTGGAAAGTCTTGTTCTAACATGGAAACTGTACAGATGAAAATGTATGCTTTACTGAAAATGTGCAATTCGCTACATTTTTATATAGAAAACTCCACAATATTTACACGTTACTTACTTATTTTATACCTTATAAATAAACATACTCATTTTTTTCCCAGCAAAATGTATCAGATAACTCCTAGACACTGTCAATCGGGGTTTTTTTTTTGCCATTAACTATGAATGCAAAATCACTTACCATCCGTTGTGAATCCATTGCATTAAAATATCCTCAAATGAGTAATACATTAAAAAGATATAATTAAACCAATACCTTTATATTTGTTTTTTTAATCATTTTATTGGGACTCATACAACTTTTAATCACAATCCACATATACATCAATTGTGCAAAGCATATTTTTACATTCTTTGTCCTCATCATTCTCAAAACATATATTCTCCACTTCAGCCCCTGGCATCAGCTCCTCATTTTTCCCCTCCCTTCCCGCCTCCCTCATGAACCCATTATTATTTTGTCATATCTTATACTGTCCAAGTCTCCGTTCACCCACTTTTCTGTTGTCTATCCCCTAGGGAGGAGGTTATATGTGGACCCCTGGAACCGGTTCCCCCTTTCCACCCCCATTCCCTCCCCTCTCCCAGTATCACCACTCACACCACTGGTCCTGAAGGGATCATCCGCCCTGGATTCCCTGTGTTTCCAGTTCCTATCTCTACCAGTGTACATCCTCTGTTCTTGCCAGATTTGTAAAGTAGAATTGGGATTATGATAGTGTGCATTGGGCGCAGGGGGTGTGGGGGGGAGAAGAATTTGGAACTAGAGGAAAGTTATATGTTTCATTGTTGCTACACTGCACCCTGACTGGCTTGTCGCCTCCCCTTGACCCTTCCATTAGGGTATCATAAGTTGCCTACAGATGGGCTTTGGGTCCCCACTCCGAACTCCCCCTCATTCACAATGACAGGATATTTTGTTCTTTGATGCCTGCTACCTCATCCCTTCGACAACTCGTGATCACACAAGCTAGTGTACTTCTTCCATGTGGGCTTTGTTGCTTCTGAGCAAGATTGCCACTTGTTTATCTTCATGCCTTTAAGACCCATATAGTCAATTGGTTTTCATTGGTCATTATGCTCTGCCACAATGTTATAGTGCCCTCTGAGTACGCATAAATTAAAATCGTGAAGTTTTAAGCAGTTAAAACCTGGAGAGAAAACATATTTAAAACGTAAAGGATGATCATGGTTGATCAATGAAAAGTGAAGTTAGCCAAAGAAGTAATTTACTAATGAACAAACCTGGTCTGATAATTGAGATTAACACAAAAAGTGTCATCAAGTATTACATTTTCTAATGGAGCAAATACAGAAAACACAATGGCAGGCTGTGGGCTGTAAGTGTACCCTCATTTGATGTTAAATATCATCCCATTGTCTCTTATTTTTCTTCGGGTTCCCCATTCTCTTTAGGTTAAATTCTTACTTGCTACCATTTAAATGAATATTTGCCTGTGTGCATCTGTGTGTGTGTGCACACGTGTGCATGTGTATGTGTGAGCAAAGATGTTCCTGGAGCTCCCAAGCATTAGCTAAGAATGCCTCCCTACAGCAACTTAGAGGAATCTACCTAGGGTCTAATCTGCCTTCAGCTGGACTAAACCAAGGATGGCTACATTATGTTGATTTACTAATCATGCTGAAGTAATTACAGGGGATTGTGATTTAACTGCTTTATTTCCCAGCTCACTCTCAGGACCCAGTGAGGCAGATAATTCAAGGTGCTGAAATTGGGGTGGATCGATCTCAGATCAGGCTGTGCTGTGTGGAAAGCCAGTGGATCATCCGTGCTTGAATGTTTTGTGTGTCCTAAAGGTAAGAGACCCTGGAACCTGAGCAGGGGGATCTATATTATGACAGGTATCCTCAGCCAGTAGACCTGTAAGACAGGCTCAGGGAGGAACAATGCGTTTGCCTGTGTAAGTCCCTGGGGTTGAACTCAAAGGTATTAATGTCCAGGCCAGCATCAGAGAGAGCTTAGGCCGCTGTTGTTATCAGGAGTAACTCTTCGAGGACTTAGGTCTTCAGAAGTGAAGAGCCCAGTGTGCTGTGAGTGGGGGTTCCTGGCACTGGACATACAGGGTGCCCCTGGAATTGATGCCTTTCCAGCTTGGGGGTGAAGATAGAGTTCCTACTTGCAGTATGTCTTGTGAGCTTAAGATGTTAGCTGACAACACTCTCAAAGAGACATGGACCCAAATATTTTAGAGTTGCCAGCTCTCACTATTAAAGGGGGTGTGCAAATTCTTCCTCTGAGTCTTTTTACCTAGGGCTGAGAGAAAGGCCAAGATCAATTTTGAAAAGTGGAGTCATGGATTCCAATGTAAGCTCCTTAATTTGCTACCTCCTCCATCTCTGGTGACATGCATGTCCCCTGGGAATGAGGGGAACAAGGGAGTCGATGACAGAATAACCAGTAATTAATTTGTTTTATTTAATGTGGGTTTCACCCTATCCTCCGGGGATAAACCAGGTTAAATGGTGATCTACAAATTAGTGAATAAGTGCTATTGCACCCTCAGCATCTTGCTTATTGGGTAACATCCCTACATATGTTAGAAAAGACTCCTTGAGACCAAGACGCAAAGATCAGAAATCAACAAGGGGCCCGTGATAGCCCTTGACCATGACGTTGTTTGTCATATTTAAACTCTATATAACTTCTTTATTTTTCTAAGTTCCTTGAACCAGATTCAAATGACTTAAAATTAACTGAAAATATTTTTGTGATTCTTAGGTTTGCCTGCCAACCTACTCAAGTTCTTATTGCTTGCGTAAAATCTGAGAGAGAAAATAGCTCCACACACATAATTAGCAAGATGAGTTTTTGATGGATTAGATTTGGGGTTCTGTTTAGGCTTGTAAGTGTATTAGACTCAGAGTCTGTATTTAAGACTAGAACCTATATCCTGGGATTAATCAGTGTTCCAGGTTCAAGAACAATTGCCGAGGAATAGAAATAGGAATTAAGTGTCGTGAGTCAGATGTTCGTGGACATATTAAAGGGCTTTATGTTTTGAAGGTTTAATGCCTAACATATTGTATTTGGAGTTGATTAGAGGCTTATGTGTTAAGGTATAAGGATGTAGAGCTAAGGTTTTAAGATTCTTATTTTCGGAGTTGGGTTTCTCAATTTGAAATTTAGGGTCATTAAGTTAGGTTTAAGGTTATAAAATAAAGTTTACCCTGTTACCTGATTTAAAAACTTGGATAAATGCATTATAGGTTAAGAGAGTATGGTGGTCGGATTGGTTAAGCATGTTACGACTATTGTGGGTATCAGGATATGCTCAGGGTGTTAGTAGAAGTTCTGGTGGTAAGGGGCTTTTTCATGTACTTAGGGGGGGGGTCAGTGCTTTAGGAAGTTGTTAGTAAGGAAGTTCAGCATGTTAATGTGTAAGGGTTAATGGTTTGGCAGTTGGAGATTAGCAATTAATGGTTAGAGTGTTCAATGCCAAAAATTATTTTTGTGTGTTGAAATGTAGCCTACAACTTTAAAAATATTTAATAGCTGTAGCATTTATGGTATATTTGGAATCTGTTACGTAAAGTATCATTAATTTATGATGATTCGAGGAATTACTATTTCTTCTCTTTGGAAGCCTCTTTTCTTCCTTTTAAAAAGTATTCCTTTTATGATTGGTCCATCTAGAAAATACTGTAGAATTTTTAATACGGTATTGAAAGTGGAAATGTATGTTTGTCCTGCTTCTTAAGTGGGGTGTTTTTTTAATGAATATATTAGCACATCGAACTATACCTGTTTCATGTCACAGTTGTAGTTTTTTTACATGAAAAGCCTTTGACATTTTAAAACTAAATTATTTTATTGGGGCTCTTACAGCTCCTATTACAATCCACACATCAATTATAACTTGTACAATTGTATATACATTGCCATCATCATTTTCAAAATATTTTCGTTCTACTTGAGCCCTTGGTATCAGCTCCTCTTTTTTTCCCTCCCTCCACCACCTTTCTTCCCTCGTGACCACTTGATGAATTTTAAATTATTATTGTTTTCATATCTTACACAATCTGCTATTTTCCTTCACCCACTTCCTGTTGTTCATTCCCCTGGGGGAATGTTATAAGATGATCTTTGCAATCGGTTCCCCTTTCTCCCCCTTGTGGCCCCATCTTTCCCCTACCTTCATGGTATCATTACTCCCATTATTGTTCTTAGGGGTTTATCTCTCCTGGATTCCATGTACTATGTTGAGAGCTTTTATCTGTACCAGTGTACATACTCTGGTCTAGCCAAATTTGTAATGTAAAACTGGGGTCATCATAGTGAGGTGGAGCAAGCTTTAAAAAACGGAAGGAATGTTATATGTTCCATAGGTGCTATACTGTACCCTGGGTGGCTCATCCTTTCCTTGTGACCCTTCTGTGAGAGGATGTTCAATTGTTTACAGATGGACTTTGGGTCTCCAATCTGACACCCTTTGTTCCCATTGATATGATTTTTTGTTTGGGGTATTCTGATGCCCGATACCTGATCCCATGAACACCTTGTGGTCACACAGACTGGTGTGCTTCTTCCATGTGGGCATTGCTGCTTCTCAGATAGACGGCCTCTTGTTTAACTTCAAGCCTTTAAGATTCCAGTCTCTATATCTTTTGATAGCCAGGCATCACCAGCTTTCTTCACATTTGCTTATACACCCTTTTTGACTCAAGCAATTCTGCTGAGAAGATGAGAATCACAGAATGCCAGGTTATTAGCTTGCATTGAGGGAGGACTTGAGAAGAGGCCCAATGCCTTTGATTTTTAAATGTTCCTATTTTGTTTCTGTGCCTACTTAGACAGCTGACCCTCTTTTCTGTCAATGGGCTTATTACAGTGCTAATTTTCTCATGTAAAATGGGCTCTGGGACAAATTTCAATTCATCGTGGTA